>NW_020290249.1:1760892-2076441 GCF_003144295.1 Acaromyces ingoldii | reverse complement strand
CTGCTGTGCCTGCTGTGCCTGCTGTGCCTGCTGTGCCTGCTGTGCCTGCTTCTCTTTCTGCTTGCTGGCAGTCGCCCGAGTCCTCTTCCTCTTTCGTGACGTTGGCAGTTTTGACGACCTTCCGTCTGCATCTTCTACCTCTACACCCTGAAGCTCGGATAGATCACCGACCGGGGTGCCAAAGAGCTGGACGAAGCAGCCTTGAGATCCGTCGATGGGCAGAAAGAGGGAGGTTGTTGTGAGAAGGTATAGCAAGATATCTGGCCCTAGGCTGGACTGTTGTCAGCCACGGACTTTCGTTCATGGCAGCCGACGCAGTGACTCACAAGAGGAGCATTCGCCTCCATTCAGGGCCCATGACGATGCGCGTGACATTTGTGTTTACGTAGAAGTTTGTCAAGGCCGACGAGCCCGACACGAGCGGCAGCTTGAAGACGCTTGCTCGCTCGTCTGCCCTTCGGTAGCCGTGAGTGAGGATGTTGGCTGCAGACGTTGTTTTTCTTCCTTGGCGACCTCTCTCCTGTTGAAAGAGGCGTAATTGCGCCTGCTCGACAATCTGATGGAGAGAAGGAGAAGATCAAAAGGTGAGCTCCTCGAATAGGCAAAGGCTCGAGTACCCGTTATTGGCCCACCTGTGCAACATCGCCGAGCGCCAGCGCTTCCTCCTCTCTTGGACGCCTCCAAGTTCGATAAAGAGGCTGTTGTGCGATCTCGGAGTGTCCGACCAAGGCCCCCCGGAGGCAGGCCAAGGAGGAAGACAAATTGGAGCTGCACGACGACTCGGGTGACTGGAACAGCTCCTCAACACAAGCGTGGCCCTCAGACTGCGGCAGAAGCTGGCAGAGGTAATCGGCCAGGCTGCTGACGCGAGGATAGAAACGCATCAGCAGCCGCTCGGTCTCCTTGTCCATGCCCGGCATGGCCCATCATCTTCTTCCTCTTCCTGCAGATAGATAGAGCGCCATCTTTAGTCTAAAACCAGGCTGGGGAAACGAGGCGCGAGCGTGCGCGCGTCTCAACACGTGGAAAGTGTCAGAATGGAGTGCATGCAGGCTGCCATCATCGTCGAGGAAAAATCATTTTAATGCTTGTTGCAGCTAGAGTGTAGTGATCTGCTGCTGCTAGAATTTGGACCCTTTTGCGTCCGTGCGAAGGATGCCGCCCACAAGCCTCACGAATCAATTCGGAGATCGATTTGAGGGTGGGGACTCGACGGGCTGAGCAAAGCGGAGCCTCTAACGCCTAGCTCCCACATCTGCCTCATCCCAAACATCCATTCCAACCCATCGTCTTGCTCTCGTCACCAGTGCCGCCATTGCATCGTGATCAGCAAAATGAACGCCTTTTTCGAAGACTTCAAGAAGCAGCCCGTCGGAATCCCAAAGATCCCGACGCCCATCCAGCAGTGAGTCGCGGAACCCCACTTTGTCTCCTCCACATCCAATGGGTGGTGCTTGCTGCTGCCTGGCCGTCCGCCCACCTACCTGTCCATCCTCATACACACGCATACACCTAAGCTGACAGAAGCAATACCACGCAGCCCTGAAGAGGTGACACAGTTTGGCGAGACATGGCTGTGGGGCACCTTTGGCTTCATGGCCCTCGGCGCCGTCGTCTTCTTTGTCACGTCGCAGCGCGCCTCGTACCGTTACCGTGCCCTGCACGTCACCAACTTCTTCATCTGCAGCATCGCCGCCGTCGCCTACTTTGCCATGGCTTCGGGCATCGGAAAGACCCTCGTTCACTCGGACCCACACAACCGCTCCTCGTCCCGCGAAGTCTTTTACGCGCGTTACATTGATTGGCTCTTGACCACGCCGTGAGTGTGCCGCCGTCGAATGAAGAGAGGCTTAGCACAAGGGCTGAAACTTTTATGAAATTAGCCTCCTCCTCCTCGACCTGACGCTCATTGCTGGCCTGCCCAAGGCCGAGACTCTCGTCGTCGTCGGTGCCGACGTCTTTATGATTGTCACGGGCCTCATCGGTGCCCTGCACCCTTCGCTGCGCTTCCGTTGGGGTCTGTACGCATTCAGCTGCCTCGCCTTCCTCTACGTTGTCCTCCAGCTGGTCACGTCGGCACGCAGCTACGCCTTCCTCCGCTCGCCAAAGGTCGGCAACCACTTCAACCAGGTCGCCCTCGCCCTCGTCGTCGTCTGGACCGCCTACCCCATCGTGTGGGCCTTTGCTGAGGGCACGGGCAAGATGTCGGTTGACAACGAGGTGCTGGCATTTGGCATCCTCGACATCATCGCAAAGCCCGTCTGGGGCCTCTGGATCCTCCTCGCCCTTCCCGACGAGGGCCATGTCCTCCTTCCCGAGAGCTGGACTGCTCCCCTTGGCTCCGTCTCGGGTGGCAACTACGGTGCCATTCCCTCGCACGAGGAACAGGCTTGAGCCATCTTCTTCCCCTATCTTTCTCTCCCTCTCTCTCTCTGACTCTTTCCACACTCCCCTCTGTCTCTTTCACACACACACACACACACACTCGAACACCCCCTCTCTTGCTATGAATACTTCCCTACCGACGGTGCCGTTCTCACTATGTCACCTCTTCCCGTGCTTTTCCAACCCGTTCTCGCACACGTGTCTTCTTGCCATCACGAATTCAAGCAGCAGTTTGATAAAAGTCCGTTGATGCATATGGATGCAGCAGTCAAAGTCTCGCGCCTTCATTCTGGCATCGTCGAAGCGTTCTATCCCGCATCGAAAAAAAGAACGAAAAAGTCAGCGAGAGTCGGAAGGGCCTTTGGGTGGGGGGCAGGATGAGCTTACCTGGGTCCGAGCGGCCCTCTCGACGTCGTCTAGCCCCTCTCGTCCCTCCTTTGCAGGCACCAGGGCCATCTTTTCGCCCACCAGATGGATCTTGTCCTTGATCTTTGCGCCCAGCCCCTCCTTCCCGCTCTGTGGCTCCGACGACGCAGAAGAGGCCGCCGTTTGGGCCGTGTTGTACGTCGATGCGCTCGACTGTCGCCCATGTCCCGGCCCCGCTCCCGCCTCTCCTGCCGCGTGCTCCTTCCTGGAGCCTAGCGTCTGCGCTCCCTCCTGCGGCAGGTACTCGTCGACGCGCTCCGCCTCCATCGTCCCCTCTTGGTCCTGCTGCGCCTCGGCCCAGCCCGGCGGACCCTGTGGGGAGGCGCCAGGTCGCAC
The DNA here is from genome assembly GCF_003144295.1 of Acaromyces ingoldii. Taxonomy (NCBI): domain Eukaryota; kingdom Fungi; phylum Basidiomycota; class Exobasidiomycetes; order Exobasidiales; family Cryptobasidiaceae; genus Acaromyces; species Acaromyces ingoldii. The sequence continues at coordinate 2,073,294 of NW_020290249.1, read as the reverse complement.
GATGGGGACGTGGTGCTGCTGCTTCTGCTTCTGCTCGTGCTGTTTTTCCGCCATGCTTTACTCTCTCTCTCTCTTTTCTCTTCTTCGTGAAGGGAAGGGGGTAAAGGCAAGAGGAGGGCTAGGTGTTAATTTAATGTGGGAAATTTCCGACTGCGATGAAAGTCGGGCTTCTCCTCTACTCTAACTGCGAGTGGAGGAAAATGCTGCGTGCAACAGCAGCAGCAGCAGCAGCAGGGACAAGCAGAGAAGTAAGATGCAACGAGTGCCATTGATTCATTTCGCGCCTGGAGTGTATTCAAGGGTATGACAAGGCAGGGCAGCAAATAATAGAGGGATGAAGGCGAACAAGACGAGGATGGACATGGGACGCTCTCAAGAAATCGTACCGGTTCGCTTCAATGAACCGACGAGGGGAGGCGGCCTCGCCCTCGGCCGGAAGGGCCGGTCGTACTGCTTCCAGTCCGGCAGCTGCGCCCGGAGGCTCTCGCAGAGGGGCGCCATGAGCTTGCGCGTGGCCCACATGCTCGGGTATGTGGGCGTAACGAGCCTCGGATTGTACTTGAGCTCCCGCTGGTCGTCGGCGGAAAGCTCGTCGCCGACGTAGTGCTGCCGCAAGGGGTCGGGGATGCTAAAGTGCAGCATCGGGTACTCGCCCATCTCGGTGCCGCGCTGGGCATTCTTGACGAGGCCGTCGTCCTCGTTGACGCCACGCTTGCGCATGAGCTCGCGCATCAGCCCATCGACGTCCTGAATCCGATCCTTCATCTCCTTGGTGGGTATATCGTCTGCGCAGAGGCCACTCTGCGGTGCCGCGTCTGGGTGGTTCAAGAGGTAGTTTCGCCTCATCTCGAGCTCGTTTCGCACCTTGACCCAGCGCGTGAACTGGACCAGGTTGTCTGTCTCCTTGATGATCGATTCGACATCGGCGTCGCTCAGCCGCGGGTCCTGGAGCAGCCTCTCGATATCCACTTGCAGGTGCCCGGCCTTGCGGTCCGCTGGATGATACGGGTCCACGGTGCCCAGACTCATGTAGTCGGCCCCACCCTGCGTCCACTCCCACATGGGGCCGGCCACATCGGCGATCTCATGGATGAGGAAGTAGAGCGACTGCTCATGCCGTGCGCACAGCGCGATCCACGATTCGATGGCTGCATTTGGTCTTGTCAGTGCGGTGCGCTTATAGAAATAAGAGGGTGAAAGTTAGGGAGAAGAGAGCAAGACTTACTGTTGTCGCCTGACTTGCGGACTTTGATGAGGTCATCGAGGAACGCTTGAAGGTTGCCCAGATGCTGGCTGAGGTCGGTCGCGTGCGACACCTTGCGGAGCGCATCGTAAAAGACGAGCTCGAGGAGATCCTTGAGCAGCGTCGGGACGAGGCTGCCGCTGCCGACAGCGAGCGCCTGCTCGCGATCCCTCCGCTTAAGCTCTTCGCGAAGTAGCAGCTTGAGCTGCGCAAACTTCGTCGCCGCCTCGTCTTGTGCAATCGACGGTCGGCGCGTGGCCTCGTTGCCCACAGACGTCCCGGCAGGGTAGGCCGCATCGAGCTGACTGCGATAGACGCTGTCGAGGAAGCTTGCCTCCATGCGCCTGACGTGATCCTTCTGCGACTCCGACAGCTCCTGGCCTCCGTCTGACGACTTACCGCCTGCGTAGAGGAGAATGGCCGTCACCACATCGATCTTTTCCTCGTCGGCCTTGGCGCGCATCGCTCTGCGCTCTGGACGGCTGCCCCTGCGCACGTACGACTCGATGCGCTTGGAGAGGGCGGTGTCGTTGATGGACTTGCGAAGGATCTCTGCGTTCTTGGTGAACGTCGCCATCTCCTTGGAGACGGACGAAGCAAAGAAACGCTGCAAGAGCGACTTGGACCCGGCGGGCCGAGCGAGGAAGAGAGAGATGAGCGGACGGACATACAGCTGTTTCGTTTGATAACGGGGACTGCGTCAGCAACTGTAGTAATACGTCGGGTTGCCTGTATGCAAGCCAAAAGAAGGGATGGCTCACCTCGGCGTTGGCCACCTTGAGGCCGAGCTTCGCCAGGCGGTAGGGAAACAGGGCATGCACCGTCTTGAGGATATTGAACACATCGTCCGAGTTGGGCAGCTCCACAAACAGGGTGTGGACCATGTAAGCAACAAACACCCTGGCGTATTCGACGCAGTTCTTGAGGTGAGGTGGCAGGTTCCTCGAATTGCCAATCTGCAGGTAGCCGACCATTTCGTCGATGCCCGTCTCGGTCTCGACGACGTACTCCTTGAAACTCCGCCAGTCCTTTTGGATCCTGTGCCACTCCTTGCCCGCTCTCTGCCACACCTCCTGCTCCTTTTGCGAGCTGCCAATGAGGCCGTCAATGTCAGCCATGAGGCCCTCGTCGATGCGTGCAGGCTTGTCGAGGCCGCGCTTCACGGTGCCTTTTCCCCAGTGCTTGCCCACGCCCCACTTTTCGCTACCTGGTTCTCCCCTGCCGGCACCCTTGAGCTCGCCGGGTGCACGCACACCGACGCCGCGGGCGACGAAGCTGCCCAGGAAGCGCGTCATGACCAAGGTGAAAAACTGCCGCTTGCACATTTCTGCTCGCTCGTCGCTCGTCGAAAAGTTGCGCGCAGCCATCTCGTCAAAGAAGGGCTGCAGACGCTCCGTCCAGAACTTTTGCGGAGCCCCGTCAAACCCGGGAAAGGTGTGGGCGTGGGTGTGGAACAGATGCCGGAGCAAAAAGGGGTCCTTGACCTTTTCCGCGCGAAGCAGCGCGGCATCGTTGCCTTCGTACGCATCGTCGTCCTCCGTCTGCACCTCGCCGCCCTCGTCCTTGTTGCCGTAATTGAAGTCGGCGAGGTCCTTGAGGACGTCCTTCTTGATGCGCGAGAGCTTAGGCCGCGTCGCAGCAAATGGCGCGCCATACATTGTCAATGTGCCCAGCTTCTCGAGGTCGCGCGCCTCATCCTGCATGCGCATCTGCATCAGCGTCTTGAGGAGATAGTGTCGCTGTTCGGCGTTGAGCGTCGGCCGGGGACGCGCAGGCTTCTCGCGCAAAGTTTCCTCGATCAGTATCTCTCTCTTTCTCTTTCTCCCTCACTCTCTCTCACCTTGCCAGCCGTCTTTGCGCGTGCCTCTCCATTGGCCTTGCCCGCGCCCGTGCCTCCACCGACGGCGCTCCCGTTGGCCGCGCCATCCGCACCGTCCTGCTTCTCGTTCACCTTGTCCTTGTCGTGCTCCTGCTCATTCTCCTGGACAGAGGCTGCCGGCGTCTGCGCCTTGTCCGACGATGTGGTGAGCCCAGCGCCGTTCTTTTCGCGTCCATCGACACCGCCGGAAGAGGCCGACGAGGGGTCCCTCTTCTTCTTAAAGATGTTGAGCATGCTCATGGTGTTTCTTTCCCCCCCTTTCTTCTTCTTTGATGAGGCCGAGCAAGAGAAAGGGCAGAAGACAAGTTCGGTGGTTCGAGCAAAGAGATGGGAACGAGGCCCAAAGCTTTAAGACGAGGAGCCCACCCGCTAAAAGTGGGGACAGATTTGGGCACTCTCAGGATCAGACTAGCTTCCCGCCTCTGGTGCGCAAGAAGACAAACATTAGTCTTAGAGGTACATCGGGCTCTTGCCCCACACCGCGACGGCGAGCCGGTAAATTGAAGCTTTTGCTACTAGTAAATTTAGCTTCGAACGCTTAATATACGGTGCGGAAGCTCTTTTTCACATGTCCTCTTCCCCTACTTAGGCAGGCTCACAAACAGTGGTGCGCTTGGCTTTCTCCGCATTGTCATTGGACATCGACATTAGATTACAACACCGTCACAGCTCTGACTCGAGGTACTTGTACTCGAACCGGAACAGGTTCTTGCGCCTTTGGGACCACGTCGACTCAAAGTCAAAGTAGATGTATGACCCTTCTTCGTAGTCCTCGTTGATAGTTATGGGCTCGGAATGCCTTCTGAACCAAGTCCCGTAGCGCATCGAGAAGCGCCAAGATTGCCGTTTGAGCTCCCGTGCGGCCAGGTACCGATGGTAGTCGCGCTGGGAATAGTAAAAGATGTAGAAGAGCGTGTCTTCGTCGAATCTGGCATAGATGGCCGGGTTGTCAAAGATGGCAGCAGGCGATTGCGGGTACCAAGCCGGCGTCGGACACGGGTTCTGAGGTACATAGTACCTCGGTCGGTCGCTGTCCTGAGCGTCGGGCACATTCATGAACGACGACTCGAGCGACTTGTGCACCTCGGACAAGTCGTTGTCTCTCCGCATCGCTGTAGGATCACAGCAAAGTCAGCAAGGCTGCAAGTCGGAGGAGGAGGGACGAACAAGCAAAACGAAATGCAACACTCACAGTTCTGCTTTGCGCTCTCGAAGCTCGAGACGAGATCCGCCAGACTGCTCGGCAGCCTCGCATCGGTGCCTTGGAGCCGTTGTGCCGCTTGCTGTTCCCTCTGCGTCCCTGCACCGCCCCCCGCTGGCTGGACGACACCGGCTGCGGCCGAGCTGGCCGCCAACTGGGCAGGCTCAAATTGCGACTGATCTTGCCTGTGCTCGTCGGCCTCTTCCTGGTGTCCGTTGACCTGTTGCTGTTGTATTACATGCTTACCGAGACCAGGTGGGCCAGCAGTGTTCACCTGGTGAGCCGACGCAGGCGACAATGGTTGTCCGCCCAAAGCGCTGGCCCCCGACAGGGACGTGTCGGCCACGTCATGGTTCGCAGACAGAGATGCTGCTCTCGCACTCTCGGTGGCCGGCGTGGATGTAAGGGAGCCTGGATTCGATGCACTGGGCGCCGACTGTTGAGAATGCTGAGGGTGCGAAGGTGCCGGCGACTGCGACGTTGCAGCCGATAATGTTGACGCCTCATCTGCCTTTGAGCCTTGGGCATCGGAAGAGCTTTGAGCATTCGACGGCCCTGGTGATGCCACCGATGGCGCCGTCGGTGCCATCGCCTGCGTCGGCGACACTGCCGCCGCAGCTGCAGCTGCATATCGGATCGGGGGCAGGGCAGCTGCACCAGCGCTGGGCGCTTTCGGCGGCTGGGGAGATGTGACAGAAGGCTGCGAAGAAGGGGCTTTGGCTTGCGAAAAGTTGGCCGGCGGGACCGCCTTGTTGTCTTTTGCTGTTGCCTCTTTTTTCGCCGCCGCTGTTGTGGGCCCCTTCTTGGCCGCCACAGTCGAGGGCGATGATGATGCCGCCGCAGATACACTTGACGGTTTCTCCTCTGGTCTGCCCGCGTCTTCGGACTCGCGACGTTGCTTGGTCGAAGACGAGTCCTTGCTTGGGGCTTTTGGAGTCTCGTCTGGGAGCGAAGTTGCGTCGTGACTGATGGCGTCGTCGTTGTCCTTGAGCCCAAAGGCTTCTTCCTCATCGTCGAGATTGTACTCGTCGTATATTCCGTCATCCTCCTCAAAGTCTTCCTCGGCGTTGGTCTCGACAAAGTAGGAAATGTCCTCCTTTGCTCTCTCGACCTGCTCCGTCTCGAGAGACCCGTTTTCGAGCATCCGCAGAAGAATCTCTAGCCGAGACGAGTGCCAATTTCTCCGCTCGTTGAGATGCTCGAGCTGCGCCACTCTCTCGACGGCGGCGGCGCCTGCGCCCCCCTTCTTCTTCTTGCCCCCACCAGCCAGCTGCTCGAGCTCGGCTTCTGAGGCTTCCACCTGCCGGCTCAACTCATCCACTTGCTGCGAAATCCATTGCGATAGCTCAACCTTGGCCTTTTCCGCCGGATCGAGTCTCGCTGCTGCGATGAGGCCCTCTTTCGAGAAAGCTTTTGTCTTCATTTCCTTTTCGCACGCCTTGAATCTCTCCATTTGCTAAATAAGTTTGTCAGCGTCGCGAGGAGGCGTCACTACAGGATCCTGGAGCATCTGCAACCTACAGTCTCAATCAGCCGCCGATTCTCCATCAAGGCTGATTTGTCCTTGATGTCGTTGCTCTGCAGCCATGTCTTAAGCGAGTCGCGATGGCGCTGAAGCCGCTTGATTGACGTCTTGAGCTCAGACTCATACTTTGTCGTCTGTGATGGTGTCGATGCACTCTGCAGCTTCTCGTAAATGGACTCAAACTCCTGAACACCCTCCGCAATTCGCTTAAGCGTCTTGTCAATCTCCGCTGTGAAAGAGAGATGGCGAGAGGATCAGCTTCTGCACAATCTGGAGACGCTTCACGCGAGGACGCCGACGCAGCTACTAACCAGCCAGCTTCCTCGCCGCCATTGTGAACCAGATACCAATACAGTCGGTGTGCGCTCTGCCGTCTTGATGATGCCAATAGTGGTAGGTGGATGTCTGTAGGAATGGCGACGAATACGGCCCAGACGACCTTAATGAGGTTGGAGGATCAGTTAAATCGACCCACGTGGAATATTTCGTTATTTTTTTAATCCCGCCCTCGCCAGAAGAAAATCTGCCCCGTCGCCATCAGCCATCAGCCAACAGCCGTCTGCCCTCTTCAGCCTTTACTCATCAGCAACAGGCATCAGCATTCTAGACACATACGCCATCCTTTCGGTCTAGTTCAGGTATGGATAGCCTAGTGCAGTGCTTCAAGCGGCAGGCACGGATAGGTGCATCCGCTGCACGACGAGGGGCATCTGCTTCATCGTCGAGAAGGTCTGCTTCGACCAGCGCCCAATCAAACAACAGTGAGCCTTACCTCTTTCCGTTTTCCACTTGGCGGACCTACAATACTAACGATAGGTCTCTCTCTGACTCTGCTTCAGAGAACATTTCCTATCCATACTCGCCTTCTGCCGTTGTTCGAGCACGCTCACCAGTCCCGTCTGGCTCCGCATCGCCCAGCAATCCTGCGCGGGGCATCATGGCTTCGCTGACCCAAGACATGCGACACCAACATGACCCAACAGGCCGCCTGACTGCTCTTTTTTCGCGGACTTCGACTGAGCGCGTTCCGCCAGGCTCCGTCCTTCTCGTCGAGACATGGACAAACGCGAGCAAGACAACCTTTTCGACGTTTTCCGGCGTCCTCCTTGCCGTCCGGAGGCGAGGAACAGCGACGTCAATTGTGCTCCGTAACGTCGTCCAGAAGCTCGGCGTCGAGGTGCGGTTCAACATCTATTCTCCCCTGCTAAAGGACGTCAAAGTCGTGCAAAGGGCATTGGCTGGCAAGGATCAAAAGGGCGGAAACCTGAGGAGGGCCAGGAGGGCAAAGCTCTACTACCTTCGTCGTGATGACCGGAAACTGGCTGGAATCGGGAAAGCAATCCAGAGCCTGCGAAATGAGCAGCAACAGAAGCAGCAACAGCAGCGGGGTGCAAAGGGAGGAAGGTAGACCCATCGTAGTATCACTTTAACATCTAACGCATTACGTTTCTGGATGTTTGTGAAAGTGTGCTGAGCTAGCTACTGCAGTATGGCACAAGGCGGCGCCTGTATTTGCAGAACCAAGGCCATGGGACAATTAGCCGCAGACAGTGTTGACGGTGATGCTAGTGCTGATTGTACGATAACGACAGAGAGGGAGAGAGGGGAGAAGATTGCGAGTAGATTCTATCTCTATCTAGTATGGGACAGAAAAAGGCACAAAAGCTCTATCTGACCGACTGACTGGCTGAGGAGAATGCGGAATTTTACATAGATGCTTGATCTGACCCGATCGACGATGTTCTCTTCTTCGTCGACCGACGACTACTACTAATGATATGACTGCTACCGCTACTAGCCTGTGGCTTGCTGTTGAAATGCCATCCCATTACATGCGATACGACTGCGATCTCCTCGCTTCGCCAAGCTCGACGCCTAGACTGCCACCACCACCACCTCCTCCAGCGTTGCTGTTGCCGAGGTCTGCTTCCGCACCAGCATCTTGCTGCTGCTGTTGCTGTTGCTGTTGCTGCTGTTGTTGTTGTTGTTGTTGTTGTTGTTGCTGTTGTTGCTGTTGTCCCGACTGTGCCTGCTGTTGTTGCATGGCCTGAGCCTGGGCCTGTTGCAGAGGCGTGTGTCCAAATGCAACGGGAGAGACGACAAAATCGGAGAAATTGAAGTTGAAAGAGGACGGATTGAGCCCTCCTCCTCCTCCTCCTCCTCCTCCTCCTCCTCCTCCTCCTCCTCCTCCTGCGGTGGCATTTCTCCTGTTCGAGGGACTTTGTTGTAGTGAGTTGCTATAGTGCTGATGCTGTTGATGCTGCGGCTGCTGTTGTTGTTGCTCTTGGCTGAACGGACCAATCAGGGGCGCTCCATGACTGTTGGTGGCAGGCGGTGCAGAGGAAGGTCCACTGCCAACGTCGAGACCCATGGCCGATGAGGCATGAGGATGCGGGAGCTGACGCTGCTGCTGCGGCATGGCGGAGAGGTGATGCGAGTGGTCGTGAGCGGGTGGTTGCATCTGCTGATGCTGCTGGTGATGGTGGTATTGCTGATGCATCTCGACCGGCAACCTGGAGTCGAGCATCGTCGGAGGAGTGGGGAGCGATTTGGACGAGTCGCTACTGTCCGAGTGTTCGTGCCTCGACAGCATCGCGGGCACCCCCCTCCCCATCATGGAGGCGTGCTGCTGCTGCTGCTGCTGCTGCTGTTGTTGTTGATGATGCTGCTGCTGCTGTTGGTGCCATTGGTGCGGATAAGCGCCTGCTGCTTGCTGAGCAGGAGCAGAGGGAGGAGGCGCAGGATAGCCACCTGTTGTAGTTCCCGGATTCGAATACACTGCCCTGTATTTGCTAATGATCTTGTGAAGAGCAGATCCAAGAACCCTCCAGGGGAAAACCTTGATGTCCTTTTCAATGTGCCTTGGCTTTGGGTCTGGGAAGCTCATGATGAGCTTGAAGAACTCCTCGGTCTCCCGCTTGCCCTTGCTGATCGTTATTGGCCTCAGACCCTCGAGATTCCTCCTGATTCGATTCTTTTCCTCGACGGTAAATCGGCTTTCGACGAGGGCCTCGAGCAAATAGATTGTGTCGACAGACGTGATGAAGCACTCATTCTTGTCTGCCCGAAAGATGCACGAGACGGCAATCGTGTTGGGCTGATACTCTTGCGCCCGAACGGGCTGAAAGGCCGCCTGGATAACGTTGCCCGTCTGCCGTCGCCAAAATTGTACAAGCCGGCGGCCATTTCGGTACTCCTCTTCGGACCAACCGATGGCCATGTCGTTCAGATCGCCCTCGACGGCCAGAGTGGCGCGTGTGTGGGCCCCTGAGGCTTCTTCGGCCATCGGCGTCGTCGTATTGTCCGACCCAGAAGGACCTTCAGGTAGCATGAAGAAACTAGAAACGTTGCCTGCCGGATGCGGAACCTGCGAGGCGCGTACCAGCTGCGGAGGCGTAGAACCGGCGAGTCGATGGCCCGATGCCGCCGCTGGAGCGGATGACGAAGCACCCGGAAAAGTCTCATGAGGTTGCGCATTGGCTGGCGATGGCGAGAACATGGCCATGGTGGAGCTCGATGTGGCTGTCGAGGGCCGTGCCGCCAGTGGCATCGGCGTCCAGCTGTCTCTGCGCTCCTGGTCGTAGCCTGGGGCGGAGAAGGTGAAGTCGCCTCCCGCTGAGCCAAAGGCCGACGACGAGCTGCTGGCCTCACGCGGACCTGATGTTTGGCTGCCCATGCGCTGGTGCTGCAGGCCAAGTGCGCCAGCTGATCCTCCTGCGCGCCCGTATGTCTGCGATCGTGGGCCCAAGCTTGGCTGCGGGGGAATTCGACCGCCCGCTGAGCCTCCTCCTACCGCGCCGCCACTGGCATTCAAGGCAGGAAAAGAGGCCGGCCTTCGCAGCGCAGGCTCGGTTCCACTATCCTCTGCTTGCCGCTTGAGCGAGCTCCTCGGGGAGACTTACATGGTAAAGAGAAAAGAAAACAGGTGGGTAAATTTTCAAGCTCTTTCTCTGACAAGGAAACTGCGGACGATTTGCCAGCGATCAAGTTGACTCACCATGCCAATAATGAAAGATGCCCAAATCGACTCCTACGGAAAGAGTCTCGACCATGGGATCGACGTGTGGGCCAACCAACCTGAGCCTTAGGGGGACGCGAGCGCTCGTAGCTTGTGTCGGGTAGGGCGGCGTGTGGGCGACAATGGTAAGATCGAGATCCTTGGACGGTGATGAGCGATCGCTGCCGCCTAGGCTGGACGACGCAGGATAGAGAGGCGTGAAAGAACTGATAGGGCTCTCTGCGGAAGCACCCATCGACTTTTCGGCCCTCGTTTCCGCGTCGACGGAGCCAAAGCTGACGACGAGCTGGCTCGTAGCGCGGTTGTTGATGCCCGTGGCGCTGCCTCCGTACCGGCCATCAGCCAGCCATAGTCCCACGTCCTTTGCCCAATTGGCTCGAACGGAGACAAGGATCGTCACAGGCACGCCAGGCTCGCCTGCATCGGGAAAAACCTGGTGGATGCGCAAGGGCCCGCTGCCGCTGCCGCTGCCGGTTCTGGGCGCACCTAGAGCGTGATGCTCGGACCCAAAATCAAAGTGAGCTGGCGCCGTCTCATTGCGACGGTGGGTGTATGCGAAGGTATTCGGCATCCCAATTGCATCAACAGGACCATGTCCTGTCCCCTGTCCTGGTGCGGGCGACGAAGACGACGATGAGCCTCCAACGGCCTGAAGTGCAACAGCGGATCCCGGATGGATGGCCGAGGCCATGCTGCTGCCAAGAGTGTGGGCGTAGGTAGACGGCGGTGGAGTGGCGTTTGACGAGGATGAGTGAGAGGAGCCAAGACCGATTTTGGCAAGCTGAGATGCAGGTCTCAAAGGATGGCTCAATTGCACTGGCTGAGACAAAGCAAAGGTGCTGCCGCCGGCGCCACCACTGCTGTGAATGTCGACGCTGCTCGAGCTGGTGATATGTTGCTGGCTGCTGTTGCTACTACTACTGTTGTCGGCGTTGTTGGATGGTCGAGATCGATAAGACATCCCGTCCAACGCAGGAGGGCCAAAAAAGGGAAAAAGGATTGTTCGAGATGGAAGTGAGACGAGACAACGAGGTTGCAGGTGGATTGGACAGGTGTCAATTTGTCGCAGAATTCAGTCTCATCAGCATCACCTTTGACCATGGCAGAATGTACTGAAGGAGACCGGACGTGGGCCGCATGCGGACGGGCAATGCTCCAGACCCAAGCAACGAGAGCGTGGGGACAACTTACAATCAGGTTTTTTTTTCGTGGGTCCAGTGGCACGGAATAGATCGATAGTCCGAGCTTGCCTTGGTATCTCTCTCCTTGTGGGCCCCTCGCAATCCTCTTCAAGGTTAAAGTTCGTCGTCGAGCCCGCGTCACTGGAGGCAGATCCACAAAAGCCTCCGTAAGCGTTTGTGCAGGCGAAAAATAATATCCGACGCTCCGTCCCCTGCCTCGTCTTGTGCGCACAGAGACTACTACTGGGGGCAATTCGATAACACAGATGCGGAAGCCGAAAGAAGGTCGATTGCAGGCCTATCGGTCTGTTGCCCGCTCCTGTGCTCGGACAATGTCTCAGATTTCAAGTGCTAAGTTGCCCTTGAATCACGCAAGCGTCCTTGGCCTTCTCCTCGAAATCTTGTCGTTTGAAGCCTGTCCGGAAGCGTAGAGAGTACCAGCGCGTTGTCGTCCAGATCCTGGAGGATCCTCCTTGTCGCCGACTCTTCGTTGTCACTGCCTCACACTGCGGTGCAAAGAGCTCACGGATGCGGGTGCAAGACGCGAGCGCCGACCGCTTCCGGAGCGTAATAAAAAATCAATATCTGAAAAATAAAAATAAAAAATGGGAAAGTCAAAGTTAGAAGCTGCTCTTCAGCGAGAGAGTCGACCCGAACAACGCAAGGCTAGGCAATCACGGCCAGCTCGCACGGAGATGAATGCGAGCTTCGGTTGGTACGCCAATTCCCCTTGCTTCGACCACGAGTCTCACCACGGCTGAGCACCATGCATGGAGCATGACGCTGTGCTGATGACTGTCTTGGCTAGCGTTGCTAGCCTTTCCTTGTTTCGACGCCCTTGTCGCAGTCTTAACTTCGCCTTGTCCGTGTCGAAAGAGGCAACCGTTCCAGACGACAGGTATGCTACACAATCTTGTACTTTTTGCGCCCCAAATTTCCTCTCTCTCTTACTGCTGTGCCTTTGACACACGGGCGCCGCCTGGCTTGCCTTTCCATCTCCGTTGTGGCGTGACGTCGCACCAGCTCCAGCGAAAAAACCCTCGTCCCCGCAGCCGGCAACCGAGCTCTCCCGCCACCAGACTCACTTGACTACGCCTTTAGGCATCCTCCTTTTCTCTGAATAACGCTCCCGACATGGCACCGCTCGAATGACCACGTAATGCCCGACGTCCGCACGTCGCGTCACTAGAGCGGGCGCTAGCTAGCCTGAGATTGTTGCTTCGGCTCCGCCTCCAGCATTCCAATGGACCGGACTCGCTTCTAGCGCACCCTTCCCCTTCCGGAATAGGCTTTCTGTGGAGATGACCCTATCAGCCCTCCTTTTTTCTTTTTCCTTTTTTTTAACGAAAAAAACCAAGCACAATAAAGATTCTTGTCAGCTCAGCTCTGGTCTTCTTTTTCATGGTCTCTTCCTTCGCCGTCTCACCTTTTCAGAGACAAGCAGCTGTAAATAAGGTCGGCAAGGCATGTTTTGGCTCCTGTTCCTCAGTGTTGTACCTGAGGTACCGCTGTGCATATTGGCCATCGATCATGGCAATAATAATGGATGTGTGAGGCAAGACAAGCCAGGGTCCTGCAGCCTCGAGCTTGATCCGAATGTATCACGAACCCATAAGTGCTCCCTCACATGGCTCCTGTCGCTGACCTCGTCAATGATCCTTTCGTCTGTTTGACCGCTGGATGGGTAGTCGTTGCCTTACATTGACCTCCACCTGTTGAGTGCTTCCAGCGCTGTTGCGGGTGGTATGCTTGCAAGCTTCGCTCAAGGTGTCTATTGCTGTGTTGGAGACAAACAGGTTGAGTTGCCGCATCCGTCGTGTCTAAACATTTGGCCTTTTCTTATAATCCTCCTCGAAAGCACTTTGGCCTCTTTCTAGGCCGCATTGGTAGACGATACCTCAACACACCAACACTTTTTCCCTCGCGTTTTGAACGACGCGATTTTCAAAGTTATTTTTCCGGTGATTCGGGACTTCTCTTGACGCAGCAGCAACCTCTCCCATTACTCAATTGGTCACAGATGACAGACAAGTTGTCACTTGCGCGTCTGCGCGACGTCTTCGTTGCAAAGATAGTGAAGCGATGAGAGGGAGAGACCAACGAACAATCCCCCGCGCATAGAACAGGCACAAGGCCGCCGAAAGCCCTGATGTACTCCCAACGCGGAGACGTGCTTTGAGAGAAGTGATATGGAAGTCTGAGACTAGAGGGTAGCAGGCTGGGCACAAGTCAATTCACCTCCTTTTCTTTGCACTGCTCTCTCGTCGTCTCACAAGGAAAAAGTTTGCGAGGTACAGACAGTACCAAGGCAATGTTTCAAGGGACCGATGAAGCGTGAGGGGCATATTGCCTGTATCTTGAAAGTGAGCACCTCTAAACGCAAAATCTAAATGGGTGGCTTTCTTCATTAGCCAAAAGGTCGGGATCGTCACATGAAAACCACCATAGACACAGCTGTTATGGTCGTGTGAGCAGCCTTGCAGGCACAGTGGCTTTTCCAGAATCTAGATTTCCCACGAATAAGTGCAGATGAAGTGTCGCCACGTCGGGGTGTTGTCACGTCACGAAAGCGGCAGGCCGTTGTTGCGTGCCTGCCGCGACCTGTGCGCAGCGGGCTGAACGGAAATGTGGCATTGAGATCTAGGGCTTGGGACGAGGCATGCGTATTTTGTGGCTTTACTTTTTCTCTTTCTCTACTCTGTTCAGAGCACCTCATCGATGAGCTCGGCTTCGTTCTGCGCCGCACCGTACCGTACCGTACCTCCCCCGCCCGGCGATTCTGTGAATGCAGCAGAGTAGCCGCACGCCTAGGCCTGCTCGAATTTTTCAAGTTCAGTAATTATTGTGGCGCTTCTTCTCGATACACGCTGTACCAAAAAAAAATCCTTGTTCTGGAAAATAAAAATAAAAATTAGGTTGGTCGAGTGGCCTTAATTCACATCCTCCCGTCTCTGGATTGGTCCAGGCTTGTCTACCTGAAAAGGATAAACTATGGTGTGATCGATCCATCATCCTCATCTTTGCCTTTCAGGTGGGGTAGGAGTCCATGGGAAACAATGTTAGCCGGTTAAGAATGGACCACAATCCTTCTGCTTTGACCTTCCGCCTCCATCCCTTCTCCGTCTCCCCATCATGTCACATTTGAGCAACGAGATGCCTCGCTACCAACGCGAGCTGAGCTACGACGATAGCAAGGGCCTCGGCGACGACAAGCTTTCGCCTACAGCCGAAGTTCCTGGTCTCCACAAAGATGGACAGGAGTACGAGGTGACAGTCAGGGAGGTCGATGCGGCTTTTGCGGCCCTCGTCGCTGAAGAGGCCGACCACGACATCAAGCTAAGGACGATGTCGTGGCAAAAGACTGCGCTCTTGCTGCTCGGAGACCAGGTCTGCCTGGCCATCATGGCTCAAGCCTGGAGCTTCAAAGTTCTTGGCTGGGTTCCGGGTCTTATCACGACATTCTTGGCAGGAGTCTTCTTCTGGGTCACATCTTACACCCTATGGCGCTTCATGGTGAGTAAGGGAAACAAGTGGCGCGCGACAAACCTCTCTGATTCGCATTCTCCTGTAGATGAAATATCCTGGCTGCCGTGACATCTGTGATGTCGGCTACCATCTCTTTGGAAAGAGCAAAATTGCCTACGAGGTAACTGGCTTGATGCTTTTGGCCAACAATATCCTCCTCATCGGCTTGTGAGTACCTCTTCGCGCTGCGCCTCTGGCCTGATATTGGACCCCTCGACCCTGACATGCTCTTAAACTTGATAAAGTCACGTACTCACTGGCGCCAAAATTCTCAACACGCTCACGGACCACAGCCAATGCTCCGTCGTGTTTGGCGTCATTGCGGCCCTCATGGGCATCGTTCTCTCGTTGCCTCGTACCCTCAACCACGTTTCGCTCATGTCCATCTTCTCTGCCGCCGCCATGGGCATCGCCATAATTCTCTTCATGGTTTTCGCCGGCATCGAGTCTAATCCGGCGACAGGCTATGGCGGAGACTACCCCACAGTCGGTCTCGTCGCTACCAATGCTTTTCCGGCTTCTACCACCACCTGGGTCGACTGCCTCAACGCCGTCCTCAACATCACTTTCCTCTGGGTTCCACAGATCCTTTTCGTGAGTCGGTCCCGCTCTTTTTCTCCAACGGCTCTCAGGAAATGCTGACTTTAGGCCACTTTCAGCCGTCGTTTGTGAGAGAGATGAAGAGGCCGCAAGATTTCCCTAAGGCTCTTTCCGTTCTTGCGTGCGCCTCGTTTGTCCTTTTCATCGTCCCCGCCATTGTCGGTTACCACTACCTGGGCCAGTATGCCGAAGCGCCAGCCTTTGGTTCGCTCCAGGACAACTACAAGAAGATCTCGTTTGCATTCGTCATTGTCCCCACACTCGTCATCGGAGGTGGGTTCCTTTCCACTTTCATGTCGCGAACCGCTGCTAACCTCCCGAGCCTCACTCGCTTTCAAACAGCCATCTACAGCAATGTGTCAAGCAAGTACATCTACCAGAGGATTATGGGCAACTCCAAGCACGCACACAGCAACACCATCATCGGTTGGGGCGTCTGGACGGGTGTGGTTGTTGCCGTGTGGGGAATCGCCTTCATCTTCGGTGAAGTCATTCCTTCCATGGGCGACTTCCTCAGTCTGCTCGGTGCGGCATTCGACTCGTTCTACGGCTTCATTTTCTGGGCAATCGCTTACGGGCTGCTGGAAAGGGGCCAATACTTTAAGGGGCCTCTCAAATCAGTCAACACCATCTTCCACGTCATCACCATGGTTGTTGGTCTCTTCCTGCTTGGTCCCGGCCTGTACGCAGCCGTTGATGCCATCATGGCTGACTACGCTGGCAGCACCAGACCTGCCTTCAGCTGCAAGAATCTTGCTATCTGATTGTATTTTACCTCGGCAACGAGACAGGACGACTTGATGATCGCCACAGCTTCTCATACGTACAGTACTGTGTCCCCTCCTTCCCCCCCCCCCCCTTTTTTTTATTTTTAACAGCGCGCTTTTTCTTTTACCTTCCTCTTGTGTATTCCTCATTGGGCTTTACTTGGTATGGTTGCTTGTCGACGCATATAAGCCAAATGTAAACTGTTCAGTGTGCTCAAATACCTTGAAGGTAGAAGTTCCTTGCTAGGGGTCTGTCTGCCGCCGGTTGAGTTGGGATGGAAAGGGAGAGAGAAACGCGACTTGAATACTTCTAGCTTCGGCGACCACGTGGTCTCGCTCGGCACCCAGAGAGGGCCCTTGCACTGGTCGGTCACTTCGTCGTCCGTTCGACAGAATCCCACGACGTCTCAGCTCGCGATCCGCGTCTTTACTACGCTGTCACCACCCGCCCAAACCTCCTTCTCCTCTCTATTTCGCCCAGGGCCGAGGTCCAGCTGTCCTCTGCTCTCGCTTCCTATTTTCTTCAGCACTTTGCGGGTATGCCAACCGGGAGAATCTAGGTCCTTTGACGTTAGGGGCTTCGATACACCTAGCCCACCACCGACTACGTCTCGATCTTCCTTATTGATCTTGCCTTGCACGAAAATTGAAGATCTCTGCAGCTATCAGAAGGAGCAGTGGTACAGAGGACAGCATCATCCAAGCAAGCACATCCAATTATGGCGACAGTCGCAGCTCACCCCCTAGTCCATGGAAGTACCGGTGCGGATCACGACAGGCATCCCGGGTCGGCTTCCTCGTCGTCAACAGCAAGGACGTCTGCCACGTTCCAGTCGGTCTCCGACACGACAATCACGACAACCTCATCCGGAGTGCCAGCGACTGCGTCTGGCGGCGTCACCAAGGCGGATCGTGGGCAGTCTCAGGCTTACAGAGACGATGACGACGATGACAATGATGACAATGAGGGATCAGAAAGCCAAAGCAACGCGAGATTTGATGATCCATGGGACGTTTCCCGCTCCAGAGCGCTTGAGCAAGTAGCGAAGCCCGTTGACGATCACGTTTCGCCTATCGCCAAGGGGAACAGCCTCCGAGGACCTTCCTCGCCCAAATTCAGGGCCCAGCAGCAGTCAAGGCGGTGGAGCTCATCAAGATATCAGCGGTACGAGGACGACGACAGCTTCACAAGCGCACAGGAGGACACGCCAATTCAGTATCCACCCATGTCCGAAGATGACAAAGAGGCTAGGGTCATTGAGCAGAATCTGGGAAGATGGGCCGCCGAGGAGAAGCAGCGGAGGAAGGCAGCGAGAACCTCGAGAACCTCTTCCGTTCTCTTGTCGGGCGCAGGTGCAAGTCCAACGGCAAGCCTCAGTCCTGCAACAGCGCTGACGAGGACGCCGAGCAAGCTGGCTAAGCGCTTCTCGCAGCTGGGCCGACCCACCTTGGCCGACGTGCATCGCGACAGCATTAGCAGCACCGGCTCGTCCACCGACGATCAGAGTCGAATGTCCGGGTCGATTCGATCGGCACGTTCTGCAGATGCGTCGACGCTGGAGGATGTGCCGGAAGTAGAAGACGGAGCGGTGGATGCGCAGGAGGAGCGGCGGCGGCAGAAGGGAAAGGACCGAGCTCCTTCGGATAGTAATCCATTCAACGACTCGTCGTCATCATCGGAAAACACAGTGATTGAAAGATCGCGATCTCTCAAACCGACTGCCAGAAAGCCCATCGTGACGCCTGGTCGCGCACCCACTATTCGTCATCGGGCCGTGGAGAATGCTCGGAGATCGGGCGGAACGGGCAGAATGCCGTCGATTGTGGCGACAGACACGGATCAAGAGGAGGCAGAAAACAACCGGCTGCAAAGAGCCACATCCAACAATCCGTTCAGTGACGCCGCAGAGAGAGCGGCCGGCAGCGAGGTGGACAGCAGTGGGAGACCGAGTGGCGCGCATGTCGTCTTGCAGCATGGCGACGACGAGTATGGTGGGACGATGCCGCCGACTCCTCACTCTCCCAGGTCGGCCAGAAATAGACCTTCGATGTTGCGAAAGAGTACCAGCAGCTCGCGCTTCAACGAGGTCGGCCTCGATGACGACGGGTCGCCCACTGGCTGGCCTAGTGAAGAAGAGGATACCTCATTCAAGCCCGGTCAGATGGGTCATCAGCAACGCATGAGCTGGCGGCAGCATCAAAGCGACCGCGATGGCAACGTCGACGAGGACGAAGACGGCCAGCGTAGGAAGCCTTGGTGGACTGAGTGGCTGTGCGGATGCGACACGATGCAGGATCCGGACGAAGAGCAAGTGAGTGCCGGGGCCCATTGTTCAGCGCGAGAGGTTGTCCAGTGATTGACTCTTGTTCGCGAAACAGACTGGCAAGACTGGTCCCGAATAGCCAGTCAAGCAGCAGATGCCGCTTGTCGTGTCTGATACCTGTCCACTCTTCTCAGTCTCACGGACGGTGGCTCTCCTCTCTTTCCTTCTTTTTCCCCGCTCTCCCTTTCCCACGCTCGTGGCTTTTCCGCAAGCAAACACATTGTCCCTAGTCTCCAGTATCTCTTTTTCTTTCCTCACCTCCTCAAATGCATCATCGTTGATTCTGTCGTTTTCAACTCGTTTCTGTGAAGCAATTACGTGTGTCGACGTACAGTATCTTCGTAGGCTAGATCAACGTCGAGCACTTAAGGGATCCGATGCAAAAATGCCGTTGCTGTTGTGCAAGGCCGGCTCAAGGGAGATGGTGGCAAAGTCATTCGACAAGTCTATCGGCAATGAATGACATCTTCGTCGCTAAGCACATGTGTTAAGGTGGGCGCTACCTTCAACGAGCGAGCAAAGCAGACAAAGTCGATGACGAGGCTCAAAGGCCTGGGGAACTATGCATGATGCTCTTCATTGTTCATTTTTGTCGGCAAATTGAGATTGGAGGTATCGATTATCATTGTGAAGAGAGATGATGCGCTGATCCGCAACTACTTGCTACTGGCACCAAAGCCGAAAGTCCGGCTGAGTGTGCTACGTCTCCTCGACACACTGCCGTCTGTACCGAAAGCGTCTGCCGTGCTCGGTCTTCTTGGCCCTGTGCTGCTACTGTACTTTCCTGCGGTCGATCCGAAATTTGCGTCACCAACTTCGACCTGTCCAGCTGCTCGCAGAGGGGTGCTAAGGTCTATCGCGTTGCTCGCCGAGCGCCTTGTCGGACTTGTCAACGAGGGATAGGTTCCACTCATTGAGCCAGAAGCCCGCCTCGATTGTCTCGCAATCTTCTGCTGCTCCTTTTTCGAGAGAGGGCGATCGGCCGGAGCCCACGCTGCACCTTGTGCTGGCCTACTGGGCGACACTGGCGATTGTGGCACCGTCGGAAGGCGAGCAGGGAGAGGCGAGGCGACAGTCTGATTTGCTTGTGATAAAGGCACCTCTTGTCCGTGCGAAGGGCGCGATACCACAGGCGCATCTGACTGACGCTCTGCGGTGGCAATGTTCTGAGCTGCCACTGGCGTCAAAGTAGTGGGGGTCGAATCCTCTTCTTCGTCTCTCGCGAGATTCACCTTGGGCCGTGGTGTCAAGTCCAAATGCGGCGGCGATGAGGCAAGCGAGGCTGTGGCTGTGGGTTTGCCAGGCCCTCCCGAAGAAGATCGTGTAGAGACCGAGGCATTGTCCTCAGATTCAGCTGCCTGGCCGAGGCTGACCGGCAGTCGTTGTGATGTAGTGGCACCGTTTGAACCATTGACAGGGGCTAAGGGTAAGGAGCCCTTTCGATCGCGACCTCGAAGCGCACTCAGCCAGTTGCCTCCGCCACCACCGCTGCCGCCACCACTGCTGCCGTTATTGCTGCTACCGCCGTTGCTGGCCTCTCGCGCGTTTTCAGCAGCATTTGTCGAATTGCTGCTGGCTTCCCTTTTGCGACCGAAAATCGAGACACCCGCCACAGATGTTGGGGCACCTGCAACCAATGTGCTCTTGTCGGACCTCATCTGAGGCGAATGATGCTCTATGGAATCGCTCGTCGATGGCGAAACGGCCGAGGGTGTTCCGGGAACGTTGGGGACTGTCAGCAAGGATTGCGACGTGTTGACCGACAACTTCTGAGCGGGTGCAACATCGACCGATGTCTTCCTTGCCGACGAAGCGGCCGCAAGTCTGGCCTCCAGCTCTGCGTCGACCTTTGCTCGGGCCTCTGCCCGATGTCTCTGTGCCTCTTCTAGGCCGAGCGCGTCAAAATCAATGTCGACGGCCTGGTAGAAGAGAACATAGGCGCTTCCCGTTCCCGGCGTGTCGCCGTAGTATCGAGAAATGTCGGCGTCATCGATGACACTAATCGTTTCGTCATCGAAGACGCACCACCGATGACCCACCCTGATGATGGCAATGTAGTGTCCATGATGTGGGCCCGCTCCAATGTGGACAACGATGGCCTGCAGCTCATAGAGCCGGTCTGCATTTTCGGCGTCATCCGAAGTATTGAAAAGGCGAAGGTCGAAGGGGAACACGACGCGGTATCCAAGCTTGACGTAACGCTGGATGCTCTCCTCGTACTTGAATCGTTTGAGGTGCAAAGCTAGGACATTGGGCAACTTCTTGATCTTCATGCGCTTCTCTGCTTCTTGAAGGCCAGAGCAGGTATCGCAAAAGAACTTGTTGCGGGCGCACAGCATCTCTGAGGCACTGAATTGGCGCAGGCATGACGTAATGGAGGAATTGCGATCAATGTCGATGGACAAGTCGAGAAAAGACTCGTCTCGCGACGTGACCTTTGACAACGTCAGCTCTCTTCTGTCTTTCCATGGTTCAACACATGGGCTCACCGATTCACAGGTCAGACATCTAGTCTCATTTGTGAGGATGCCTTCGAAGAGTCGATGGACGCAGGTGCTCCCGTTCTCACCAACATCCTGTACTCTTCTCTTCCCTCCGGCGGGTGAGACTTCGGTTGTCTTTGCTGTTTCCACGATATCCTCACCGACACGGTTCAGGAGAAAATTGAGCATCTCGTGGGCGTCTTGGTGCATCGTCGTGTCAAAGAGGATATTCGCTTTCTTTAGGCTGACGAGAAATTTTTTGACGGCCTGCGCATCCACTGTTACAGCCGCACTCGAGTTGGTCAGCTTCGACGAGGAGGTTGAGGGCAAGGACACGCCAGCCAGGGAGCCAATGGAGCTAGGAGGGACCGAGTTGAGCGTTGGGCCGGCTGATCGCCCTGATGCAGTCGATGGCCGACTAGAGCCCTTGCGCCCTAGACCACCACCAATCCCTCCGGACTGCGTCGACACAGACGTCGCCATCGCTGGCGCCTCGATCCGGTTGGAAGACAGCGACGTGATGACGGCCATGTGGTGGAAGAGAGACTGAAGGGCGACAAAGAGCGATGTGGCCTCCTCTCGAGCTGTAGACGCCCCGTTTGCGCTCGGTCCTGGGGTTGCGCCTCCTTTTGGTGCCAGCCCTGAGCCTGCCTCCTGTTGCATTCTAACTTGTGTCTGTGTAGATGCGGATCGTTCGGTACTGTTCGACGATGTATGCGGTCTGGCTAGCTTGTGGGAAGTCGTGGTAGGAGGAGCAGAAACTTTGCCTAGTCCCCATATGCCTTTTCCGCCGGTCGTTGGCTTGTGCGTGGGAAGGTCTTCAGCGTCGATGGCTGTCGATGGCCTTGCAGCACTAGCCTGCTGTTGCTCTTGTCGCTTCTCGGCTATATGGTCTCCTATGGGCAGATTTTCAGCCGACAGTGCCCCAAAGTCCTTCTGCTGCTCCTTTGCCGTCGCCGCCGCATACACCAACATCGATTCGCGGAACGGCTTGCAGAAGTAGAGAGCCTGGAGGACAGAATTGACGTAGCTGGTGCAGCAAAGAAGTCAGTGGCCTCTCCTCGTATCGAGCCAATAGCGATTCCTCACCAGGTGTTTCCGAACTGCGCAAGGAGGAGAGAACACAGATCAGTCATCGAGGGCTGGAAGAGGAGGCGCTAATCAAGCTCACATTCTCCATGCCCAGCATGGGTGGCAGATCTGCCAGCCTCTCGACCTCTTCCAGGTCGTACGCCGAGAGATTAAGCCCATAAGGGAGGCTCGAGAGGCCATTGAATAAGGCTTCGTGCGCGGAGGAGCCAAAGGCAGGTGCTGAGCTGCTGCTAGCACCGGCACCGCCGCTACTATTGCCGCCTGTGCCACCGTTGCCGTTGCCACTATTGTTTGCCCCTACGCCAAGCAGCCCCCGCCAAGAGAACGACATTGTTGCTGTTCTCTCGCAGAAGATGACAAGGCGCGGTGTTGGCCGACGGTGGCATGCGTATCCAGGGCGCGGCTTCAGCAATCAACCTGGGCGCCAAGGACGGACATCGATCAGATGTCGGTGTCCTGTGTCTCTGCCCGATCAGTATCTGGTGAGAGTCTGATTTGTCCGAGAGCGCGCTCGCCAAAGCTCTCGAAATCCACTCGAAGGGCGGGCTAGGCGGGGTACAATGTCGAACGATGCTGGCCGACCTTGTGTGCGTGTGCTTGTGCGCGCGCAAATGCAAGCCTTGAGGCAATTTCAGTAGGAACAGAAAAGCCACCCCCCAACTCAACTGGGATGACTACTTTTCCAACCAACCAAAAAAATAAGAAAGAAAAAGAAAAAAGATAGAAAAGAAAACTTAAAGTCGGGAGGAGGACCGCGGACAGCGACGATAAGAAGTAGCGGAAATTGCGCCAGAATTCTCTCTCATATCGGCCGTAGGAGTCCGACTCTCCTCAAGGAAAAAGGGTGTCGTTCACTAATGCAGCTTCACCCCCACCTTGAGCTGGTTATCTGTTCGTCGTCTTTGGTCGCCGTAAAGTGATTGACGTCAAGCCTGCAGCAAAGAACACAGTGCACGGTCGCGATGAGCGTCCGCTCCGTCCTCGACGAAGCCTACTGCCTCTCTCTCGCGAAAGGTTATTTTTCCCGACGTAATTCCTTCTGAAAGCAGCAAAGCGGCCTGGATGGGCTGCAGGAAAGCGTGTAGACCGGGAAACCACACATCTGGCCTCCCGCTGGGCTGCTAATACGAGCGGCCAGACAAGAAAAGAGATTGAGTAAGGGTTTCGAGGTTGCAACATTAAATTGTGAATGTAGCAGGTGCGTGGTTCCTCAGGCGAGCAGAAATGAGCCTGTCTGGACGTGCAAGGGCGGAGAGACAGATATATGTGCATTCCTTTTTGCGACCATCTTGAGATGGCAGGCAACCTCTCGCAAAGACGATCGCCGGTGAGGGGAGACAGCACGTGATCAGCTTAAATCACGTGCCTCTAGTTTGGACCGGCCGTCGCCGGCACCATTTCTTCCTCGAAGACTCCCAAGACCCAACGCTCGTTGCAACGTGACAACGATGTTTCAATCGGCCCTCCGCACCCGCATGGGTGCTCAGATCGCCTCTTTGAGGTCGTCCGCCAACAGGGGCGTCCATGTGAGCGCCGTAAACAAGGATGCGGCGTCGAGTGCACAGAAGGCCGCAGAGGGAGCCAGCAAGCAGCTGACGAACCTTGCGGACAAGGCTAGGCAGCTGGGCAAACCGCTGGCAGATCGAGCCAGCAGCGTGACCGGTGGTGAGTATTTGGGATTCCTGCAGCGAGTCGGTTGGAAGGAAGATTTACTCATATCCGTCCTTAAAGTCAACGTA
This sequence comes from Acaromyces ingoldii, assembly GCF_003144295.1. Taxonomy (NCBI): domain Eukaryota; kingdom Fungi; phylum Basidiomycota; class Exobasidiomycetes; order Exobasidiales; family Cryptobasidiaceae; genus Acaromyces; species Acaromyces ingoldii. The sequence continues at coordinate 2,049,717 of NW_020290249.1, read as the reverse complement.
TCTTCGTATGCCGATTCGCTTCTCTACAATCTCCGTGTGGCCGGCTCGCTCTTCAAACAGGTCTACATCGCCGAAGGCATGGCTCCCCCAAAGCTGCAGGCAATTCAAGAGGCATACAGGACCATGTATGCGCGGGCTGTTGATGCAAACTGGTGGACAGGCATTGTCAACAATGGCGAGTGGAAGAGGTTGGCCCTCTACGCCGTAGAGGCCTATGGCATCTTCAACATCGGCGAGATGGTGCGTCGATTTTTGTCCGTTGCTCTTGTCTGCCGGAGGGCCCAGCTGATTTCTTGGGTCATGTGCTGCAGATTGGGCGCAGGCACATTGTCGGATACAAGGTTGACAAGTCGGCCGCCTCCTCCGCAAGTGGACACCACTAGCGCCTCTATTGAGGTAGAGACCGCGAGCGAGGAAGCAGCGCAATTCATGCATATTGTCTCCTTTTGCAAGCCTCTTGATTGAACAGCTATCGTGCAGTTGCAGCGTGGTCCCGTGCGGGGACTCTAGTCATTCGTCGAAGAGCACTGACCGAGCTCTGTTCATGGTCAGCCAAGGAATATACTTCTCTGGAAAAGGAAAGATCACCGACGTGGTGACAGAAGCAGCCGGACTGATTAAAGGGGTAGAAATTGCGACAGGCAGGACTGCTCTAACGTTAAGAAGGTTCGTATAACAATTGATACACCAGCCAGCCTTTGGCCTCTTCAACCTACACTGTCCCGCCTTTTGCCCCGGCCCTCTGGCAAGCTGCGTTTTCAAAGCTTGCCACAGATTGGGTCAAATTCCGTCTCTTGCCATATCCGGTGTGCAAGACGAGGCGAAGGGACCATAACACTGACGAAACCCGGCAAGCGCTGGTGGAAATGCTGGTACTAGAAAGTGCATGTTTTGTCGTGGTACTTCGCCTAACATTCGTGCTTAGCAGGCAGTGAGAAAATGGCCGATTTTCACGCATATGGGCCCCGGCTGCTCGATGTGAATACTGATACGGTTGAAGGATCCCTATACGGCGAGCCTGAAGTGTGACCTTGCCCTACTGTAAAAGTGCTTCCGAAGGAGAAGCGCAGCGGCGTAGTGTGATGTTTCTGGCAGTTCTGTAGTCCAGGTCAATTGGCACTAGCTTGTCAACTAAGACAGTTCTCGACAGTCAAGAAGGATAACAGTTCTGTAACTATTCGTAATAGAGGGTTATATTAGAGGGTTATTGATGGTAGAAGACAAGTAGTAAAAAGAAAGCACGTGTAGATCCAGCCGACCTTTGCGAGAAAAGGCATTGGAAGGCCTCATAAGCGTTGGTGCCCGTGCCTGGCCAGGTGGGGGAGTAAGTAGCCAGTGTAGATTGATTGTTCATTGGTATTGGCTGCTGCGTGGAGGGTCCGATAAAAATGCGCTCTGAAGATAATTGATGCATGCCGTCTTGCCGGTCAGCTTTTTCTGAAGAACATGATATAGTTCGGAGAACCTGCCCACTACCTTGCACACTACTACTACTCTTCATCTCTGATCCTTGCACCACTCAAAAGGAGAGTAGCTGTAGAAGTGTTAAAGGGTGTGTCAACAGGCGAATCAAGCAACTCTCTATGTCGGTCAGCGTTGCGACTACGACCGGCGGATGAGCAACGGGATCATGGAATCCAACGGGGGGTCCCCCTGAAGACAGCGCAAGGAAGGAGAGAATAAATTTGCCGACAGGGAAGGAGAGAATGCTCAAGTGATCGAATATAAATGAAATTTCAAAAACGATCGCGCTTGGGGAACTATTTTTTGTCCCTTTTTTTCGGGCGTCTGGTCTGAGCTGCTTGTGTGTCTGTCAAGGTCAGTCTGTCTTGCTTCCTGCCTATACCTGCTGTCGACGGGGCTGGTGGGAAGTGTTTTTTTTTTCAGCCTTCCTTCTTACTACACGCGCTGTCCGCGCAATCCCGAGGCCGCTCACACCCCAGTCGACCTCCGTCGGCGTCTATCGATCCAATCCTCTTGCACGTCAGGGCACACCGGTGGGAATCGTTGCCAAGTGACATAATCGTATAGAGAGGAAGAGAGTCGAGGAGATTCGAGTAGGGAGGGAGAGCGAAGGTAGGGTGCAAGACCGAGATCCTGCCCTTCTAGAGGCTCATAGTTACGGGCTCCCCCGTTCAGGTCTCGTCGTCCCGGGATCGTCGAATGAAACCGTCGGTGGTCTTGCCAGGCGTCGTCATCCCGCCGGACACCGCCTTTGACTAGGCAACCTTGCTCTGCGAGAGACTTAGACTTTGATCAAAAGCTAGGTGAGTCTTTGACCCGCGCGCCGGTGAAGAGAGTTGGCTCGCGCAACCATGATGGTGGACAGCCGAAAGGGTATATTGGCTGTTGCAGATCCTCTGAGTTAATCTCAGCAGCCCTCTGCAAGAAGAGGAAGAGGTGAGAAAGAAGGCGGGCTCGCGCGGTGTTTGTCTGCGCCGCCGCCGCTCTCTTTTTCTCTCCTCTTCTTTTCGTCGCTTTCTCCGCCCAGCGCCGCTCCTTGGGTTACCTCTCTTCCCCTCTACCTCTTGTCTTGACAACGACGTGCACTCTTGCTGACCAGTCTGCCATACACAATGTCGTTTCACGACCGCAGACGCCTCCAGCCAAGAGCGAGGACGAGCTACCCCAACGAAGGATTTCGGACTGCAGCAGCAGCTGCCCAATCAGCACGACCTCTTCCAGCGCCACTTCCACAACGGGGCTCAACTGGATCACCGTGGGTGCCAGGTCACCTTGTCCATTGCGAGACAGTACCCTCCAACAAGGTGCCCTCACCGAGGATGAGTGCTAGCTCGTCGACGGGCGGCGGTGTTGCCATCCTGGCTCCCCCAATGGTTGCACATGGAGGCCCGTTGGAGCACATATCGCTCCCTGCAAGAAACGAGTACGCCCATCTCAGAGACTCCTTCTCCTCGACAGACCCGCGAAGCAGACCGCCGGCGCGAACGAGGGCACCACCGACGTCGAATAGCTTCATATCCGATGTCTGGGCCAGCACGAGCAGCAGCGCCACGAGTTCCTCTTTCAGCGTAGATCAATCGATCCAGAGCCCGCGAAGAATTGCTGGACAAGGACCGAGCGGATCATCCTCTTGTTCATCCTCCTCTTCCTCATCCTCACGGAAAGGAACGATGACGCCGGTGTGGAACGAGCTCAGCGGTGGGGACTCTGTTGGCGCTGGTGGTGGATTTTCAGGATCTGAAAGTGGATGGACAAGAATCAATGCAGCCTCTTCGGGCATGGGTGGCCCATCTGACAACGGAATCGAAGATGGCGGCATGGGCAATGGCTCCGGAGCAGGCAGAGGAGGAGGAGGCGAGGGCGGTCCCGATGGCGATGGTGGCGATGATGATCGGGCTACCAAAGACAAGGCAAAGAAGGCCAATCCTCTCGTCGACCTGATCGAGACGGAGACGGCATACGTAAGCGAGCTGGGCAAGATCATCAAAAAGGTGGCAGGAGCATGGAGTCGGTCCAACTTTCCTCCTCCGGAGCTCGACACGATGTTTCGAAACGTAGAGTCGATCTACCGCGTCAACCGCTCGTTTCTCAGATCTCTCAAGGAAATTGGTCCGAACCCTTCGTCGCCCCGTGCGCTGGGAGACTTGCTGATGCGCTGGATCGATGACCTAGAGACGCCGTACACGCGCTACTGCGAGAACTACTTCACCGACTTTGACACCTGGGCCACGGTCCAGAGTAATGCTAAACTCCCGCCACTGCTCCAACAAATCTCTGAGAGCGAAGACGGTTTGCCAATCGTCTACTCGGACAAGAAGCGTCAAGCTGGAAGCGTGTGGACCTTGGATCAGCTCTTTGCGCTGCCGCAAACCCGGCTCAAGTACTACAAAAAGCTATATGCACGACTACTCAAGAGCACTCAGCCGGGTCGAAGCGATCACAGGCTCCTTGTGGCTGCCAATGAGAAGCTCGACGAGCTATTGGAGCTGTCCAAGAGACGAATCGCCACGTCTATCCTTGACGACGGATCCATTCTTCGATCAAGTACTCGTGCGAGCGCCGAAAGCTCAGCTGGCGATACGAGCAACACTCTAGAGTGAGTAATTTGTTTTCGGAAACTCACGTAGCAATCGTGTCAGGGAATTTGCCGACTGACGGTTTGCATTTCACAACGACAGCAGTGCACCAGCGCAGCGTGCCTCTTCGGCAACGTCTGCTGCGTCTGGAGAAGCGCATCATACCCCGCAGCCTACAATAAAGGACAGCAGCCCACCTTTTCAGGCCACGGTACAAGCTCCGACCCCCCTCGTCAAGGTACCTGAGCCTTCGCCCAACGGTCGTCTCCCATCTTCTCACGACAGCGCTCTGGAGCCGACCGACAATCTCGAATACCGCCTCGACACTGCAAGGACACTCGACATCTTCTCGATGCAGCCAAAGGTGAGTGTCGCGAGCTTGTTTCCTTGATGTCCTTCTGCTCACGGCTTGCTACAGAAATGCCAGTTACGAATGAACCCTCCGACGCTGCCATTCACACGAGAGTTGCGAAAATCGGCCGACGTCGTCATCTACTTCACTCCAACGAGCACAGGCAATGAATTGGTGCTGCGAAGGGCCCATATTTTCCTCCTCACCGATCTCTTCCTCATCTGCGAGCGAAAAACGCCGAGCGAACGGGCAGGAGGAACCACAAAGGCTGACCTTTGGCTTCTCTACCCACCATTGGCCGGCAAGCATCTGCGTGTCACAGATGCCGGGGGCGGGCAAGGAAATGTCCTCTCAGTTCTCGTACTGAAGAAGGAGACGCTCATTATCCACACCGAGTCGCGACAAGCAAAGGAAGATTGGATCTACCAGTTTGCCGAATGTCAAAAGTTTGCCAACAACCTCGGGCTTAAGCTCAAGACAGGCAGCGACGCGCCTCAGGATCAAAGCAATCCTCTGTCGCCCGGCCCTCAGGCGACACCATCGCTCTCGCCAGCCATCTCCGTTACACCTTCGTCACGAGAGAGCGACTCGATCCGCGATGGCAGCATCATCAACGGCCTTCCCCCCGTCATGTCCCCACATTCGTCCATGTCGTCGAGCCTGGCTCGAGACAATTCCTTCAATTCATTTGTCAACAAGCCCGACGGACACCAATCCAACGGCAACGGTCATATCAACAGCTATCCTAATGGCTCTTCGCCGGACCCTCGGATGCGGACAATGGCGGCAAGCCCATCACCTATGTCGCCGACCATGATGTCTTCGCCGATGACGGGGTCAGGACCTGGATATGGACCAGGATCCTATGGAAGACCTTCTCCACCCCTTGGACCAGGGCGTCCGGGTCAATTCCGACCTGGCTTTGTGACGCCATGGCCCAGCGGCATCGGGAGTACCAACAAGGCTTCTTTGCCTCCTCGGCCCGGCATGAATGATTCTCCGCCATCGCGACCCATGTCTCCTCCTGGACAGCCGCCCAGCAGCAACAAGGGCAACGCGGGAAGACCATGGCCGCCGTTACCTCCTCCTAATGCCATGCACGCACACAGCGGTCGCCCTCCTCAGAGGCCGCCGCCTAGTCAAACTGACTTTCTCCACGAAGGCCCCCGTGGCGCCAATAGACGTCCGTCCGCCCCCAATCTGAGGGGAGCGAGCGAGTCTGGCCACAACGGCATTCACAACGGCGGCAACAATGGCGGCCCTTACCGGTCCAGGTCAGCGTCAAGCGAGCACAGCGGGCCACCGAAGCTCCCTTCCGACTTTCTCAAACAACCAGGGGCCCGGCCCAAAGATCAAGAGTACAGCCCGCCTTCTAGCCCGACACAGACGCGAAGAGGGCCGAAATCTTCGCAGGTGGCTGCCCAGATGCGGTGTCGACTGTACCTCAAGCAGTCACATGCCCAGTGGAAGTCTCTGGGCAATGCCCGGCTGAAGCTCTACCATCTAATGCCCGACGATGTCAAGCAGCTCGTCGTCGAAAACGACAAGAAGCCAGACCCCTTGATTTCTTCGATCATTCTCCCCGACGGAGTGGAGAGGGTGGGCAAGGTGGGCGTGGCCATTGAGCTGAGCGACAATGGCCAGCGAACGGGCATCATTTACATGATCCACCTCCGGAGCGAAGAGAGCGCAGTCGCTCTCTTTGGTCAGCTTCTCGAGGGGTCCGATCGTTCCGTCATTGGCACCTTGTCGTAGCTCCTGGCCCCCGCCTTGGACTTCTCTCCCTTTGGGTTCATCTCTTCCCCCTCCCACCTCTTCTCCCTCGTTTCCTCGGGACATTTCCTTAGTTCTAGATGAGCTGTCGTTTCCATCTCTGTCACTCAAATCTGTTTGGCTCACACTCTCTCCCATATATCTTGACGTTCTGATGAAACAGTCATCGCGAGTCACCCATCTTAAAAGTATCTGGATCATTTGCTCCCTCGTCTTTCGTCAATTCCAACGCAGTCTTGCCTTTCCCCTTACCTCCGTTCCCTTGCCGTCTTCGCGTGGTCACAGGGCCGCCTACGGCAATGTGCAAAGATAAAAATGTGGGATGGGGCGTTGCCCGGTGGGAGCATTTGCAAAAGGTTGATGCGCTGAAGTGAATTGCAGGTTGAATCGGGTCCGTGAGTATAGAACGGAAAAGGAGCAAGCAGAGGAGTAGAGCAGGACAAGTGACGCTCAGACGAGGGCAGTGACACAGCCGAAGAGGGCGCTGGAGTAGAAGAGCCAGGAGGCTGCCTGGAAGACGGCCGAGCTTGCTCCACTCGTCGAGTCACGGCTGTTGGATGAGCTGCCTGCATTTTGCGTGGTTTGGGATGACGAGAGCGTCGAGGCGTCCGAGGTCGCCGAAGAAGTGGCCGTCCGCATAGACGTCGATGCAGAGGAAGAGGCCGAGGAAGACTCCTGCTCCGACGACGACGACGAAGCGTTTGTGGAAGAATCAGACGAAGAAGAGTCGGAGGACGAGCTGGTGCTGACCAGCTTTCCGTTGCCCCAAGGAATGGCCTCGCCCGTGGGCTGCTTGGCCTCCGGAGGGTCTTCCAGCTTGCCGCTCGGACTCGCGATACCGAATCTAGTAGTCCAGGCCGGGTTTGCGCCGTCGCTATCGGTGAATTGGTAAAAGTCTGTCCATCCACAACGTCCCCGTCAGGTCGCTGATTCTGCATGGACGGGAGCGGACTCACAGATGGCAGAGTAGGGGTCGACTTCTGGGCAGGTCCACTTGTATGACGTCACGCTCGAGTCGGTGCCATCGATACTGGAGGCGACATTTGTGAGCTTCTTCATGTTCTGATTGGCACCAGTCATGACTGAAGGGTGCCAGGTTCCATCAGCGTGAAATCTACAAGTAGGATGATGGTGAGAGCGGGGAAGGCTCACGATCAATTGTCATCTTAGACCACTTGCTGTCCGTCCCAGGCACCCATTGCATCGTGCAATCCGAGCCAGCTATCTCGTAACATCATCAGCCAGCCTGTTGAGTACTGCGTTAGGCGTCGTCGAATGGGACTCACACTTGAAGACATCACCGGGACCTGGCGCCGTGGGCGTGACATCAGCGGCCCTCTTCTCCAGCGAGGCGACAGGGCCCTTCGAGGCGCCAACCAAGCTTGACACGACCAGGCCTCCTCCAAGGGCAAGCGCAAGACGTTTAGTCAGCTGCATCCTGGTGGCTTGCTTCGCGTGAGGTAAAAGGGTCAGGAACGAAGAAGGAACGAAGAGGTTGAGGTAAAGGTAGAGATCGTCTCGGAGAACAGTAAGAGTGGGGAAAAAGGAGTGTGATGGACGATCTCTGACGAAGAGAAGGAGACAAGAGCGAGCTGCTAGAAGTAGCAGTGTGGGTGATGGACGTTGAAGAGAACTAGACTGGGAGGGGAAGGAGCGAAAGGGGAAAGGGGAGGCATGCAGTCGTCTCAACTCCGCAGCCTCATGTTGCCGGAATATAGGCAAAGTTCTTTTCAAATACCAAAGTACGGCCACAGCGACGATGTTTGTCGTGCAGAAAGGACCATTCTCTCTCTGTGTTTGTTGTTCGACCCCCTTATTTTAGCGGTAAAGGAAGGAAAGAAGGAATTGCACACGACTTTCATTGGTTCCAGGTCCATTTTCAAAATTGAGGCCTTTGATCTGTTGCTCATGACTTTATTTTCGGTCCTCGGAATGAGAGGCTAGAAGTGCTTGACACACGAGAACTTCGTTGGCTGACTCCATCAGCTCAATGGGTGCTACTAGGTTCCGCGTTCGTGCCAATGCTATGTCTGGCTTCCCTCGAAACCATCCATCATCTCGATATCGTCCGCTTCTTCTGGCTTCTTACCTGTTTGCACTGAGGGTCCATCGAGGGCCAAGAGCGGCGGGCTGGCCAAGAGCATTGAGGAGGAGGACGAGGCATGGGCGCCCCCCGGTGCACTTCTCGCTCCCACCTTTTCGCCAGTGGCCAGTGGCACCGAAGCGTTGCCGTCCCCCAAAGGGATTCTCCTTGGCCAGAGCGCGCTGCTATCGAATTGTGCAGTACCAGAGATTGAGGAAGCAGTCAATCGACGAGCCAGGGAAGGGCTTGTGCTGCTGTTCTTGAATGTCTTGCGCACAGAGCTCATCGGTCGAAGCACTTCGGGCGACGTCGAAAAGGACAGGAGCAGCTCGGCATCCCGCTGCTGAGGTTTTCCCATCTCTTTCATTGTCGCGACGTCTGTTGTGATGGGCGTCAAAGAAGAGGCCGGTGTTGCCAACAATTTCAACGCTTCCTGGGCCTGTGTGCTTCGCGCAGACGAAGGCCGAGACGAGGATGGCGGAGCGCCGCCACTGAAGGCAAGAGCTGGTGCGGGAAGCATCTGCCAATGAGAAGGGCTCTTGGTAATAGAGCTGGCCCTTGTCGAAGTGGATGTGCCGGCATTGTTAGCACTCAGTGCGCTCGTTGCAGCTGGTGATGTGGACGAAGACGTAAGTGGAGACGATGACGAGGCCGCAGAGGAAATATTCATGTGATGCAGGGCCACCGACGAATTCCTGCGCTCTGGTGATGTGGAAAGATCACTTTTCCCTGGGTGCGCATTTGACCTTAGGATGGGGCTTTCTGCGCTTAGGCTCATCATGGGCGACGTCAAGCTGGTGTATGCCGAGGCTGACGAGGAACAGGCACCCGAGAACATAGGCGACTCGGCGCTGAGGCTCATGACAGCAGGGGATGTCCTCATGTCTTCGCTCGAGCCGGAAGAGGCGGCTGATCGCCTCCTATGAACATCGTTTTGACCATGCACGTCGGCCCTTACTGCGCCGACCACTTTGCGGCGTAGATTGGGTCGGTTCTGGTGCTCTTTGCCCTCCTCGACCTTTGTTCGAATACCTTGCCATTCAGCCATTTCCAAGCCACCGTCTGAGCCCGATCCCTCGTCCTCATCTGCATCACCCTCTTCGTCCACCTCCTCCTCCTCCACTGGCTCTTGATCCTGGTCCACGTCCTTGTCTTCCGCCCTTTTGATCCTCGCGGGTCGTTGCCCGGTTTCGAGCTCCTCGATGCGTGCTTGCAACTCGTAGATGTAGTCGATGGCATGAGTCAGGACCTCAAGCTTGTGCAGACCAAGCTCCTCTTCTTTTGGGCCGTCAGACGCCGATGTCGCCTTTTTCCGATTGCGTTTCCTCTTTCCCCTCGCGCCACCGACTAACGAAGCCGCCCTGGCCGAAATCTCACCGGCTGCAATCCTGCGCCACTCCTCTTCCTCTTCCCTGCGCTGACGTTTGCGTTCCTCAACTTCGGCGGCACAGGCCGGCACAATGACGCGAAGCGTGACCAGTCGATCGTTGATCTTTTCCCGTCTCCGACGTTCGATTTGACTGTGGGTGGCCCGTCGCTTCGAGTCACGTCCAGGCTTCTTTGTAGGCGCGGGGGCGGTTGGGCCACTTGCGCTCGCTGCGACGGTCGTTGCGGACGATGTGGCCACAGAAGCTGCCTTTGCAGCCGACAATCGACCGCTAGTCTTGGCTACCTGCGCCGCAGCTTTTCCTTTCGGGACCAAGGCCGCTTCCAGCGCCGTCATTCGGCCTTTCAAAGACGTCAGATGACGGGGTAAGCTTTCCACAACGATGACGTGGGCCTTTGACGTTTTGAAGGCTGGACTATGCTCCGATATCCACTTTGTCACTTCGTTCGCGAGCGTCTTGGCCCCTGTCCCCTGAGGATGGCTAGTGGTAGTGACGGGCACGATGAACGCCACCGGCTTCAGCTTGGCCACCGCCGCTGCTGCCGCACCGTCTTGAGGCAGAGGAGGCTCAACGAGCGCACAAGCTTGCACACGAGGGTGCGAGGTTAGGAGATCCTGTGCCTCGGCAAAGTCAGACGTCGAACAGCTTGTGCTGGAAAGGATGTGAAGGCAGCCCTTGTAGTCGAGCGTGGCTGATTCGGAAAGTGTTGAGAGCGGTGTGAACTCATCATCATGAACCAAGTTGAAGGTCCTAGTACTGTGCTTACCCATATCGCCGACTTCAGTGTAACCTGGCGCTTGACTGGGTTGCGGATGCGACATCGTCATCATTGTCGGACCAGACATGACGATAGTGCGCCCTTCTTTTGAACCTTGCGCGACGAGCGTTGGGCTCGGAGAGTACGAAGCAAGGCCCAAGACGACATAGCCTGGCATGAGCAGCGTATCCGATCGCGCTACCCTTGTCAGGTGTGTCAGCCCCGTGCTCTCCTTGGGTGCATAAGCTATACGCGCATGTGTGAGAAGAGAAGAAGTGTGTGTAGATGTAAGTTCCGCCGGTCGAGAGGAAGTATTACGTGTGCTGACGCACCATTGAGAAGGGACAGCCCAGGTTTCAATGCCATCAGAGCATTCTGTACATTCTGCCCTGCGCCAGGTTGGATGATGACCAGACACCTTAGCGACTCTTGGATGGGACGCTTGATCACCCTAGTTGCCGCCGTGAAGCCATCGGTGAAAAGAGCATCGACGGGAAGGCCATGAAGATCCTCACCAGGTCCTGCGATGAGCACTGGACGGCCTTGCCAGATCGGCAGCAAATAGGACAATGTCAGACCGGCAGCATCGTCAAGGGGCATCTGCACCATCGTGATCTCGTTCCCAGTCGGTCCACCTCGTACGACGCTGCTCCCGCCCACGCTGCTGGTTCCCTCTCCAAGAAGCGCATGTCGATGCAGCAGGAGAAGGTGCTCGGTCGAAAGGATCCCCGCAATCACTTGAGCGTGGCTAGCGCGCATCACCTGTACGGCGCTATTCGAATCTTCTCGCAGTACCAACATGGCCGTCCAGTGGTACACTTCTTGACCCTGTAGCGACAATCGGCATTGATCCAGCTCGCTCCAGCTACTCGGGCCCCTTCGTCGAACTTCAATATCGGTCAGTGTGGCACATTGGGACGAGATGGAGGACGATAGAGGTTCCTCGCGACCCATGAGCACTACGTGTTTGGGCGGTAGGCCAGATTCGCAAAGGCCTGCGACAAATCTGGGAGGAGCAAAGGCTAACAGCGGTCGAACAGCATCGAGCCGACGAGCTTCCATTGAGAAAGAGAGAGAGAGAGGGTCTGAGCTCGAATGTGATTCGCCATTGATCGACTCTTTCAGACGGTGACACCCACCTAGCGACAATTTGTCCAAGTCCAAGTCCGAGATCGAGATCGAGTCCGATTCCGACTCCACCACGCACACGGTCATGCCAAGTCTCGAGCAGGCCAAGAGAGCGATAATGGAATCCAGCCGATCGCTGCCCTGAGCTTGTTTGTCCAGAAGAATAAGGGCTCTCGGCATTGCATCTTCCATCCGCCGCGATGCAGCAGCTACCCTTCTTGCCGTGCCGAGCACCTCACGAAGCTTCAGCCGAGCATCGCTCCACAGGCCCAAAGACACATCATCTACTCTCTGGCGCAATTCGAGCAGCGACAAGCCTCCGTACTGCGACGAGGCGGAGCTGCGGCACGACAACGACGATGGCGAAGAGGTAGACGGCGATGCGGAAAGGGCATGAAGCAAGAGAGGCGCATCGTGTCTGATGACCCTCGTCGGCGGAAAGTGCTCGAAGAGAAAGGTGTAGAGGTCACTGGGTGTCCCGGCCCTCGATCAGCACAGATTCCACGGCCAAGTAGAGGAAAGGGATCGGCCGAGGGCAACTCACACGTCGGGCACCGTCATAGCCACCATTGGGTGCAGCCACCGGTCAGGCAAGGAGCGGAGAAGAGGGGTTTAGGGACAAGGAAGATGGACAGATGAGATTTCATAACTAGAGTGAAAGGTGAGACGCTCACGGTCAAGTCAGTGCAGTCGTGCATATCTGCGCACGACCTCGCCCAATTTTTTTTCTCACAGGCCGCAAGGCCAGACGGGCAGGGGGGCGTGGTCGTGTGACGAGCGAACGTGCGTGTCGAAAAAGTCTAAAGATTTCGTCGAATCGCCTTTTCGCCCCCTCGGCTTCCATTAGCCACGCGAGCCAAGCTGTGCAGGCCTGCCCGTCCGCAATGCTTCACTGTGCACTACTACCTATCTCCGCCTTGCATCTGCTGCTCAGACAATAATTATGACTCTATAGTATTGATGTAGACGCCTCATCAACCCCATTGGAAATGCATTCTCCTCCCACCACCGCCGCCACCGCCGCCCTGCTGGAAGAAGAATTGAGATCCGTCGCCCCCTGGACCGCCCTGCTGGAAGAATTGCGCAAATGGGTGGCCGCCGGCAGCGCCTTGGGAGAAGGGATTGCCGTACCCGCCCTGATGGCCACCCATGGGATCGTTTGGGTCGTCGCCTTGGTCGAAGCGGGCCTTCAGCTCAGCGTCATTGAGGACGCCAAAGGCCTCATTGATCTCTGCCATCTTTTCTGGCTTGCCGCCTTTATCCGGGTGGTGCTCCCGGGCCATTTTTCTGTACGCTTTTTTGATCGTCTGCTCGTCTGCGTCCCTCGAGACGCCCAGGACCTTGTAATAGTCCTTGGTCTTGCTGATCTTGAGCCTCTGCTGCGCCTTTTGCAATCGCGCATGGATCGATCGATTCGTCTTGCCAGACTGCTCAAACGCCCTGCTAAGATCGCGCACCGCCTCCTCGTATCGCTCTGCCGCAAGATGCTCTTCGGCCTTGGCGACGAGCCCGTGTAAATTATCCGGGTCCCTTTCCGACGCCTTTTCGCAGTAGGGCATGGCCTTCTTTAGCTCATCGAGCTCTAAGTGAGCCTGGCAGTGCATCTCATTGAGCTCGTGGAGCAGCGCACTCTGCTTGAGAGGCTCTTTGAGCCCACTGGGAAGCACTCTGGCCTCGACATCGTCCTTGATGGCCCCTTCAATCTGTTGGTATATGCTCGGCTGGCCAACCTTGGGCCCCTTGAGTGAGCCTATCACGGCTCTCCAGCTGCCGCCCTCTTGGAAGTTCTGCGCTTTTTGCAGCGCCTTGTTGAAATTCTTGATACGCCGATGGGCCTTTGCGCAGCGCCTGTTGTCTGGGTCCGAGCCAAGACACGTCTTGAGATGTGACAGCCCAGCGTCTCGGTATTGCGAGTCACGATCGCCGAAGATAAAGTAGGAGAGCGAAGAGAGTCGAAGATATAGATCCGTCGAGGGTGCGAGGTGTGCGATACGCCTACGCAAGAGAAAGTGAGGAAAATCAGATTTCATCTGATGCTTTGCGCAAGCGAAACTCACGTCCAATCTCCCACAGCATTCTCGACGTCGCCCTTTGCAAGGTAACAGTCGGCCCGCAGTCGTCTGGCTTCCAACAGGCTGGGTGATACTTCGAGCACCTGACTGGCGTATCTCAAGCAGTCATCCGCCCGTGCTGCGACGCTGCTATCGCTTGAAGCGTCGTTTCCCTTCTTCACGTTCTTTTCCAAGGACTCGTGCGCCGACTTGAGGCTCTTGAGATTCGAGAGGGCCGCGTCGATACTATTTGATAGCGTGGTCGCTTCCTCATCGCCCTTTTTGAGCTTCAGGTACTCTTTGGTCGACTTCTTTGCTGCGTCCAGGTCGCCATCTTTCGCAAACGTCTTTGCTTTTTGCAAGTGCGCTTGTGCAAACCTGGGGTTCAGCGTTAGAAGCTTGTCCAGGTCCGCAAGCGCCGAGGCCGTCCTGCCTGAGGAGAGGTAGGCAGTCGCTCGGCGGTAATACGACAGGTAGTTGCCCGGATCAACGGCGATCGCTGCATCGAACTTGGCAATGGCTTCGCCCATCCGGCCTGTCGTCAACGCCGCCGTTCCTTCCTTGAGGAGCTGCGACACCGAGGGTGTGTCGGTTGCATCAGAACCTCCGCCGGCGCCGCTACCACCGCCAGCGTCCTCGGCCGCAACGCAAGCCAAATTGAGGCACAGTGCCACGGTCAAGGCCACAGCCAGGACGATGACCAGTCGTCTCGAGCTATAGTACATAGTTGTTCCTTCCCAACGTCTCGAGGAAGGGCCTTGGGAAGAGAGAGGGTGAGACAGACGGACATCATACAGAGACAAGACGTGGAAGGTTAATTTGTCGGCCGAGATGCACGTGTATTTCTCCACATCGTTCTCCCACCACCTCGCGGAGGTGCCTTTGATGATACTGCCTCTTCTCCCTTCCCTCACCATTACCGTACAAGCCTCAGTCAGCGGGATGTCCCAATTGACTGGATGCTCGAGTGCCCGAAAAGAGATGAATAGGATGAAGGTTGAAGACAAGATTCGATCAGATGAAGGAATGCATCTTTAGCAATAGGTTACCCTGCTGACTCTGTGATAGTCAAGAAGCTGCTCGGCGCTGCCGTACACAACCTCGAGCTTTTGAGCACTATTGCCAAATTGTTAATGAGCAATCACTTGCCAAGAAGAATACAAAAACTTCAATGCTTCCACAACTCACAGTTCGGGAATAGAGTCGACTTGCTCCTCATACACTCTCTGTTCGGCCGCTTCTGCATTGAGCATGAGGCCCTCGTCCGGTAGTGACAAGGGCCCTTCGGGCTTCTTGCCTCGAGGCACGCCAACCTGTCCTCCTGCTCCGACATGATCCAAGAACCTGGCAACACGCTCGTGCATCGTCTCCAGACGCGATGCTAGGCCGCCGTAGCGGAGTTCGACGACTTCCCAGCCATTTGGCTTGTACACAGACATCCAGAGCTGGCGGTGGTAGTTGTGGAGTTGCCTGAGCGCCTTTCTTAGCTGGAACATGCGCGAGTCTGGTCCCCTTCCCGCCAGAGCAGCCAACTCGGGCCAGTCTTGGTCTACATAGGCTAAGTGAAGCCGAAGACGAAGGGCAGCTTTGAGGCTCAGCACCTTGGCCAATAGCTGTGGCATTCTCAGCCTCGCGTTGAAAGGGTGATCCAACAGGCTGCGAGGCGGCGACTCGACTTCGCCCGGTACCACGAGAGATTGTGTCGAAAGACGATCGTGGAGGTACGAGGCCAAGGTGGCATAGTGGAACTCCAAGTCGAGACCAGAGGCTTGTACGGTTGGCGAGACAAAGCCCAGGATGGGCTCTTCCCAAAGAAGCCACTTGGAAGTATTTGGAGCAAAGTGGATGCGATCGTCAATGCTCTGTGCCTCGGGATTGGTATCGTCAAGGCGAGAGGCCATGACAAAGTCGTCGAAATTGGCACCACAGATGCCATCAAAGGATGACTTGAGGCGAGGGATGTCGACCTCGCTGCCTCTCTCGTAGGCATGCTCTGCATAGTAGGACCAAGCGGGAAGCGAAGAAAAGAGATCGACCTCGTTTCCTTCGTCGCCCCAAATGGTGAGGAAAACCCTCGTCACGCCGCTTGACGGGGCCTTGCTTGCGTTCATGCTAGCTTTACATGTGGCAAATGTAAAGGGCAAGGCCGTCCAGAAGCGACTCCAGGTCCAGCTTCCAGCTGCCATCCACGGACTCTTTCTCCCCAGCTTCCAGTGGCTCTCGATTCGGTTCGCGTAGCTTTCCTTGGATGTATGGTCTGTTTAGTTTTAAGAGGGAGCGCAACCATGTGGTCAGTTTTCTGTCGTTGGAGGCATTTGTGCGTGCATGCGCTCCGAGTCTTTGCTCACAATAGTCCCAATAGACAAGGTCGAGATTGTCAGGAATCCCTTGGACGGACAGCGTGGGCTGCGCCGAGTCGTAGTAACCCAAAAGGGAATCGTTACGGGCATTGAGACAGAAGAGCATGTCGCTATTGGTGACGAAATTGAGTGCTTGACAATTACGGCGCTGTTACTGTCCGGATACGCTACTCACCTCCAGATGCATGGCTCCAGGCCAAGATCTAGACAGATGGCATTGACCCTGGAAAGATGATCAATGAAGATGCGAGTCGGCTCCTTGTAGTTGTGCTGTCCAAAGACGCTGTGATAGCGTCCATGTCCGAGTCCGTGCGTCTGCAAATTCGGTTCGTTCAGAACAATCTCGAAAAGGAGGAAATGGGAAGGGGGAAAAAGGGGGCGAAGAGTAGAGCGCGCTCACCTCGTCCATGCCCAAGTGGATCTTTTTAGAGCGGAAGGGGGCGGTCGCCGTTGAGATCATCTTGGAGATCATTGTATATGCTGCTTGGCAGGCGACAGGACATCGATGAGACGCTTTCTGCTTTCGAGACGACGTACTACGATGCAGTCTGACAAACACTCACTCTCTTGATGGTCGGCCAAGAGGACCTCGGACGTGTCTCGCAACGAGAGAAAGCGAGGCCACTGAAGCATCTGCCCAAGATGACCAAGTGTCTGAACTGTTGAGAAGAGACAGGAGGGAATTAGAGGTCCTGCACGACGATGGAGGCCATTGCCACCGATTTGACTCACTGCAAGGGATGACCTCGATGCCCAGTGAATGCGCGTAGTCGTCGATCTCTCGAAGCTCGGCCTGGGAGTAGCCTCCGCGAAGGTATCCAAAGAAGGGCTCTTCCTCAATTTTGTATGTATCTTCGGTGTACAGTTGCCTGTGGTACGGGGTCCGTAAATGTTGGTATGTACGCTTAGGAGAGCATTCTTAAGGGCACTCAACTCACAGCATGTTGTACCCCATCAGAGCTAGCTTCCTGCACAAGAACTTTACGCTCTCAACACGCATGACGCCATTGCGGCTGCAGTCGATCATCGTCCCCAGCGTCTGGAACTGGCATTTCTCGTGGATTGACAAGAGCCGCTTGACGGCAATGTCATCCATAACCCAGCGAGGCCCGTCTTCGTTGGAGGAGCGGACGAATGGGGTCCTCGATACGCCCAGGACATGACCGAGCCCGCGAAAAGCCTCGCAGGGTCTATTGTAGTAGACAGAGACAGTCACGGCCCCGTCTTGGTCCGAAGGTACTATCTGCAGATCCCTACAAGCCTGGGAAGTGTCCTGTCGGAAGCTGATGAATTCATGTCAAAATCAGACAGGAGGTGAATATGCGAAACACTTGTGCTCAAACTGCTCACACAACATTCCACCACCACTGGCCGGGGGAGGCGCTCTGCTTTGCTCGGGCAATCTGGGCTCCTTGCACAAAGGAGACGTTCCTCCTCGGCGCATAGGTGCACAGCTCCCTGACACCCAGCCTTATTGACTCAGGGACGTGATCCTCGGCGATTTGTATTTGGACGCCTTCATCGCCGCATCCTCCGTCGGCCTTTCTTCCTTGGTTGGCTGTCAACGAATCGCTTGCAGTGGGCAGCGGTGGTACCGCCGAGAGAACATCCCCCAGTCGTGGCTCTGACATAGGTGATGCTTTTGTTGCCGGCCGGTGACAAGTGGCAATGAAGAGCGTTCTGCGCACCGGCCTGTGTCTGATGTGTGCATGTGTGTGCGTGAGGACGCGTGTGGCCTGTGCTCCTGGCTATTTTTCCGGCCCTTCCCACATGGCTCCAGAATGCTGCAGAAACTAGTGCTTTTACTTTTCCCAGGTCCATTCTTCGCCGCCCAAGCTTGTCACTAGATCAGTAGCAGAGGCAGAAGTAGCAGTTGTAGTGTCAGCTAGCGGTGGGGCAAGGAACAAAGGCAACCATGTCAAAGAAGCCATTGGCCAGGCGGCGAAACACGGCGATCGGGTGGACCTATGCTGTACTGGGCTACGTGATTGCGCCCTTGTTCGCAGTGCTCCGGTCGCTGCTGTTTGCCGTCCTCAGCGTTGGACCCATCCCCCAGCACATTGGCATCATCATGGACGGCAATCGAAGATATGCGCGCACTCACCCTTCTGGTCCCATGCCCGTCGCACAGGGTCACATGTCGGGCTTCAATGCGCTTCGTACGGTGCTGGAGACGTGTCTCAAGCTCAAGGGGCTCCATACGGTGACAGTGTACGCCTTTGCCATCGACAACTTCAAGCGCGACAAGGACGAGGTCGAGGCCCTCATGACGCTCGCAAAGAGGAACCTCATCGAACTCGCAGGTCACGGCGAGGTTCTTGCTCGTCACTCTGTCCGGCTGCGCATGGTTGGGCGCCGAGAGCTGCTCCCCACCGACGTGCGACTGGCCGTGGAGAAGGTGGAGCGCATGACCAGCGGAAACCGTCGTGCGACGCTCAACGTCTGCATCCCATACTCGTCTCGTGACGAAGTGGCATTTGCCGTCGAGAAGAGCTGCCGAACGGGGCCTTGCTCACGCCGCGAGAGCAAGCAGACCGGCGTGGAGCAACTCGAGGAGAACATGATGTTGGCCCACTCGCCTCCCCTCGATATCTTAATCAGGACCAGCGGTGTTAATCGGCTGAGCGACTTCATGCTGTGGCAGGTGAGAAGAACAAGCCATTCGGGCTGGGCTGGGCGGCACAAGGGCAGGCGGAGGGAGGGGAGAAAGGCCGAGCCGAGCCGAGCTGAGCGGAGCGGAGATGAGCTGACCTGACCTCTTTCGAACGTTTGTCAATGCAGAGCACCGAAGCTCAGCTACAATTCACAAAGCGCTATTGGCCACTGTTTGGTCTCCGGGAGCTGGTCCCCATCATTCTCGATTACCAGCGAATGAAGTGGCGGCAGTGGCTCGAGGCGCAGCTGCTTGCTTGGCGGTGACAGGAGAAGGCAGGGTACCCAAAGTTACACACAAACGGCACACACGGCAAATCATGCACGAAAGCAAAAAAGAGGCGATGGAGAAGGGCGCAGGCAGGCGGAGAGGGCCGCGGTAAAGACGGCCGCGGCTCCAACTCGCACCGCCTTTCGGTCGCGATTCGGGCGACACTCATGGGCTTTGCTATGTCCGGTCGAGATCCTCTGTCGGGTTACGTCTGCTTGGCGTCGACTTCTCCGCCTTTCTGCGTGCCATTGGGCTGGCTGGCTGGCTGGCTGGCTGGCTGGCTGGCTGGCTGGATGACCGAAAGACCTCGGGAGGGAGGACATTATCGGAAAAAGGGAGGATGGGGACCTCTCTCTTCAACCCCCCTCTTCTTCCTTTGGTTCTCTTTTCTGCGAATATTTCGTTCTCCGTGCTACATTGGCGTCAGGGTCCCCTCTTTCTCTCGTCCGTATAAGAGAGAAATCTCCTTCGTCCTTCGCAAACACCCCTCTCCTCATTACAGCCAATCACCACCATCGCAGGACCCACTCCGTCTGCGATGCCCTGCCTAAATAACCTTGTCACCGTCCAGCTTCATCCTAAATATTGGACTGGTCAGGCAGTGCTGCCTCTACAGACCGATCCCGTCGCCTTCGAAGAGACCGCCGTGGCACCACGCCAGTGGGTAAGTTGAGCTTGAAAGGAGAGCAACGCGACAAGGAGAAGTGTTAGGAAGCAATCCCTTATTCTTCCCCTTCCCCCGCGGCAGTCTGTTCGTACCATTGCCTGGACCGGAGGAAGCAAATATGCCTTTTGCAGCATCGACTTCTCGAGCTTACTTCAGGCAAACCCAAGCTGCGACAAGATCATTATTTACCTCGAGGTTGATTATGGTGTGTGCCTTTCCTTCCCTATTCTCTTACTCTTTTGCTTTCCTCTTTCTCTTCTTTCCCTTCTTATAACATGCACATGACTCACGCTTGCCTTTTTGTGTGGACAGGTCCATCGGTTCGCAAAGCTTTCCTACGAACCCTGTCGGCGCGTACCCATCACCGCGTTTTCACTGCCACCTTTGGTCTGGCCGAGAAGGGTGGCGTTGTCAAGGTCCGACTGATTCCCGTCAATGATCTCAAATCGAAGCAAACAGTGAGTGTGACTTGTGCAGTACTGCGGGGCGCACTACCTGACTATGCAAGATTGCTTGCGCACGGCAGCATGTTCCCCCTCTCGTTTTGGTCTTCTACTACATTCACTCCCTAAGCATGGAGACTGGCCTCACAATTGGAAACCCTTGGCTGCCGACCAGCGACTCGTATCGCCGCCCGTCCGCGTGCGACGAAGAGATGGATGCGGCGAGCGCGAGGATGGGGGTAATAAATATACCCTCTGCGTCGCCTTACTTGACGACAGCGGAGGTGGCATCGAAAGACGCATGCAAGAGGAAGCCTCTTTCTGTCCAAGAACTCTTGGCGCCAGAGCCCAAACGTCGTCTGGATCGACATTGCCGCGAAAATGCTCGAAAGAATGCTTCAAAACCTATGGCGAGCGCAAAGCCTTCGACGATGGGGCTGGCACTTCAGAAACGAGTTCGAGTCATCTTGCCTGGTTCTCCACCTGTCTCAATGGTCGCGGCAGAGGAGCGATGGCGGCACCAGCTCCAGCGCGATCAGTTGGTCAAGAAGCTCGCGGTGTTGAACGGGTACCATCAGCACGTACTGATGACAAGATACTGTGGGTCGGAAAAACAGGCCGAAAGTACCGCGCAAATGACCTCCGTGCTGCTGCTGCGGCATCAGTCCACAGAATCGGCTCGCGACTGGTGTATCAAGCCGTATCATCGCTCTCAAAGTTGCACAAATTGCACGCGTGCAGTGCAAGGGTTTCTCGGCCGACCTGACTTTCAGACAGTAAGCTGCGGTTGGGATCGCCGCCCAGTAGTCTCGATGCACGCTGCCTCCAGAGCAGAGCCGGAGGTCAGGAAGACCACCGGTGCTCCCGTTGCTGGTCACGGCAACTCCAAAGTAGAGATGCATAGAGGCGGTTTCCATGATGATGGCGAGGACAAGGAAGGACACGGAGGGGAAACTTTCACATGACGAGGTCATTGCCTGCTCTGCAACCTTATCCGTACTGTACCATCCTTCTTGCAAATAACCCAAAGTAAATAGTGACAGCGACTCCAGCAACGCTTACAAGCTCAAGGTCGCAACAAAATTCAGCAGTCTTGTCAACGGCAAGAGAAAAGGGAGGGGAATAGCAAGCACATTTCAGCCCAAGTCCCACACAATCTTGGTGTGAGAATCAATGACCCTAGCATGTAGATGGCGAGGAGGGTGATGGCTTTGAAACGATACAGACTTTATATCTTTCCCCCTCCTCAAATCGTGTTGACGTCTTGAATAACAACATAAAGCATGTAGCTGTATATTGGTTCCTCATGTTGCGCTCGTCGTATCTCGAGAGCTTGCAGGCCATTTGTGGTAAGTATTCGTGGGCACTGACCAGGCCGAGTAGATTTACAAATGTGACTTCCGAATGTTCCATGCTTTGATGGGACGTTGTACTGTACTACTACTGTAGTGTGCACATACGGCAAAGGAGTTGACGTCGCTGGACACAGTGTGCTACACACCCCGCAGTAGCTCTATGGTACTTGAACACTAGCGAAAAAGAACCCCTGAATTCCGAGCAAAGACGAACACTACGGTGAACAAAAGGAGGCTGGAAAGAAGGTGACTAGGGCAAGAAGTGCTGAACAGAAAGAGAGACTGTTCACGCTTCGGAACGAGGTTTCTTGTGGCGGCGAGGAGGGGACTCAATGTCTTCATCGACAAGCATCTTGTCTTCCTCTCGGGCTTCGTCGCCGGCTAGTCATGCTCCTCCAGCACCGAAAGGCGATGCACCAAGACCGCCAACCCAGGTGCCAGCGCCTGGGCCTCTTGGATCGGAGGGTGCACTGACATCGTGAGGCGCCCATTGCACATCAACAGCAGACGAGGGAAGAGGGGATGCTGCCGCCGCCACAGTGGCGCCAGCGCCTGCAGAACCACCGTGATAGTAGTGCTCCTCCGCGTGGCGCTCCATCGTCGACGTGAGGGAGCCCACCAAGCGCCTAAAAGCCTCTTCTGAGAGGATGGCCAGCTGAATCTTATTATTCCTCTCGTCGTGTGCGTCACCTGAAGAGGTGCTGTAGGAGAGCGGGGGACCGGCTTTGGCAGCCACGACCGAGGCGGCTCGGGGAGCATTATTGAGAAGGGCCAATTCTGCCATGTTACATGTCATCAGCATCTCGTCGATGTCCACTTCTTCGGAAGAAGGGTCGGGTATCACTCACCGCCAAAGTACTCTCCGGCGATAACGTGGCCTACTTGGACCTCTTCTTCGCCCTCTGCGCGGCGCCTTTGCACCATCAGCTCGCCGCTGAGGACGATAAAGAATTCCCGGCCCGGCTCGCCCTGGGTGATGATTCGATCGCCGACCTTGTACTCGCGAATGTGCAGCGCGTCGGCCAGCTTGGCGATCCTGCTCGAGTCGAGCGTGTCGAAGAGTGAGACCTTGCGCAGAAATTTCTCCAATGTCCACCGCTTTCTTCCATTTGTCTCTGTCAAGATCGACCGGAACGTTACTCGATCGACAGCCCACAGGACGCAGGGAGAAGTGCTGACGATGCTCGCCGCGCGAGGCTGCAGGTAGAGGAGGGCAAGCTCTCCAAACGCACTCGACGGTCCATAAGACGACTTGTACTCTCCCAAAAATGAGACGGCGGTTTGGCCATGCGGAATCGAGCTGCCCCCTTGGGTTGTTGGTGGATGATGGCCCAGATCTTCGCCGAGGGTAGAGTCACTGGAGGTCGTGCTGCCGACGCTGCCTCTTCCAGCCAGACCGCCACGCGGAATACTGTTGTTGAACGAGGAAGAAAGCTTGGGGTCGATGTGCACGTCCAATGTCCCACTCTCAACGACATAGAAAAAGTCACCTTGATCACCTTGACGGATAACTATGTGATCCTTGTCCACCTTGACCTCCTTCATTGCCAGGAGCACATCATTGGACTGCTGCTCGTCGAGCTGCCTGAATAGAAGGTTGCTCCCAATGCTTGCCTTGATGCGCGCCTTTTGAGAATCCGTCTTTGGAATCACAGTCTTCGGCAGAAGCTTTCCATCTGCATCATGCGAAGACGGGCCGAGCGAAGGTGCCAAGGACTCAGCGCTGACGCTCTCTCTGCGGCCGAGATTGAAGGCAGGAGGAGGGATGAATGCGTCAGGGTCCGACGAAGTGCTGCTTGAAGAGATACTATCGCGCTGCTGCTGCTGGTGAGTGTTCGAGGTGACGACAGCGGGTGCTGCAAGTGATGCGGGTGGAGCAGCAGAGGGCGATGCACCGCTAAAAGGCGACGTCACAGATGCTGACGATGAAGCTGAGACGGCACCGAAAGGGTTGACATTCTGCAGCCGAGAGGCTGAGGAAGTAGATGTGGGAGTGGTTGTGGCAGCATCCTGTCCTTGACTGAGCACGCGTCGATGGTCTCGCAGACGAGTCTGAAACCAATCGGCGCAGAACTGCAGGATGTCGGTGGGACGCTGTCGCAGCACGTCGCGGTTCAGATCGTTGAGGATCGCTGAATAATCGTTTGTGAACGCCGACATTATCGTCTTGCGCCCTCGAACTCTGTTCAGGCGTCTATGAAAGGGTTGAAAACGTATGGTCAAGAAGGCGTTGAGCCGGTCGAGGAGGCTTGGCTCGATGATGTTGGGAAGGTAGGCGGCCGTGAATGCGACCGACGTCCGAGCGTCTGTGGTGGCGCGCGCTTCGCACTGGCACTACCAGTCTTCATTTGTGCCACGTGGGCGCTGTCCAAAAAATGCCGAGGGCCAACTTCTGTGCACCGGTCTTTTCTCCTTCTGATAAAAATGTCTGCCCAGGCCCATAGTATTCTTCCCTTTCTGGACCGCAATCTCCTTGACTCTGTATGCTCCTGTCGCGGCCAAGTCCTCTCTCCTTTGTTCTGCACCCATCAAAACTCTTCGCTTCGCCCACAAAAAAGGTGAGTGACTGCTCGAAGATGCACTTGCGATGATGAGCACAACTTGCAACACACGTGAACAATCCAACACCGAGCTCGTCATCTTAGCGACGACGATGTGGAGCCAAGCTAGATCAAATCTTCTGAACGTCTCTCATGTACAGCGCGAAAGATTAGCGGCAGGATGAGCTGCAACGGCTGACCACTGATGACCTCTCTCCGCTCATGGCAGGCACCTTACAGGCTCGTCTCGGATCTTGCCGCCCTGGCTTCGCATCACTCAAGCAGCATGGCGGATGTTGTCAATTCGAAGGCGCCCAAGCCGACCCTTTTCATCGACGGACAGTGGCGCCATTCCTCGTGGGGAAAGAGTCGACCGACAATCAATCCCTTTGATGCGAACGTGATTACAACCGTCGACGAAGCCTCCCCGCAAGATGCACTGGCAGCCATTAAATCGGCTCGCGCCTTCCACGACTCGTCCTCGTGGCCCCGCCAGTCATTTGCGTCGCGTGCTCCCCTACTGACAAGGATCGCCGACCTGCTGCAGAGGGACCGCAAGGTGCTGGCCGAGATCGAAGTACAGGACACGGGAAAGACGCTGGCAGAGGCCGAGACGGACGTTGACGACGTTACCGCTGTCTTTCGCTTCTACGCAGAAGAAGGTCCCAAGATGGACCGTGAAAAGGTTGTGAAAGGAGATGGGATTCCCAAGAGTGTCCGAAGTCGCATCGTAAAGGAAGCGGTGGGCGTCTGCGTCCTCATTGCTCCGTGGAACTGTGAGTGTCAATCTACTGCGAGATGGATGCTCATGCTGAAGCCGCACCGCCCCCCCCCCAAGATCCGTTGCTGCAAATTTGCTGGAAGCTCGGACCTGCGCTCGTGGCCGGGAATTCGGTCATCGTCAAGCCCTCGGAGGTAACACCTCTCTCGACGGTTCACCTGCACAAGCTCATGATCGAGGCCGGCATCCCCCCAAAGGCGATCCAGTTGCTGACCGCTGGTGGCCAGAGCGTAGGGCCCACGCTGACCGAATCGCCCGACGTGGACCTGGTCTCGTTCACCGGCGGCTTGTCGACGGGCAAGAGCATCATCAAGAGCTGCGCAGACAGCATCAAGCGATGCTGCGTGGAGCTGGGAGGCAAAAACCCAAACATCGTCTTTGCAGACACGCCACTCGATCTGGCAATCGATGTCATTCTCACGGCCGTCTTTCTGCACGCCGGCCAAGTCTGCAGCTCTGGCACGAGGCTGATCATCGAAGACAAAGGTACTTTTGCAGACGAAGTCGTCAGGGGCGTCGTGGAGCGGGCACAGCGAATCTCGCTTGGCAACGGCATGGACCCCCAGTCAGAGGTGAGCTTCTGACCAAATCGTACTCAACCCCTTTTCCTTCCACCTCCTTCTTTTCCCTTTAGGCGCGATATCTTGGGCTCACATGACTTTGCAACCAGTCTGGGCCGCTCGTCTCTCTGGCACATCTCAACAAAGTCAAGGCATTCGTAGAGCTCGGGAAGAGCGAAGGCGCAAAGCTTCTCTGCGGCGGCTCCCAGCCTGACGCAGTCCGGAGACCGGACCTGGCAAAGGGCTACTTCTTCCTACCCACCGTGTTTGACCACTGCCACCGCGAGATGCGCATCGTACACGAAGAGACA
This sequence comes from Acaromyces ingoldii, assembly GCF_003144295.1. Lineage (NCBI taxonomy): Eukaryota > Fungi > Basidiomycota > Exobasidiomycetes > Exobasidiales > Cryptobasidiaceae > Acaromyces > Acaromyces ingoldii. Next base: position 2,024,205 of record NW_020290249.1, on the reverse strand, counting down.
TTCGGGCCAATCCTCACCGTCGAGAGATTCCCTGCCGGCGACGAGGAGCGCGCCATATATCTGGGAAATGATACCAAGTGGGCATCTGAAGCCTGTCGCCCATTGTTAACTTGTTCTTGCTGACAATGATTCAAACGCAATGATCTTGCAGATATGGACTGGCCGGTGGCGTCCAGACGAGCGACGTCGAGCGAGGGGCGAGGGTGGCCAAGCGTCTGCGCCACGGAACGGTGTGGACAAACACCTTTGGAAGCTACACGCCCCGGGCAGAGTGGGGTGGTTTTGGCATGAGTGGAAATGGTCGGGAACTCGGCAGCGCAGGACTGGATGAGTACGTCGAGAGCAAGCATCTCTACACCGAGACGGCCCCGGCCCCTGCGGGCTGGTTTAAAGGACAGAGCAAGCTGTGAGGCGGAAGAATGTCTCTAGTATTTGATAGAAATCTCTCTTTTCTCTGTTTCATATTGCATATCGCTTTGATGATCCCATCCCGCGTCCACAGGAGCCATAATAGCTGTGACAGTTAACATTTGACGTTCGTTTAAGGACGCCCTTCAACCCTCAGCCGACTTGCTTTGTGCTACCGAGTCGCCGCGATTTGTGCTCACGACGTTGCTGACTAAAGTGTTCACGAGGGGGGGTGCGTGCCTCCACACAAGACGCAGCCTAGTGGGCAAAATATTGCCTAAGCAACGAGATGGATTGATGACCAACACCAGTAAGGCCTTCCCCTCACACACCACTTGCCCAGCATGACGGCATCTCCCACGTCGACCAAGGTGGGCCAGAACGAGGGCGGTGCAAAGGCGGACGCAAGAACGAGCAAGGGCAACGATGCCAAGCAGATCAAGAGGAAGAGGGTGCTCATCGTGGGGGGCGGCTGCTCGGGCATGTCAGCCGCCTATTGCATGTCGCTCAAGCCCGATCTGTTTGACGTGACACTGTACGACAAGGCCAGCAGCGTGGGAGGCAGCGCCACGTCCTACCAGCTGCCCGCCGACGGCCGCTTTGGCGCCTCGTACATCAACGACGGCGTGCAGGGCGCGAGCCCCGTCTTTTTCAACACGCTCAAGATGTTTGAGGCTGTCCTGGGCTTTCGTGCCAGCGATGTGGGCATGCAGATCAGCTTCGGAAAGGGCAAGGAGTCCTTTTGGTCCAACGTCTTTCCCAGCGAACTCGTCGATGAGTATCGCAACGACATAAAAAAGGTGGGTCGTGAGACTTCTCGGCGGAGAAACGATCACTATTCCGCTGATCCACAATTATGCTCTCTCTCTCTCTCTCTTTCTCTCCAATGCAATCTTCGCGGGCCCCAGTTCGGACGCACGCTTCAAACAATCAAGCGTTTCGAGCCGATTTTTGCCCTCATTCCCGTCGACAAGATGCTTGCCATGTTTCGCTTCTCGCCCTCATTTGGCGAGCGAATGGTCTATCCCCTGGTGGCCCTCTTCTTTGGGACGGGAAATGAGACCCGGCACATCTCGTCTGCCATTCTGGAGAGAGTGTTTCTAGATCCCAGTATGCGCCTCTTTGAGTTCAGCGAAGAGAGCCTCCTTGCCAGCGTACCCCACATGAAGGCTTTTCCCGAATTGGCGCGCGTCTACGGCGCATGGAGGGAAAAGGCGCAGGAACAAGGCAATGTACGCATCGAGACGGCCCGTCAAGTATGCAGCGTAGAGCGAGGTTCCTCGCGGGCGAGAAGTGCTGGCGCCAACATTCTCGCTACCAGCAAACCGGCCAAAGAAGACCAGGCAGCATTGGAAGCTCATGAGCCAGAAGAACGAGAGGAAGCCTTTGACGAAATCATCTTTGCATGCGATGCCGACAGTGCTCTCAAGATCCTCAAGGCTGGATCGGGACCGACGTGGAAAGAGTCGAAGATTTTGGGAAATGTCTTGTACAAGTGGGATGTGACGGTGACGCACAACGATTGGGACTATATGTGCAAGCACTGTGAGTATTTGTCGCTCGGCGTCCCTTGACAACCGTACTCGGCCGTGTGGATGAGGCTGCTAAGTGTTGCACATTTTCCTTCTCCCCCTCCTCTTCCAGATCAAATGACGTACGACGAGGAATATAACGCCAAGCGGGATGATGAAGACTCGAAGAAGGCCTTCCAATTCGCAAAAGACAACTGGCGACCGCTGTACCTCATCAAGATGTATGAGGACGAGCCGAGCATGATCGAGATGAGCTTTGACCTGAGTCACTACCAGGGACAGTTCGAGGGCATGCCAGCCGTAGGCAGAGGGGCCGACGTGACCCTCGAGCAGGCCCCTCCGACGGAGAGGGAGGGTGTGGGTGCGCAGGGGCCTCAAGAGGTTCCTGTTGAGGGACAGAGTGAAGAACAACTCCCCAAGGAGAGACACGTTTACCAGACCATCTACCTCGATCGCGAAAGGCGGGAGAAATGGACAAAGGACGAGGTGCGCCAGGACAAAATCATTCTCGAAAAGTGGTGGAAGCAGCAGAGCCATCGTTGGCAGCATTACGGCGGTACTGTGCCGTGGATGTGGACGATTAATGGAAAGAACAACACGAGGTGAGTAGAATGAGGCTTTAAGTTGCATCGAATCCTCAGAGTTGCAAATTGACACTCGCCTAATCTGCAGCTTCGCAGGCGCTTGGTCGCTGGTTAACATGCATGAGGTGGGGATCGCCAGCGGCTTTGCTGCCGCCTACCAACTCGGAGCGCCTTACCCTTTCAAGGGTGACGAAGATTGCACTCGCCTGTTTCGTCTCTACCTTCTCCTGGCTCATATGGCTCGCATGCGTTCTGAGGATCGCAAGGGCTTCTTTGCCTAGGTGTCTTCTCTGCCATTTGATGTTGTAGTAGTACCCTAGAACGCGGCGTCATATCATTGCAAGTGCAAAGTGCAAAGTACTGTGTGCGCTGGTCTTTCGTATGATCTCGATAAAGTCGGAGTACCTCTGGAGAGGGAGAGAAGAAGTAGAGTATTGGGAATACATTAAGTAGGATGATGCCAACCTAATAAGCGACAATGCTCTTTGATATGTGGTCGTCACAATCACAATCTGGAGAAAGAGCGCCCTGGGTCAAGGTGTCTTCAAGATAATGCTGTAGTCTGCCATCTCAAAGCCATAGGCAAGGGTACTTGCGATCTTGAAGATCTCGATGCTCTTGCAGAGGAACACTGAACACCGAGCAGTGTAGATTGACTAGTAGTAGTGCAGTCGAATGTGTCAGAACAACGAAATAAAGCTCCATCTCCGCTGACAGCGGCACCAAAAAGTCTTGCTATGAGGAAATAAGGAGGATATTAGATCGAAGGGCTCATCCTTTCGGAAATGACTGTCCAATCATCCACAGCATGCTCCTTGTTAGCGTTCTACCATGGATGGGTGACAATTGACCAGAGCATACAGGATGAAGTAGCAGGAGATCGGTGACCGTGCGTCGACCACCAACAACCAGAGTGGAACGTGCGGTTTTACCGACGCGACATGGACGAGCGTAGCGACTAAAGATCTAGAAACTTTATCTACCGGTAATGAAACTTTCGTGAGCATGTTCTCTCACATGCATGCAATCAAGGACAAACGAGCACGGTCTTACCGGCAGCTTCAACAATAGGTGGTCGGGTGTCTGCACTGGAATCGTCGGCTTGCTTCCATCCATGTTCTGTCTACCCTCGGCTATATGCGACAGAACATGAATCTTGCGAGGAGGCAGTGGCGCCGGACCTCGTGCTGGACGATCTTGTGGTTCGTGTCTGCCTGCCTAGGACAGATCATCACGCTGCAGGACAAAGCCACGCTCCTGGGTAGGCGTGGGTCAAACATCGATTCATGGCTCGGTGAGTTGTCCGGGCTTGTCGACTGAGCTTTCTCAACTCTCGATCCAACAAAGATCCTTTTGCAAGGCATTCGTTACGCCGATTGGGACCGATTCGGAGCTTCCAGACCTACAAAACAACACGCGAAGCTCCGCCTGCCCAACGGAACCTGGGACGCCACCACCCTTGGGCCTCGCTGCCCTCAGCCCGGGTCTGATGCCAGTGCCATCTCGGAAGATTGCCTTGTGCTCAACATTTATCGGCCGTCATTGGCCCCACTCACGTCCGCAGCTGCCTTTACCAGCGAGGCTGATGACAACGAGGGTAGGAAGCTACCGGTGATTCTCTTCTTCCACGGCGGCGGGTTCCGTATTGGCTCTGCAAATGACTTCGACCCCACTGTGTTTCTCGAGAGCGCTCAGAAGAGCAATCGCAGCGCGGCAGTATTTGTGGCCGCAAACTACCGGCTGGGCTTGCTCGGTTTCCTGGCATCGTCGTCGTTACAGGCGTCAAGAGATGCCAATGAAGACAACGTGATCCTTAACCCAGCCATGCAGGACCAAAGGGTGGTTATTCAGTGGGTCAAGGACAACATCAAGGCCTTCGGCGGCGATTCGGACCGCATCACCCTCTGGGGCCAATCTGCTGGCGCATTCGGCGTTGGAGCGCAGCTGCTGGCGCACGCCGACGACGCTCACCCACCTTTCCACGCCGTCATACTCCAGAGCGGTGGTCCCGCGGGTGTGGGTGAGTCCTGGCGGGACAAACGAAAGGGGCGAGGGGCGTTAGAGGAGAGCAAAGAAGGGACCTAACCACTGCCAACGTAGCTCTCGGCCCTGTGTCTGCAAAGGATGGCCAGTTCCAAAGGATCCTGAGCTCGACCAATTGCGCAAATGTTACGTGCTTGCGGGCCCTGCCCTTGGCTACCATCCTCGCAGCACAGTATGCTGAGGAATCGAAGCCAAAAAATTACGATTTTCTGGGCGGTGCGCCGTGGACGGCCTGCATCGACGGCGGGCCTGGCAAGGGCGGCTTTTACGAGCAGGACCCTATCTTTCTTGTCGAGGAGGGCAAATTCGCCAGCGTTCCCATACTTATCGGCGATACCCTCGACGAGGGGACTCTCTTTACATCCCAGTCCAGATTCGGAAAAAGCAGCGATATCGAGGATTGGATAGGTAGTCGGTACCATCCTGTGCACACCGCCCTTCGCTCAGATCTCATTGACAATACCAATTGGCATACAGATTCTTATGGACTCGGTCGCAAGAACTCCGACACCGTCATGAAGGCATACCCCAATGATCCCACTCAGGGCTCTCCCTACGGATCGACCCAATCCTTTTCTGGCCAATACAAGGCGAGTTGGCCAATTTACCACCTCTCCTCGCTGCCTTACTCACAATACCTCATTTGTCGACGACGCAGCGCGCTGCATCCATCTGGGGCGATATACGCTTTCAATCGACCCGAAGGTTGCTCCTAGCAAAGGCCAGTGCGAAAGCCTGGACGTATCAATTCAGCCAAGCTCAAAGCCCTGGCACAAAGGCCTCACTGGGCGTTCCTCATTCCAGCGATCTCTATACGGTCCTAGAAATCGCACCTACGGCTTTGGGTTCTTTGATGGCCAACCAATTCGTTGCTTTTGCCGCCAATGGCACCCCAGAAGCACCCGGGTTACCCCCTTGGCCGGCCTTCGACAAGGACATTCGTACGATGCTGCAATACATAGACGACTCTGGCACCTTGATCAACGACACGTATCGCGATGCGCCAATGGAGACGCTGATACAGGTCCGCCTTGCGGTACAGACGGATCAGGCAGCCCCACAAAGCTCCACAATGAGTCTCTTCTGGGCTTCCGTAACGACACTGTTTGCTCTTGGTCTCGGTTCGCTGTGATCACACTACATCGATTTGGCTGCATGCCGTTGCTTCTTTCTTGGAAACGTGGCAATAGAGCAGTTTACAGAGCAACAATGACCAAGAAGATCTTGGCCTTTTCCTTCGCTTTGCCTTGCCTGTTGTATGTTTTCTTGTTCTCCCCCACGCCTTCGTCCACCCCCAAACCACTGCGAGTAACGGAGTGTTCTATGCTCTGAAAGTGTGGATGTAGCGGAGGTATCTCCACCGTTGCCAGTCGTCTCGCCGTCAATCTCTCGCGTCCGTTGTGGACAAAGACTTCCAGGTTGCGCGGCAAGAAGAAATGCTCCGACCATGCTTCGATTGTCTCGAGGACTTCAGGTTCCTTTCGCTTGGCCATGACGCCTTTGATGGCTTTCGTAACAAAATACCCTGTTGTTTTAGAGCGGAGAAAGGGAACAATAATGAGCTCAACATGTAAGTAGTGAAGAGTTTGAGAGACGATTCGCACCAGTGGCACCCATATGCATGGTAACGGGAGCCACGGTGGCCAGGACTTGTCCCCCAATCCCCACTCTGCCAGCAACCTCGACATCTTCGAGAAATCGAGCCCAGTCTGCTGCGCTCACGTCGTGCTCGACGAAGTCTGGTCCGAAATAGCATGGCTTGAAGCCCTCGCCTGCGAATTTGCCATTTCCCTCAACCTGGCGGGACGGGAAACGACGGTAGCTGTGAAGCCCTGGCCGACGACGAAAACATGGGGCAGTGAAGTCCAGTGGCTGGCTTTTAGAAAGCCGATTCTGGACCCTTGTGGCCCAATCGAGAGAGGGAAGCTGCGTCAGTTCCGCGTCAGCCTCTGTAGGTGCCCAATCTGGCCTCAAGGCGTATGGCGACCCAAAGTCGGCTACTGTGCTGGGAATTCCAGATCTGAAAGCGTTTGATGAAGGCGATGGAAGTTGCAACACCCCTCGCGGTCGCTGAGCATGAGGGTGGAGATGAAATGCCGCCGTGTGAGTCGGAGGCTGGCTTTTCTCTTCCATCCTTTCAGGTGCTGTGGCTTAGTACTGTACAGTACAGTACGTTGTACCCTACGTTGGCGTTGTGCTACTAAGTAAGTCTTTCTTCTCGTTCGAAGGAACACCGATGAAGAAAGCAGATTTCGAGGCAGGATCAGCCTCTGTTTAAGTACTTTCGACGCTCAGTCAGTAGTAACCGATGGGCTGCCGACCCTCCCTTCACCGTATCCTACAGTGGCTACCATGCAGTGCGCCCGGGCGGGCGGGCGGGGACAGCCGAATAAGTGCCTCGGCGTTGAATCGGTTCCCATTTCTTTAGGCTAAGTAGAAGATTAGATAAAAACAAAAATACGCCTCGGACATGTGCGGTATCACTTTGGGACGGAGGGAGCATAGCTCGTAGTGATGTTGCGTATCGACGAAAGAATGAAGAAACGCGGAGCGATAAATTGCATAGGCGTTTGGAAGAACATCAACGCTATTAGCCAGTGCGGATGTGTCGATGCCCTTTCTTGTGACGCTGTTGTTGATGAGCGTCGCTTTAATGCTCATGCATGGGACGAGCTCTACATGACTTTTCAAAGCCTATTCGTTTAGCTGATTCGTTTAATTTTTAGCGTGCTTCTTTCTACGAACAATGGCGACCAACCGTTCTCATGGGTTGCTGTGGTCCACCGATCGCGCCCCGGAAGCATGAAAATCCTGATTGTTGGCGGCGGCATTGCAGTGAGTGAGCGAGCGTCCTGAGAAGGACTCAAAGAGGGGGACGGAGACGCTGAAAAGACTACTCGTTGCTAGGGCCTGGCCACAGCCGCGTTCCTTCGGCGTCGCACGAGTTACCAGGTGGAATTAGTCGAGAGAGGTCCGCTTCTTTCTGACGCAGACGATTACGGCATCGCTGTCGCCTCGAATGGCGTAGCGCTTATGCGCCTGCTGTGTGATGGCGAGGATCTTTACCAGGAGCTTCAAGCCAAGGAACTCGAGCAAGTCATGATGAGAAGGGAAACAAATGACGGCAACGTCGCTGCGCTTCCCTTTCCTGACTTTGGAGCACCCTTTCTCTTTTGCCGTCGTAAGAAGCTTATAGGCTGGCTTCTCAAAAAGGTACAACACGGTACTGGGCAGGTCGTGAAGCTCCATCATTCCATACGCATGGTCAAAATTGACGTCAAAGACGGTACTGCAATCGATGACGTTGGAAGACGGTATGTGGGAGATCTCGTCGTGTGCGCAGACGGTATCAATAAAACTGGTCGCCGAGCCGTGTTGGCCGCCCAGAATCGCCGAGACAGCGACACTGTTGCATTCGACAAAGGCAGCACCTTGTCATCCAACAGGTGGACAGAAGCTCACTGCGCATATATGACCACTGCTCCAGCTTCGTTCTTAAACTCCCGCCAATCGCTCCGCTTCCTTCTAGAGAAAGGCTGCCTCGTCAATTGGTTCTACGACGAGCCAAACGTAGCCAAAGATGATGCAAGGCGACTCCAGCGTAAAGTCGTTGCCTATCCGCTCGATGACAAAGGAAACCATCAGATCTTTGGCTATCTGCCCACCACAGATGAATTGCTTTCGCGTTTCGAGAGCTCGGAGAACACGCAGAGGCGGGTCAGTATTGCCAACAATGTCCCCGCCCATGAGGCCGTTGCGGCATTCGAGCCCTTTCACAAAGATCTCAGGGATTTATTGAGGTGAGTAGAGGAGGGAAAAGGGAAGAGGTTTAAAATCCCAAGTCGACAACACGAGATTGGCGTCAGCTCAGAAAGACATTGTTCAAAAGCTGCCACCCGACAACGGACCTCTGCCTCGTTCGCGACAGTGATCCGCTGCCCTCTTGGCGGGCCGCAAAGGCCATCCTTATCGGCGACGCAGCTCATGCCGCCGCGCCTCGTGAGTTTCGTCCCTCCCCCAAGCAGTTTGCTGCCTCCTTCCCAAGGACTCAAGCTAGCTCCCGTCACAGATGCTGGTCAGGGCTCGGCACAGGCCTTCGAGGACGCAGAGACCCTCTCACACTTCATATCTCACTTGGGTCTCGAAGAGGCGCTCGACCGTTTCGAGCAAGCACGAAAGCCTCGGGCACACTACGTTCAGTCAACCGGCAGGGTCCTCAACGGCTGCCTTAGTATCGATGGGTGGAACGAACATCATTACTATACGACCATTTACACCTGGAGAGGGTGTGGTAAGACGTAGCTCGAATTAAAGACGCGATTGCCGTCCTTGCGAGCTGCTCGTTGTACTGGAGCAAAGGCCAGCCAATCGATTGATGTGGTCCTCCGCGTCCCTCTCGATTGTCTTGAGGAGTTCCTCGCACGTTGGAATATCGTGGATTAGGCTGAGATAGTTGGGGTTTGAGAGACGTGGAGAAGGGTAAAAAGGTCAACATTACAAGTTGAATCAGTGCTTCACTTCACTACGAGGGGACTCACCCTACTGAGATGCCACAGGTCCAGATGCCTGCATCGATGTCACCATTGATGTAGACTTGCTTGCCACGCTGCCCTGACACCAGGGGCTGGCACGAAAGCGACGAGACGTGAGCACCACGCTTAAGACTGACACGAAAGCGGACCGGGAGGCCTTGCTTACCTGTATGTCTTTAAATTGGGCTCCCTTCGATTCCTTCTCTACTACTTCGACGGCGACTTTGTTTTTGAACACCCTGGCTGTGTTGCGAAGCGTACGGAAGATGTGTGTCTGCAAGAAGGTCACACAAGCCAATCCCGGTCAGCGAGCCCTACTCGAAGGATACCAGACACCTCGCGGCCTTGACTCACGGTATTGCGTTCGTCACTCTTGACCATGACCTGCTTGACGTTGTCGTGAATCTCGGCTTCCTTTGTTGCCATGAACCGCGTTCCCACTGAGAACGGCAATCGGGTATGAGCACAAATACTTTACCTCAATGTATCCTGGCTTCAAATCTAGCTCACTATTGGCTCCCTGTGCCCCGAGGGCAAGACTTGCGGCCAACCCCTGGCCATTGGCGATACCGCCAGATGCGATAAAGGGAATGCTGAGGTCTTCTGCGGCGCGCGCCATGAGCACCAATCCACCAATGTCGTCTTCGCCTGGATGGCCTGCGCATTCGAAGCCGTCAATAGAAAGCATGTCGGCTCCCATCTTCTGTGCGCTTTTCGCATGGCGCACCGTCGTGCACTTGTGAATCACATAGCCGCCATGTTCTTTGACGAGCTTGATAATCGGGCCAGCTGCACACCACACCCTTTCTCATCAGTATCATCTACTGACCAAGACACATCAAGCCAACTTACGATTGTTTCCGGCCGTCTCAAAGATGCGTACACCTTCTTCAAGAGCTGCTCGGCAGTACCCCTCGTAGTCTGGAGGGTTAATGGAGGGCAATAGGGTCAGATTGACGCCAAAGGCTCCGAGCTTGCTCCTCTTGGCCACGTCGGGCCTGATCATGGAGCGGGTGTGCTTGACGGCTTCCCTGAGCGCATCGGGCGACGGCTGTGTGAGGGCAGTGATGACTCCAAGACCACCTGCATTGGAAACGGCCGCAACGAGCTTGGGCAAGCCGACCCACTGCATGCCGCCCTGGACGACGGGAATGCGCAGCCCCAGATCCCGGGTGAGGGCCGTGTTGAGAACCATTGTGAATTGAGAGCAAGGTGGAGTATGGGATGATGTGCGTGGACGGTAATAGGCTGGAGCGAGAATGGAAGAGAATAGGAGAGAGAGAGAGAGAGTGTGTGTGTGTGTGTGTGTGTGTGTGTGTGAGTGAGTGAGAGAGAGAGAGAGAAATAGGGAGAGAAAGAGAATATCGCAACGGTCAATGATGTTCACCGGCAAATGAGTACCCGGAATGGTCACGTGATGCACACTTTTGTCGTCTGTGTCGCACAACAATCGACTCGGCGTCGTCTTTCGGGGACATTGCCATGGCCGTGTTGCACGAAGGTCAGAATGGTGTGGTGATGGACAGGTTGGTAGCAAGTGTAGACGGCGTTGGAGGTGCCGAGGCCGTCGCGGTGATGGCGTGGCAAGACTCGCACTGCTTTGTCCGGTTAGCTGGCCGACGCGAGGCGGTCCAAGTTGGAATTTTGACGTTTCCGACAGCTTCGACCGCGCTCGGACCACCATGACGCCGATTCCTTCTTTTAACAGACACTCTGTTCATTATCGTATTCAAGTAGCATATGTTGCCTTCGTGTCATCGTCTGATCAATCCTTGAGGGTCCTGACGCAGCTGCAGTGACAGGGTCGTCTTACGATCCAGGTTCACTAGATTGTGCAGGATCGAGATCTTCATTGATGCTCGATCACCCGATGGAAAACCTTGGCTCAGCCAATGGATATCCTCAACTCCGTCAACGACTGCGGGCACACCGAGCATCCAAGTTTCCCACTTTCAGCGGTTGTTGTCGCAGCCACTAGCCTATCTTTCTTCAAGAGGAGGGAAAGAGGGAAAGAGAAAAAAAAAGGGGAAAAAAGAGGAGTTGTACTTGTCTCTCTGTCTGCCAAGGGCCCCGCTCCGGCAGACAATGGGGTGAGAATTTTCACCGAGTAGCAGTCAGCGAGAGTAGCATGGGACAAAGACAATGTGTTGTACGGAGAGCAATTTTTGATTGGAGTACACCACCATCACCATCATCACCACCACCATGATCCTCTTTCGAAGCCAAGCAGCCAGCATCTGGGTCCTCTGTAGCAAGAGCATTGCTTACGGAGAGGTTGTCTATGCCGACCGGAGCCGCAGCTCGGTGCCCAAAAACACGCGGCATGTAGCGTGCTGCCACCAAGACCTTGGGACACTCAAGGAGAATGACAGGCGTCTGCTGCTCAACAGCACAGAAGAGGAAAAGGCAGCCATCCAATTCGCGCTTGGCAGCAGCAGCAGTAGTCCTCCGCCTGCCATGTCGGCCCTTGAGATCAGGCGACCACCACCACTCCTCAATGACGTCAAGGCTGCCATTGACCAGCTGGCCTCTTCGTTGCCCATGTCTGACAAGCTGCCGGCATGCTTTGTGCACCATGGCTCAGCAGCGTCCATGCCACATCTAGGCCAGGAGGAGCACCAGCGGCTTGTTGCAGCCAGCCTCAATGTTTGGCACACCATTGTTGTCCGGCTTGCCTATGTCCCTTGGCAGGTGTCTGAAGATGACCAGTGGGAGGATCGAGCTGCTCGCCTGTCTGCTGTCAAGATCATGGCATGCGCCAAGGTGAGCAACTTGAAACGCCTATACAGGATCCTTTGCTAAAGTTTGTCAACCCACAGCGGATATTGGGCGACCTGCGCCTCATCGAGCCCAGGATCTCTTCAATGGGGGATCTCTCGTTTGAAGAGCACCTTGCAGTGCTCAAGGACCTGCTCATGGTCGCCCATGCCTATGACGTGGATGTTCTTGCCAATGTCTGCCAAGAGGTGCGAAGAGACCCGGACACCCTGGTGCCTGCCAACATGCCCATCGAGGAAGAGGACGTGGACAAGGCTCTGGCTGGCCTTGCTAAGCGGATGAAGCAGCTCTTTTCTTCTCCATTTGATACTGCTCCAGTCGCCGCCATGGCTTCCGTCGCTGCTATGGCCCCAGTCACTGCTGCTGCTCCGGTCGCCGCTACTACCGCCGCCACCGACGCCGCCGCCACCCACACTGGGCCTTTGTCCAGTCCGCCAAAGAGGTCCATGGGCATGCTGCGCAGACGGTCGTCCGATGCCGCCTCAGACCTCGGACGCAAGCTCTTCCACTTCTTCCACAGTGTCACAAAGCTCAATCGCAACATAGCTGTGGCCAAGTCCGGCACCGTGATCACGTCGTTCGTCACCACAACGGCGGCCGAGGAGGAGCAAAAGGGTGGCATTGACCCTGCCACGGGCATCTGGGAGCCGTACAATGAGTACATCAAAGTCAACTACACGCCGATAGAGAAGCTCTACTGCAATCCCAAAAAGCACGACGATGTCTGCGACCCGGCGCGAGGTGGATGTGGACAGCGTGGGCACTGGGCCCAAGACCATGTCTGTGTCAAGCACAATGGCCCAGGTACACCTGAAAAGGTAGTGGTCCCTCACTACTGGGGTATCTATGCATGGGCACTCCAAGAGGCAAGGTCGAGGGAGCGGAGGATTCGAACGCTTACAAGGGAGCTTGCCGAGTGCCGCAAAAGCCTCTTGGCGTGCGAGCAGCAGCAGCAGCAGCAGCAGCAGCAGCCGTTGCAACAACGACAGCAGCAACACGACCACACCTGGGCACGTCTCTTGACGACGTCAACCATCCTGCTCCACTCGTCGCTCTCACTGGCCAGGCGGGCGACGCTTGATCCAATTGTCGACAGGCGCAAGGTGGTCGCCGCGGCCACATTCTCCACAGCCATCGAGGTGGTTGCCCATTCGACGCCAACACCATCAGTACAGCCATTTTGCTGGACCAATAATGAGTTTGCCAAGGCATGGGTCGAAGGCACTACCTTTTGGGAGATGCTGCGGAAGGAGGGCGAGATGGCTGTGGGCAAGCCATACTGGAGCGCCCGTGGTATCACCACTGCTGTGGACCTCAAGACCAAGGAGGAGCTTGCACTAAGGTGGACGACGGATCGGCAGACTTATTTGGAGCGTGCCACAGCCCTTGGTGGCATCAGCATGAGCACCAGCATCAGCATCAAGGAGGTGCCAAGCCGCCTAAGGGAGCTTTTGCAAGAGGCAGCACTCGCGCTGGTGGGCAGAGATATGGTCGATGACGCTGTGGCCATGGAGATGGCTGCCCTTGCTAAGGCCACAGATGGCCCCTGGCTTCAGGACTACCTCAACTTTGGTCGGAGCATTGCAAGGCATGCCGTTGGGCAGATCGATGCCTTTGTGGACCGTCGTGCCATTGAGCTCCTTGCCTTTACCGACAAGTGGGCTGCTGGCACCAAGGATTGGCTCGCTGTTGCCACCAAGCTTGAGCCATTTCCCGTCGATGGCAGGCTTGCCACCATCCTGCAGGCGCCGTTCCCAAGGCACCATCCACGCTCCTCTACAGACATGGGCCCACTCCGTCCAAAGCCAATGCTGTCGCACGTCCAGGAGGAAGACACAGACATCAACCTTGCACAATTACCGTTTGATGCTGGCGAAACAGTTCCTGTGCCTGGCACAAGCTTTTGCAGAACCAACGTGGTTGGCGCAGACGGCAATTGCCTTTTTCGTGCCGCTGCCTTGCTTGTCTTTGGAGACCAGACTCGACATGCAGAGCTGAGGGCAAGCGTCGTTACTCTTGGCAGGTCCTACCTGCAGAGCACACTGCCCAGGGACACCAAGACCACTGCAGACTTCGAGCGGCAGGCTAGACTGATGGAACAGGGCACCGACGGCCAGCTCTATGAGTCCCTCCAAGCATGGCTCGACAACATGGACAAGCCGTCTACATGGGGTGATGAACTTGCACTACTCCTCATCAGCCAACTTCTCCAGAGACCCATTGCAGTAGCCACGGTCACACAAGGTGGAACAACCGTGTCTATCCTCGCGCCCTGTCATCAGCCCGACGACAACCACCTCGGCTTCTGCCACCTCGGTGGTGGACACTATGAGCTCCTACTCACCCCTGAGTCCACTTCCTCCATCTAAGCCATTCGAGCACTCTCAATACAGCCCACGCCTCAAAATGAATGATGAGACAGAGCAAGTGATCATGACTAGCCCGTAGAAACAAAAAAAAATCGTGCCGTGGCTGATCGACAGTAGGACTACGTTACTCACCAAGCTGAGAAGCAAGCACACATCCACTGAGTGAGCACATCGCCAGTGTCGCCCTTGGTTAATCCCTTGGCCTGTCGCACGAAAAGCTTAGACTCCTGGCCCTCTCGAGCCCCACCGAAGCTCTACCTAGCACAGGCTCCAGTTCAGGTGGTTCTGAGAGATCCAGGACATATAGCTGGTGGGGTTCAAAGCCAGAAAGAAATGCGCGAGGCTCTTCGGATCCGAATTTCTCACCACTTCGATCTATCTGCCTACTTGAAAATTGCACCGTGGCTGCTCGACGCCAGAATATGCAACCGTGGAATCTCAACACGCACTGCGACAGCCTTGGCGCCTCCAATGCCGTCAACAATTGGAACCAGCTCGTTCACCACCACCACCACCACCACCACCACATGCTTCACCTCGTGTAACGCGCCACAGCAATGCCCTCGAAGACGATCACTCCTCGTCCGTTGTGTGACCACAGAAGACAAGGACCATATCACGTGACCCACATTGCATTGTGCAGCGTTTCAAGAAGAAATTCTGCATCTGGAGCTTGCATCGTCAACGACAGCCAGTACGATGGCTGACACCAAAGCGGTTGAAGGCAGTCGCGTAAGGCAAGGCGGCGGAAGGATTCGCGGAAGTACTCCGAGGGGAGCCAGAGGAGGTAGTACGGGCAGACGGGGACGTGGTGGGCGAGGGGGGTCTGTTGCCGCTGATCGACGCGCCGATCGCAATGGAGCGATCGACGGAATCAGTACACGAGGCGCCGGCGGTGATGGGGATGGTAGCGCTGACGGAGGCAAGTTTGGACGAAATGATGGCATCATGGACGTTGACCCACCAGCGTCGACGGCAAATGGTGGCAACATGGAAGGAGATGACAGGAGGGAGAAGGGCCACCTGAGCGATAGGCGCTTTGACAGCCTCGGCTCTGTTCTCGACCCCCGACTGCTATCTTCGATCCCTTTTGAGTTCATGTCCGTCGTGCAGGCGGCCACTTTGGAGCATTCTCTGTCCGGTGTCGACGTACTGGCTCAAGCCAAGACAGGAACTGGCAAGACGCTAGCGTTCCTGCTGCCTTGCGTCCAGCGAATCTCGACGATGCTCCCTCTCGTCTCACGATCCCCCTCCGACATCTCTGTGTTGATCCTCAGCCCGACGCGCGAGCTGGCACTCCAGATCGAGAAGGAGGCCGTTGTGCTCCTGCGTGGTTTTCAAGGCGCGATTGGTGTTCAGCACTGCGTCGGCGGCACCAATATGGAGACGGAGAAACGAGCGCTGCGAAGTAGTAGAGCCGACATTCTCGTCGCCACTCCGGGCAGGCTCATTGATCACCTTCAGAATTCTGGGCTTGCGCCTCAGCTCAGAAACGTCAGAGCTCTTGTCCTCGACGAGGCCGACCGCATGCTTGATATGGGCTTTCGCAGGGAGCTGCAGACCATCCTGGCTGCGCTTCCTTCTCGCCAGGAAAGACCTCGCCAGTCACTCCTCTTCTCTGCCACGATCCCTCAGGGTATCCGAGATGTCGCCGACCTTGATGAGAACCACGTATTCGTCAACACTCTGCGGCCCGAAGAGCAGAACACCCACCAACACGTGCCGCAAGACTTCATCATCGTGCCCCACACACAGACATTCGCCGCCACTCTTTGCATCCTTCTCGAAAGCCTGTCACAGGATCCCAAGACAACGAAGCCGATTCTCTTCTTTTCGACGGCGAGAAGCACAGCAATCTTTTTCGTTCTTTTGGAGACGCTTCAAAAGCAGCTTAGCGGAGTGCACAGCGCCAACCTCCAACGCCTTTCGCCCGCATGGCAGGCTCTGCAGACTGTACCGGTATTTGAGCTGCACTCCAGAAAATCCCAGTCGCAACGTGTGCGCGCCACTCAGGCATTCACCAAGAGTCAAACTGCAATTCTGTGCAGCAGCGATGTCACGGCCCGTGGCGTCGACTTTCCCGGTGTGACAAGCGTCATTCAGGTCGGTCTCCCCAGCAGTGGAGAGCAGTACATTCATCGTCTTGGGCGAACGGCTCGCGCAGGCGCTGCAGGGTCTGGCGTCCTGATCTTGACACCATACGAACGTTTCTTTTTACGAAAAAAGGAGGTTGCTGGCCTTCCGCTGAGAGAGCGCAAGCTGGTCTTCACTGAAGACGATTTGCTTCCAGAGGCCGACTCAGCGATTCGTAAAGCTCTGATGACCGTGTCGGACAAGGAAAAGAGTCAGGCATATCAGGCTGGTAAGTCTCACTGCCGTCCGTCTGCAGCTGCCTTGACACTTATGCCCAACGTTGTCTTACATCATGCCCCTCACAGCCCTAGGCTACTACAAAAGCTCGCTTAAAGACCTCGGCTGGTCTCCTGCTCAGCTTGTCGATGAGATGAATGATTGGGCTCGACAAGCCCTTCTTTTCCAAGAGGGTGCGTCAGGGCCTGCGCCGCCTCTACTGGCGAAAACGGTGGGCAAGATGGGCCTCAAGGGCACTCCGGGCCTCAATGTTGTCAAGCAGCTGCCATCTTGGGCAGATGACGGCGCCGGTGACTCGCCAAACGACCGTGGCGATGTCTACCAGCATTTGTCTACCGTGCGTCAGAGGGGCTCGCCTTACGGACGGGGAGCAAAAGTGGTCGCGAATGGCCGCGGCGGAGGAGCAGGACGTGGCGCGAGAGACTCAGTTGTGCGCGCAACTCAATCGTCGTCGTAGAAAGACTTCCTTTGGTTCACCATTATGATGAGATGAGATTTTCAATACAACATGCCATTAATGACCAAAGCATTGGCCTCATTCGTCAAGATCTTCGCTCATTGCCGCGTCTGACTCCTCGTCTGTGCTGACCGCCACTTCGAAAGGGACGGGAGTTGTGACGCCATTCTTTAGGGGCGTCTGCGCTTGTTCATCCTGAAAGCTAGGACCTAGGATGGCATCCATAGCCTCCAGCGTGTACTCGAGCATTGAGCTCTCGGTGAGGATGCGCTCTGCTCTGCTGTAGTGGCGCTCGGTGTATGGTATCAGTGCATCAACGATGCTTGCCAGATCCTGTGCTCTCGACCTTCGCGCACTTCGCCTATCCACAGCTTTGCGGTCGCCGGCCTCGACGCTGCTAACTGGCTCTCCACTGTCAATTGGTCGCCACTCAAAGGCATCGATGATGGCTTGAGGAGAGTGAAGTCTCAGCACAGCGTGGAGCACCATTTGGGCAGTGCCAGCGGTCCGCGCCGAGGTGTTCCAATCCCGCACGAAAGTAAGCAGGCGGGCGAGTTGCTTTGCTGACATTGTCCGGATGACGTCGTCGACGTCGTGTGAGCCAGTGATGCTACCCGCTTGCTGGCCGCCGTCGATTTTAATAGAGGCAAAGAGTCCATCTTCATCATTTCCAAACTTCTGATCTCTGCCTCGACTTGCGTCCACCGACGAAAATAGGTCGAAAAGACGTCGAGGCTGATCCATAGCCAAGGCAAGAGCAATCGCGTTGCGATAGTCGCGAAGTGCCACAAAGTTGGTAAAACGCTGTTCGCGTTCAACATCAACTTGGCGCTGCTGGGCCGCTTCCTCAACGTCGAGCTCTGTTCGATCCTGCCATACACGGATCATACCATCGGCACCCGCCGACAGTATTTCCGAAGCATTCTGGCGACATTCGAGACCCCATACACGATCCTCATGACCGTCTAGTGTGTCGACACAAATTTCGTCGCGCACGCTCCAGAGCTTGACAAGGCCATCGCTGGCGCTAGTCAGAAGCTGCATGCCACGGAATTGCGGTAGGAATCGAGCTCGAAGCACGGCATTGGTATGACCCTCGAACGTTTTGACGCAGCCGAATGTGGCCAGCGACCACAGTCGAACGGTGCGGTCGCCGCTTGCCGTAACGAAAGCAGCATCAGTTGGACTAAATGCAACAGACCAGACACCGCGTTTGTGAGCGCGGCAAGTCGTCAGCTGCTTGAGCGAGGCTGAAGCTCGACTGGCATTCGCCTTGGAGGGGGGCGTGTAGCTGATGGAAAAAAGTTTTGCCGTCCTGTCCTGGGAGCCCGACAGCAGAAGGGCATTATTGGGAGCCACATCGAGCGCATTGATGTCCTTGTCGTGGATCTTGAGAGTGGTAAGTGACGAAAGGAAGAGAGGATCTGCGTCAGGGTTAGACTGCAGTGATTTGATGTGTTCGGCCATTGTGGAGAGGTCCCAGACCTTTGCCGTTCGGTCTTGGCTGCCCGTCACCATGAAAGGCGGGTGTCCTTGCGGGTCGTTTCTTCTGGCAAAGGCAATGGCGCCTACGCTCTCAGTGTGACCTTTCGCAACGGCCACGCATCTCCACAGTGGTGTGACAATCCCCTTTCCCTCAACTTCGCCCTCGTCGAGGCAAGATGCTGTGGGTATGATTTGGGCCCAGATTCTTGCTGTAGCGTCTTTGGAGCCGGTGACGAGCCATTTTGCACCTTGGCACTTGTCCAAGCACAGGATCAAGCCAGCGTGTCCATCTGCAGGACGCGAGTCCGAAGGGAGCATCTGGACGTCGTGCTCTGCCGCTCCCAGATGGTAGATCCTGACCGACGTGCTATTGGTTGCCACCGCCAGATGCGAGTCTTGGACGTCGCCCGGCGAGAGGAGCGCCAGATCGATTATCTGGTCATTGAAACCCACGAGCTGGCGCAATCTCGACAAAGCTCTCCGTCTCGGCCGTCGCTCTGAGTCCTCCGCCAGAACAGGCACCGGAGCGCAGCGAAAGGAGAAAGTCTGGTCGGCGTGCACGCTGACCAGAGTATCTATCTGAGCCGCGTAGTGCACTTCCGTTATGGCCCTTGTTTCGTCTTCGTCGCCTTTGTCGAGATCCTCTGAACTTTCTCGCTCTTCGCTCCGCCTTCTTCCATGAGGCTGTTGCGCTCGAGCCTGGTCCGTGGCCCAGCGGCCTCCGGGCTGAACGGCGACGACGACCTGAGAAGTAAAGCTCCAGATCCGAATCTCTCCTTCAGCACCTCCTGTCCAGACGAGGTCCTGCTCTGCTTTCTCGAGGTCCTGCTTTCTTTTTAAAAGAGTGGAGCCTCGTCGGAGGAACCCAGCGCTTTCAAGCGATTCACCTGCCGTCACTGAGTCGCAGAGATTCCAAGACACTGATGCAGAGGTACCGTTGATATCCTTTTTCGACGAAGACGCCTTTGGAACGGTTTTGCGCCTTTGCCAAAACGACAGCATACGATCTCGAGAGGCCGATACCAGCTTTGTCCCGTCGTCCGAGATCGCTAAGCCCCTTACGACGGAGAAGTGGGCGTCGAGGACCGCTAATGGACCCTGTGATCTTTTGCCTTGTGCACCCCTTGTTTCTCCTCGAAGGTCCCAAAGGCGAATCTTTCCGTCGATGTCACCAGTGAAGAGCTCAAAACGCCTCTGTCCATCTCGTGCCGTCTGCGAGTCCAGCTCGACCGGAGGCGTATTCCATGCCAAGGCGCTGACGATGCCGCCGTGGTTGCGAAAGACGTGGGTGCAGAATCCACCGGCAATGTCCCACACCTTGGCACAGCCATCTGCCGCCCCGGTAGCCAGAAGCGAAGAAGTCGAGTCGATGCGCATGATGGCAGCTGGGGCTTCGTGGCTCCTTGCGATGCTGCGTCGAAGCTTTGCCACGATACGTATCCCTTCATTGTCATCGATGCGTTCGAGGGAGAATATCCGGAGGCTCAAAGACCTCGAAGCAATTACCAGAGTGGTATCGTCAGGAGTGATTGCCAAAGCAGTCACTTCTTCAGTATCGCTGCCGATTCGACATATCGCCCTCCCAGTCGAGACGTCTGTACCTACGACCACTTGATCGACAGGTGCAAAGAGGAAGCGACCATCTGAAGTCAGCGCGGTGCTTGCTCCTCCCGTGTAGATGGGCTCCAGCGAGCTTTTCTTGATGAATCGTGTCCTCAATCTTGGTTTTTCAGCCGTCTTGACCGCCAAAGCAGCTGCTCCGTCCTCTGCATTTGCCATCGTTGGGACAGGTCGATGTCTGGCTACTCTTCGGATCAGTGACGGCAAACGGTGCTTCTTCACCCTGCGCGCATCTTCTAAAATTTTAAATTTTCGAGAGGGCAGAAAGAGAACGTGACTTCTTTTTCGCTCCTCCACCTGAGATGTCCTCGGTTCTCACCGAGTACCACTACCCAAAAGCAAGGTTGTCGACTCAACAATGAATCTCTTGGAGATTGTGCGACAATGCCACAATGACAATCCCTGGCGAGACAGCAGCCTGACGCCTTTCCATCTCTCTCCGCCTCCTCTTGGAGTCCAGATTGGCTTTCTTCAAGATTCGGTCGTCGAAGCCATCGAGGACGAGGTGAAACGGGGCTCGAACACGTTTACCTTGGGTCATACGGGCAAAGATTCCAGAAGGCGCACCTTTGTCGCAATCAGTGAAGAGCTGAGGACTTATGAGGAGAGGTCCGACGCCATGCGGACAGTCGTAGAGTCGTGGAGAGACCGCGGACTTTTTCCCGATCCATTAAATGGTGCGTGGAAACCCGCCTTTCACCTTCGCTCCTCCCACTGTGACTGAAGGAGACATCTCTTCAACCTATACGTACCTAAGGCTGGAGAGACGAGTTGTACTCAGTCTACGGGCCGAGTCCAGATCCACCAGCCGACGGGAAAGGAAGCAATCTCGCCGCATTTGCCCTGGAGCGCTCCGCTTGCGCTTTGTTTGGGTGAGCAAAGTTTCCATCTGTCCCGATTTCCTCTGCCGACTGGACCGATGTCATCCACAGTCTCGCAACTTTTGGCGTCCATGCTACAGTGAGTGTCCGAGCAAATGAAATGCCAGGAATCTCGTTGGGCCTCAAGAAGTTGACCTTTGGCTCCTCAATCACACAAAGGCCTTTACGCCAGACTATAAGATCTGGGTCCCGCGACGAGCCAGCACCAAGTCGACGTTTCCGGGCATGCTCGACAACACTGTCGCCGGCGGTATACAGGCGGGTGACGACCCTTTTGACTCAATGGTCCGAGAATGTTACGAGGAAGCCGGCTTTCAAGAGAGTCTTGTACGCGGCGCCATGAAGGTGTGCAGCAACATTGGCCGCGGCAGACGTGCGATTGGTTTTTATTTGCTGAATCCAACGAAACCTCCCCTACCTTTCGAAGCAAACTGGTGTCATTTCTTACTTTTACCGTACGAGATCGGGCTGGTGTCAGCCTGAGGTTGAGTGCGCGTCGTCGGTGGAGGGGACACATGCATTGAATCGCTCACATCAGGCCTTCCTTCCGAGCAGGTATACATACGACCTTGTCATCGACCCATCTGTCAAGCCGAGGCCTGTAGATGGGGAAGCGGAGTCTTTCGAGCTTCTCGACGTCCAAGAGGTCCTATCATTGATGCGCAAAGGCCACTTCAAGCCCAATTGCGCCCTGGTGCTCATTGATTTCTTGATTCGACATGGCCTTTTGACATTCGAAAATTGTCACTGCGACTACCTAGAGCTCGTCTGTAGCTTGCATAACCCCCTCGGGTTGCCGTGTCCCTGAAGTAAAAGATAGAGAAGGCTGCTGCGATGCTGAAGTGGCAGAATCATGTCATCCTGTACTCCCCTTCACGAACATACGAATTTCAAAGTAACTCACCGAAAGAAAAGAAGGCGTCCGTCCTATCCACGACGAGCTAGGCAAATTTGAAATTCGAGAAGTCATAAAAGGACTGAGGACACAATGACAATGAGAGAGCGTCCCTAAGAGACCATTCTTTGCCACCAGACGTCTCAGAATGAACGGCGGAAGGGAACTCATCGTTTCGCAAAATGGAGGTGTGCCTATGTTTCGGTCTGCTGGCGCTGCTGGAGGCGAGCTGAGCGACACGGCAACCGCCAAGGGTGAGTGAAGAGGTCCCTTTTTCCTCAG
Organism: Acaromyces ingoldii; assembly: GCF_003144295.1. Lineage (NCBI taxonomy): Eukaryota > Fungi > Basidiomycota > Exobasidiomycetes > Exobasidiales > Cryptobasidiaceae > Acaromyces > Acaromyces ingoldii. The sequence goes on along the minus strand of NW_020290249.1, from coordinate 2,001,969 downwards.
CACGCATCCTCACCGCCTTTCTCTCTTTCCCACTGAACCAAGGCATTTGGGCTAGCCTCGGGTGGATGGACAGACTGCTCTCGCTATTCATCATCATTGCCATGATCGTCGGTATCCTTATTGGCGAGTTCGCACCAAATGCAAAAGAAAACCTCACAAGGGGAAATTTTCACGGTACGCCGGCCGCGTTGGCCGTCGGATTGATTGTCATGATGTGGCCCATCTTGACAAAGGTCCACTTCGAGAAGCTTCCGTCAATGCTCCGTACGACACGAGTCTGGAGCCAGCTCCTCCTGTCGCTGCTTCTCAACTGGATTTTTGCTCCGCTCCTGATGCTCGGTCTTGCTTGGGCTTGTCTGCCTGATCTACCGGGATATCGAACAGGCATCATACTCGTCGGACTGGCCCGATGCATAGCCATGGTTATGATTTGGTCTTCAATAGGTGAGCTTTAGGAATCGTAGCGCCATAGTGGATACCACGTCCACGGCTGATCGAGACCTGGCAGCGAGAGGCGACGCAAACGTGTGTGCCGTCATCGTCATCCTCAACTCACTTCTACAAATTGTTCTTTACGCTCCGCTCGCCGTCCTCTTTGTCAACATTATTTCGTCATCACCGGAGCAAATTCGCCTCAGTTACTCTGATACAGCTCTCTCCGTCGTCGTCTATTTGGGCATCCCCCTCTTGGGCGGCCTCGCCACTCGTTTCAGTGCTCTGGCCTTGCTGGGCCGAGCGAAGTTCGAGAAACAATTTCTTCCACGCTTTGGAATCCTCTCGCTCGTGGCGCTCCTTTATGTCATCATCATCATCTTTGCAGAGCAAGCTCGCTCCATCCTCGACAACCTTGGTCCAGTTTTTCGGACTTTTGTACCACTGGTCATCTACTTTGTCCTCGTCTGGACTGGCACCTTCCTCTTCGTTTGGAGACTTTCGCTTCGTTACGGGAAGGCAAATTGGGGCTACCAAATGGCCGTCGTCCAGAGTTTCACCGCGGGAAGCAACAACTTTGAACTCGCCATCGCGATTTGTGTCGCCGTCTATGGCGCCGACTCCGAGCAGAGCTTGGCGGCCACCATTGGGCCCCTTGTCGAAGTACCGGTGCTGCTCACACTTTCCTACGTTGCTCTCCACGCTGGGTCAAAGATGCGATGGGATGTCGAGTTGGATGAGGAAGTAACGGCACGCTACCATAGTGAAAAATCCATCCCGGCGGACCGCTCAGCGGTGGCTTCCGAATGCGCTGGCGAGGCAAAAAGCGCATCCGAGCACACTACTACTCTCAGTTTTGCTTAGAGCCACACAAAGCAACGTAATGCACATACACAGCGACAACCAGAGCCCGTCTACTGCTGTACCACTGTATAATAGGTAGCAATTACTTCGTCATTTGTCTACAAGGAAGGCATAGATCTTGTCTCCTTCTTCTCGTTTCTTGTGTGGACCCGAAGCCGCCATCCTAATCGTCCTTCAGTTTCGAAACTTTCCTTCCACCGCCTGGGAACCGGCTTCCTCTGCGTCAGCCAGTAGAAGATGTCCCAATCTGGCTCATCGAGAAGCTGCGGCGAAAAAATGGGTCGAGGAAGAAGGAAAAGATGGACAAGAGGAAGCAGAGGAAGAGGAGGAAGAAGAGCAAAGAATTTGACGGTCAACAATCGTTCTCGACGTCAGCATGATCACGAGCCTACACACCCGGTCAAATTCGTCGACTTCTCCGTCAGACAGAGACCGAAGATGTTCTTTCGCAAAGGTGCTCAGAAGAAGATCTGTCTCGAGCGTGCCGCGCTTTCTTGCCTGGTAGATGAGCCTGGCTACCTTTACGTCACGCGTCTCCATGCCGAGCTCTCTGCCTGGCACCCGAAGTGGGATGGGCTCCTCGCCATTCAAGGCGACGCCATTCGCAGAGAGTCCTTCGGACTGGTGCTCGCTCGCAAGTGACAGGCCTTGCAGCCGGGGATCAAAGGGAAGCGGAAAAGGGTCGCTGGTTCCAGAGGGTTTTGCGGTAGAAGTTGGGGCGGGGCTTTTTGGCGTTCCATAGCCGGGGTCTGCCACTGATCCCCTGTTGTCGGACGAATACGGCCTAATGCTGTTGCTTGCTCCGCGCTGCCAATTCTGTGAGCGTGCGGCAACTCTAAACAGCTTTTGAGCTTGTCTCGACATGCTTGAGACCTGGTGCGATTGACTTCAACGATGAAGTTACGACATTTGGTGGAGAGTCAGGGTCGCTGATATTGTAATATTTGTCCGGGCCACGCGAGCGAACTATATTTCTGACACACACACCAAGAAAAAAAAAAAGGAAAAAAAAAAAGGGGGAGACCTAGAGAGAAGAAGGGAATGACGAGAAGAAGAAGAAAGCTCGTTAAGCTAGCCAAGACTTGCGACGACAACACGATGTCGACCTTTGGGAGCCACTTTCGGGTGACAACATACGGCGAGTCACATTGTGCCTCGGTCGGGTGCATAGTGGATGGAGTGCCACCCGGTATGGCACTGAGCGAGGCCGATGTCCAGGTACAGCTCTCTCGTCGACGTCCAGGACAGTCGAATTTGACGACGCCTCGCGACGAAAAGGATGCCGTCAAGATACAAGCAGGCGTGGAAAAGGGAGTCACCTTGGGTTCGCCTTTGTCTATGCTAGTGCGAAACGAGGACCAGCGGCCGCATGACTACAGCGATGACACCCTAGATCTGTACCCACGACCGAGTCACGCCGATTGGACCTATCTCGACAAGTATGGTGTCAAGAGTTCCTCCGGCGGAGGGAGGAGTAGCGCTCGAGAGACGATAGGTGAGTGCTCGACAACTGTTGATCCTTGACTAGTGTCCGGACTTTTGTATCTCATTGGCTACTTGGACACTCCAGGCCGCGTTGCTGCCGGTGCTGTTGCGGAAAAGTACCTTCGGGAGGCTTTTGGGGTAGAAATTGTCGCCTTTGTCTCTTCGGTCGGCAAAGTCCACATTCCTCGCTATCCTGGCGAGCAGTTGGCTGGCGACGAGTCGGCAAATGCGGCTGTAGGGGCAGGATCAAGCTCCAAGCTGGTCGACAACTACATCGACACGACGGGCCTCACCGAAGAAGAAGCTGAAGAGCCCTTGAGCCTCGAATTTAGACAGCTCCTGGCAACGATTACCAGGCAAGACGTCGATAAGACAGACATCCGATGTCCTCATCCCGTCGCTGCCGAACGCATGCGCCAGCGCATCCTTCTGGCCAAGTCAAATAATGATTCCATTGGTGGTAGTGTGACCTGCGTCATTCGAAAAGTGCCATCGGGCTTGGGAGAGCCGTGCTTCGACAAGCTCGAAGCCAAGCTGGCCCACGCAATGCTCAGCATCCCTGCCACCAAGGCATTCGAGATTGGCTCAGGTTTCCGAGGAACAGAGGTGCCTGGCTCGCGTCACAATGATCGCTTCGTCGCCAAACACGACGGCACCCTTGGCACAGCGACCAATTGGAGCGGAGGAATACAAGGAGGTATTTCCAATGGCGAAGAGATCTACTTCCGGTCAGTGCTCTGCGCGTGTGTCCCTGTCGCTACTTCTCCTCTTTTCTGACATAAGAGGCGGTCGTTGCAGCATCGGCTTCAAGTCGCCCGCCACCATTTCACAAAATCAATCCACAGCAACGTACTCGGGCAAGGATGGCACCTTGGCGACTCGTGGACGACACGACCCATGTGTCGTGCCGCGTGCCGTTCCCATCGTCGAGTCGATGGCTGCTCTCGCCATCATGGATGCGCTCTTGGCTCAAGATGCAAGGACAATGGCCGCCTCACGACTCAACGCTGGTCCCGTTCTGGCATTGCCCAACAGCATGCATTTGCCCAGCAAGCTCAAGACCAGACAGGATCATCTCAGCGGATCTTAAGGCCCCGAGAACGAAAATGATGGAGGGGAGACAAAGAGGGAGGAAGAGATGCAGAGACAAGAGAGACGAACAGTGAGAAAAAGACAGGCCCGTCGAACAGTGCAATTCTACGATGCAACTTGATAGGCTTTCTTATTACACCATGCTGCTATTATTATTACTGCTGCTCGGCGACGCCTCATTGAGCGCACTACCTCTCCTTTCCAAGCTAGAGGGTGGTCTGGCCAGCTGGTCGCCCGCTGTGGCTGATGTTTCTGCCTCTTTGGCTGCAGCCTCATCGGTCCGCGCTCCTCTCCTGATTTTCTTAGCCCCCGACAAACGATCCTCTTCATCGTCGCTCCAAGCCGGAAGCTCCTCTTCGTCGTCTCTGGCCACGTCGAAGCTGGAACTACGCAAGGGCCGGTACTGAGACCCATTGGCCGAAGACCCGGTGGGCTTGGAAAGGGGCAGCTTGCGATAAGTACCGTGGCGGAGATGCAACGCGTACGAGTAGATGACAAGGGCAAAGTAGACCTAGCGAATACGCTTGACAATGAGCACAGAAAGGAGAAGCGCAGATCTTGGAGAGACATGCGTCGAGGACTGACCTTCAAGAGCCAGCCCGAGGCTAGGACGGCAAAGCTGAAGCCACGCTCTTCACGCCAGACACGTTGAGCGGCTTCCACGCGCTCTTGGCCGGCCAGAGGTTCGTGATGCAGCTGTTTTCCGGGAGCCTCGTAGCTCTTTTCGATACTCTCGATCAGGTCCATTAGACCCGCTTGATGGGGTGCCAGGACGGGCCGGTCGCCGTTGTGAGGAACATAGAGGAACCACCACAGGCCAAAGAGGAGCGTCCAGGCAGAGGAGAGCAGGTGGTCGGCCATGAACAGATGCGCGTATCTCAGCGTGCGTATCGGATCCTCGTCCGATATTCCAGGCATCGCCCAGAGAAAAAGACCAATAGTCGCTATTGAGTAGAGATACATGCTGACCTGGGCAAATGAGCCTCCTTGAAAGAGGCTCAAGATGCCGTAGACGCCTGCCACTTTGTTGAACAATGCAAAAAGTGTGATCAGAGTCACTCCCAGCTTGAGGTCCATGACGCCAAGAAATGACGTCAAGTGGGCTTGGACAGCTGGTGCCCGGAACCAGAGCCTCGTCATGGCTGTCTTGTCCGCTCCTCTTTTCGCTCCGTCGAAAGAAGAACGGCGGAGTCGACAGTCTCAGCCTATGAGGTCTCGTGGTGTACACGTTGTCGTCTGCGTTGCAGGACACACGAGATGCAGGCGTCGTCTTTAGGTGACGTTGCCGGTGCGTAGCGCACAAAGGGAAGGGAGCGATGGTGGATGAGGTGGAAGCAATATCAACTCAAACTTCTAGACCTCCAGAACCACGTGCGCGACTCTTTTTTCAGGCCAACTTCTCACCTCCACTCACGGGAATGTGCGTCAAATGCTTAGGCGATCTTTATACCTACCTCAACCATGGCCTCTGCCAATTCACCATACCCTCGCTGGAAGAGCCTGATCGCCACTGCAATTCAAGATGGTATGGCGAACAAGGAAAAAGGAATTCGTGGGTACGGCAACACTTGTAACGGGGCTTAAGCATGTTTGCTTACTCGCACGTACCTAATATTCATCTGCCTCAGTGTACTACAGTATTGCGACATGCGAGCCGGGCGACAGCCCTGCGCCCCACGTCCGCACAGTTGTTCACCGTGGCTTTGTCAACGAGCAGCGAGATGCGCAAAGCAAGACCGGTGTCAAACCGTTCGACTCGTCGTTTGGGAGCAATTCTTGCCTCATCACGACAACGGATGTGCGAGCACCCAAGGCACAACAGATAACCAAATGTCTTGAAGAAGCAAAGATTGCGCGAGGCGAGATATCTTGGTGGATGGAGTCCAAGAACCTGCAGGTGAATTCCATGTCCGCTCTTGCGCTCGCTCCTGTTACTCATTCAGCTGGCTGGCCATGGGGTTCTGCAGATTCGACTTGCAGGGACCCTGCACCTCCTTCCCCGCCCTGATCACGGAGCCATAAAGTACTTTGATGGCCCGTCCCTCGCGCCACCGAGCTCCCCCTCGCCATCAACCGACTCTGCCTTTGACTGGGCCAGAGAGCGTAAAAGAATTTTCGAGAAACTTTCGCCAGGACTTCTCGCCTCCTTTGCCCGGCCGACACCGGGAAGTCCGCATCCCAACAGCGCCAATCTCTCCGCGAGAGGGGGCCCAGGTAGCCTCGATGAGCGCGCGAAAGACAAGCTCGAGAGCCCGTGGCCATTGGAGCTTCCTCAGCCGGGCAAAGAGGCCAGCGAAGAGCAAAAAGAGCTTCTGGCCGAGGCAGAGAAGAAGTGAGTTCTACTTGCCGCATGTTGTGTAGCGGCGTCAAACGACTGAAGCGTTCGCAACAGCTTCGCCCTCATCATACTGTCGCCCGAAGAGGTTGATGTTCTTGATCTCCAGAGCGATAAGCGAAGTCTTTTCACCAGAGTACAGTCATCACCCAACAGTGACTGGCATGAAAAGAGGCTCGTGCCATAGGAGATTCAGACTATCTATTGTACTGTCCTGTACACTGCAGTGAATCTTTTCATCTCATACGATCCACTATCGATGCAATCTCTGCCACATCTAGGAGACCTCTCGTTCGCACGATTGCCAGGGCATCATCATTCGCATTGGTTGCTGCTACCGTTGCTCTTGCTCCTTCCCTCGCCAGATGCCTGGCCTTTTCGTCGGCTCGCTGGAGAACTTGCCCGATGGTTATGGCTTGCTTTGACGATGCTGCGTGGACCCAGATGACACCGTTGATGCCAATGGCAGTCTCAAAAGGAAAGTGAGCGGCTACCTCCTGCAAGAGCTGATGCTTTGGATCCAGGAGGCTGAGAAGTACGAGGTCAGCGTTCGCAGAATGGTTGACGTCGATCAGCCCGGTTACACACATGGTCACACACACCTTCTTGCGAGACCACAGCTGACCGTGAAGATCATACCAACACCCTCGCTCTCTTTTTTGAGCTCCCCAAAGCCTTGGCTCTTTCCAGACTCGGACGCGACGCAGCTCAGCTCGGGCTCGACATGCCTGCCAGCAGAGACAACGGTAGCGTACAGAAGACTTCCCACTTTGAGATTGGGCTTATTGCGCTTGGTCGCACCTTCGAACGACAGCGATGGAAGCGTAGCAGGTGTCGAAGACGTGAAGAGGGTGCACTGGTACGATTCGGGTCCCCGATTGGTGATCTGGACAACGACAGAGTCGCGCAAGGCGGGAACGTACTGTGGTGGAAGCGCTCAGATCAACTGCCTCGGTCGCACTCTCGAGCTCCCTCTCTCTTCATTCTTGATGACATACCCTCTTAGTGTTTGTCTCGATCCATTCTGCTACCTGGGGCCTCTTTGGCTCTCCTGCGTCCATCATCTTGCTCTTCAGGCTACTTTGGGCAGTGGAAGAGGCATCGATGTGACCAAAGACGCCTGGCGTCGTTGCAACGAGCTGCTCCAGCGTGCCCTCGTTCCGCGCGAGTCCGGGTCCAAGCTTTATAGCCGACGAAGAGGCTATATCTACGGCGTCTCCCGGCAGCAACACGACCGACATGGCTGACTTTGAGGTTTAGGTGAGCGATGATCGGGAGGAAGAGCAACGAGCCAGACCACGTGAAGAAGAAGAAAAAAAAGTTAGGGTACGCTACGTTTAAATTTTTTGAGCAGACGTTCACCATTCTCTGACCTTCATCGCGACGATGATGACCTCAATTGGACCTGAAGCCTCGACGTCCAAAACAGCTCTACATAGTACGGCAGCAGTAACTGAACAAGAGGAGAGCAAGACTTTTGCTTCGCTTGGTGTTCACCCGCAAATATGTGAAGCATGTGAGACCCTCAACTTCAAGCGTCCTACTCAGATTCAGATCCAGGCCATCCCTGAGGCTTTGACGGGAAGAGATGTCATTGGACTCGCTCAGACGGGAAGCGGGAAAACGGCCGCTTTCGGGATACCGATACTTCAGGCCCTTTGGGACGATCCAAGACCATTCTTTGCCTGTATCCTGGCGCCAACCAGGTGAGTGCGTGGCTCTGGTCACCTTGTCGCACCTTCTCCTGCTTATGGCGCCGAAATTACATTCCACAGAGAATTGGCGTATCAAATCACTCAACAGCTCGAGTCACTGGGCTCGACAATAGGAGTGCGCTGTGCGACCATCGTGGGCGGAATGGATATGATGTCACAGTCTATTGCCCTCGGTAAGCGCCCTCATATCGTCGTCGCCACACCAGGCAGGCTACAAGATCATTTGGAAAATACAAAGGGCTTCAGCTTGAAGGGTCTTCGCTATCTTGTCATGGACGAGGCTGATCGATTGCTCGACATGGACTTTGGGCCCATTATCGACAAGCTGCTACAGTCTATTCCTAGAGAGAGGCGCACGATGCTTTTCAGCGCCACCATGACCACAAAAGTGGCCAAGCTTCAGCGAGCCAGTCTCAAGAATCCTGTGCGAGTAGAAGTCGGGACAAAGTGAGTGCTATGTGTCACATCCTGCATTCGGCGCTTTCACCTAATGCCCCAAGACATCTGATCTAGATACTCGACGGTCTCAACCCTCGCCCAGCATTACATTTTTTGTCCATACGCTCAGAAGGACGTCCATCTCGTCTCCCTCATCAATGATCAGTCAGGCTCTTCGATTCTCGTGTTCACTCGGACGGTGCAAGACTCATCGCGGCTGTCCATCCTGCTTCGGCTGCTCGGCTTCTCCGCCATACCTTTACATGGTCAACTTTCGCAGAGTGCTCGACTTGGTGCCCTCAACAAGTTCAAAGGCGGAGGCAGAAGCATCTTGATTGCAACCGACGTGGCCAGCCGAGGTTTGGATATACCTGCAGTCGATCTTGTAGTCAACTACGACATGCCAACCAATTCAAAGGACTACATTCACCGGGTCGGTCGAACGGCCCGTGCAGGGCGAAGCGGAAGATCGGTAACGATCGTTTCTCAGTACGACGTCGAATTGCTTCAGCGCATCGAAGGAGTCATCAACCTCAAGCTTTCCGAGTTCCCCAGCTTGGACAAGGACGCAGTTGGGTTGCTGGAGGAGCGGGTGGGTCAGGCAGCCCGAGAGGCAATTCGGGAAATGCGAGAAACAGGAGGGCAGAGAGGTGCCGGAGGTGCCGGCAAACGTAAAAGGAGAGCGGCGGAAGCAGCAGCAGGTACTAGGGACGATGACATGGACAGGGATGACGACCTCGTCGAGGCAAGCATGCCTCGAATTCACAAGACCAACCAACAGGCCAAGAAAAGGTCGAGAAGATGATGCAAGGGCGAACCCCTTTCAGCAGGCCAATGTGTATTGATGTTTTTCACCAGCCTCCAGCAGAGAGAGTGAGATCTAGCGACAAGGTCATGCGATCTCTTGATTCGCCAACTGACCAAGCCTCGGTCCCTTGATCGAGGACGGTGATTTGCAACGTACGTGTGAAGAGCTGGTCGATCTTTCCTTGAAGTTCGGGCCCAGATTGCGCAAAGTCGGGTTGCTTTAGGAAAAGAACGTGCCTTGTCAGTGGGCAAGGCTCGGGATGAGCAATGCGGTCAACAAAGCTCACAGCATTGATCTCCAAGAGTAGAACAGACGGTGAGGCCCCTGCTTCAGCATTTGACACAATCAAGTCCACTCCGAAAAGCTCCCATGCATGAGGCCATGTTTGCAGGTGGATTCGTCCCGCCGATGCTGCAGAAGAGAAAGCCTCGGCCACCACTTCGTTTGTCTGCCTCTTGATGTCATCTAGGACCGCTTGCCCGCCTAAGCGATCCTTAAGGTCATCTAATAGATGCACTGTCGCGAAAGACGTCGCCCCTTGAAGACAGGTATTAGTAAGGTGTGCCCGCAAATTCCCGCTTCCATCTGGAGAGGAGGATGGGTGTGCGTAGGGAAGGGGTGCGAAGAGAGCAAGAATCTCATCATAAAGGAAGACGCGAAGACTCCCTTGGGCCAGAACGTAGGCTCGCAAGTGGAATTTGTGTTTTTGCGAAGCTCCAGGAGGTGTAACGAGAAATGGGTCGCAAATGTAGTCCTGAAACAGGGACATGTGGCATAGGTGAGTGGACTGTTCTCTCGAAGATGTCAACCGCCTGGCCTTCACCTGAATCACAAAGTGGCGGAGCTGACTCATCATAACAACGGTGCTTGCTGTTTGATAATATGCACGCTCCGCTTCTCCTTTCTGCGTCTGCTCCTGCTCTTGTGTCTGCCTTTCAGCCTCCTTTTCCTCTGTCTTGCCTTCTTCTTTCCCTTGCTCGCTCTCCTGCTCGCTCTCTCCATCACTATCCTCAGCGTCGAATTCGTCGAAAATCTCTCTCAAGGTGTCCACGCTGTTGAATAGTCTGATACCCATACCTCGGTCCGCCATCGCTGGTTTCAAGATAAACCACTTTCCTTCTCCTTTCTCTAGCGCTTCTCTGACGTCATACAGATCGTCCATCAAGAGTTCATCCAGATCATCTGCGCAGGTGGCCTCAAATACCCACGTTGCCGGCGTGATCCGCTTGTTGCTCCCTTTCTTGAGTTGGGCTGCATGTAGGCTAGACGCCAGGTAGTTCTTGCGAATCAGGGACTTGCGAATCGGATATGACGAGAGTTGAGGGAGCAGCGGTTTGATTGAATCTGGTGTGAAGGAGGCAGGGTGAAGTTGCTCAAAAGGCAGGAGGTCGTAGTCGGCCAAATATAGCTGCTGTGAAACTGGAGCTTCTGAACCATCGCCTTCCTCGATCTCCCATCCGAGCGGCAAGAGCACGTCTCCGCAAGCTTTTACTGCGGAAGCCTGCGTGTACGGTGCTCCTGGGAATGAAATCCATGCCCGCAGCTTTCCTTCGGTCATCTCTAGGTGGTGGTGGTCACTTGTCACATCTCGTTCTCGGATTCTTTCTTCTTATTTTTTTTCTTTTTTAAAAAATCAATCGTGCAAGGGAAGCACAACTAATAATGTAGGATCCGTCTGACAGGCGCTGCTTTGACGCAACTGATGTGATCGTCACGCTGGCTAACTTATTGGGACACAGGCAATGTGGTCAACACTCTATCTGCCACGATAGGCTTGGAGAAGTTGGTAGGATGATCTTGCCATCTAGGAAGCAGCCTTCTTTTCATACTCGGAGATGGCAGCAACCTTCTTGGCCGAAGCGCTTTGAGGGTCAAAGACGTGGCCCAACCATTGCTTGACCAAGTTGCGGGCGAGCTCAATCCCAATGACGCGTTGACCCATGGTCAAGATCTGGCAATCATTGGATAGGATAGACCTCTCAACGCTGAAAGGGTCATGGCAACAAGCGGCCCGGATGCCTGGGACCTTGCAGGCGCTGATGGCGACACCGAGGCCCTGTAAAATTTCCGATGTGTGGACAGCCTCGTAAGCCTAATAACTTGAGATGATGTGTGAGTCACTCACGGTCCCGCAGAGCAACAGCCCGCGATCGTATTGACCTGCAGCCACCTTCTCAGCGGCGGCAGTGGCGACATTAGGGTAGGCTGCGTTTTACGGGATCAGTCGAGCAATACATAGGAGAGAATGTGCGACGAGCTACCTACGCGTCTTATCAGAGGTGTCTTTGGCACCGAAGTCATCGACCAGCTCTACGCGGGGGTCCTTCTTAAGATCCTCGATGATAACTTTCTTGTAGTCTACCGCGGCGTCTAAGGCGGCGATGTTTTTGACACTGTCAGAAGATCTTGATTCACTGTGATACATCAAAGACAAGCTATCTCACCATCATTGGCGACGATGATCTTCCACTTGGGTGCAGCGCTCGACATTTTGAGAGATGATGGGGCGATTGGTGTAGGAACGATGGACGAAATGATAATACTGAGCAGCAAGGTGGCAACTCGGCTGGATTAGCCTCCACATAAAGCCACGAGTCGAGGGAGTCCATTTGTGTTTAAATTTGTCACCTGGCGATCGGTCACCAGAAGAGCCAGCCAGTAGTAGCATTTTTTTTCAGGGTGGACCAATGCTGGACGAACTCTCAACAGTTGCCCCGTTCGAGATTCTTGGTCTCAACATGATCACAAATGATCTTGAGTGACAAATGTCCCCTCGCGATGATCTCTTGGTTCAGAACTCACTCAACTCGCCTCCTAAAGTCTCCAGATGATGAGCGAATGCGTAAGTCCGCAATCAACATGAGACCAACGTGCTTCCTAGATCCGGTCTGAGGGTGTCAATACGGCGCAAAAGTCACCTGTCAATACAAGGCAGAACATTCACCAATAATGTCGCATTGGCGAGGGTCCAATATCCGGGTCCTAAAGAGGAGATTGGATGTTTTCAAAACGCCAGTTGAGGCCAGGCTCGGGGTGTGTTGCAATGTTGCGATGCAGATGCCCACTGTTACACCTCCTCCTTGGAACCGAGAGCTGCTCGACCTCACGCACGAATGATGCTTGTCTAGAGTGAGCGACAAGCTCCACAAAACATGCCCTTTTCGGTCAAAATGCCTCTCTGTTGTCACAAGGTCTCTTAACGATCTGTTACAAAAGCTTCGATCAAATATGCCGAGTCAAATTTGCAATCAAACTTTTCTGAGATAACTTTTCTCGCGAAAGTTACGTGTTGCGTCGCAAAATATGGTCTGAAAAGTGTGATTATAGACTTTAGCTCACAAAATTACTCGATGCGGATGCCTAATTCCATGTTTATGCGGACTACGGCGTCTCGCTCGTTTGGTTCATTTATAGCTAACGATGATTAGCATAGCTCACAGCTATTGGCGATTGGACTCCTTAGTCTCCCACAAGAGTAGCAAGGTGATCAAGAACGATGCAAAGAGCTTGTGGCTGTACGACGTATACACCTTGTGCACAAATTATGACCACACCTGTAGCATGGTTACCACCAGAGCTTTCTTGGCATTACGTCTTTGGCCAAAGGACGTACGAGATGTATCCACCCCTCAGACTGCGATGACAGGTAATGGGTCAAGAACTGTAGCAATGCAAGCGTTCCAGAAATTGTTCGACTTCAATGTTGCGAAAAAATAAAAGAAAGACGACACACTCAAGTAAGTCGCTTCATAGCTCACGACCACCTGTAGCCATGACCCGTGAGTTAACGAGACGATCTTTCTTTCAACGAAGTGCATTCTGAACAGGACCAATTCGGTGTCGGAGTACTTCCTCCGGGATATCTACCCAAGTGGCTGCTTCTTGTCGGTCTCACCGCCATTGGCAATGCCGGCGCGTGTCATCTTAGCACAGCTTCATCAAAGAAGGTTTACATTACTGGAGGTGCTCAAGGTATTTCTCTCGTCCTCGCTGAGAAGGTCAATCATGCTCACCAGGGTTGCTGGTGGTTTCAGTGACTCCGCTCGCATCCCGCCTTTTCGGGGTGTGGAATCTGACAAGTGGTGCACTTCGAGTCGTTTGCGCTTACAACATGAGCAACCCAGCGTGCGTGCTCGCTGGCTATATGAGACTTCATGCTTCAGAGTGCTCACGTTACCCCTTAACTTCCTCTAGACTCTTTTACATATGCCAGATGACATTCGCCACCGTCTTGCTTCACCTGCTGCTTGAAATCTTCATCTACAAGACAACCTCGCTCAACGCACCTGGTGTTCTCAGTCCCATCCTCGTCGCCAGTCAGTTAAGTGCTATTCTCACTGCACCCTTCTTCTTTGCTGACTTCTAAGGCTCGACCCATCGGCAGCAACAAGCCTCACAGCAATGTCTTTGCAGCATCGCTCCTATTTGTCGTAGTTCGTGTAGTAAGGACAGACAAAGCTGTCAATCACATGGGCTTCTGCACTCAAATCTTTCGCTTCAATTGTCGCTATCTCGTCGCGAACATGATGAACAGTACTGTACAAGTGCCAATGACGCAACCCATTATGATGCTATCTCTTCTCCTGCGCCGGCTTATAAGGCGAATGAGGTTGTTCAGGCCGGGGACTTGGCCTGCCGTTGAAGTGAGCCGTATTGAGATGTTCTGCAAGCTTGATTGCTGACTGGCAAGGTCGGCTCTAGTGGCGTACGCTTGTCTGCCGCGAAGGGGTGAGAAGTCGAACGGCCGGCGAAGAGGCATCACTTACTCGAGGGTACCATCTATCATCCGATGCGAATTATCGATGTGGCCTCGCTCGGCCAGAAGGGCGTCTGCGTCCGAAGCATATTGACTTTTGTACTTGCTGCCAGTCCGGGGTCAGGATTAGTGTCAGTATCTCATAGCCAGGCAAGCCGTGCACCGACGCACTCAATGTCAACCCGGACGTCACCCAAAAGAGCTTGCCGATCGAGGGTATGCCTGACAGCTGTCTTCGTCCTATGAAAATCTCTTTCGAAATCCGTTAAGACCTCTCGATGTCGCTGGACAGCATGCATCTGAGAGGCCGATGGTGGAGCGTTAGGGTCGATGAGCATCGCCGCCATTTTAGATACACTCGTCGACAGCTATTCTAATCAGCCTAAATGAGCTACGACGGGTGAGCAACAGAGACTCACATCATTTAGAAGCTCCTCGATCTCCTGTTCGAGCCTGTGGTCGTCTTGGCCTGACGGATCTTCGACGTCTTTCCCGGGCCACGCGGACGTAGACCCTCTGGACAACTCAGTAGCGAGTCTTGAGTATTCATTGAGCGCGGTATCGACACGAGCTTCAGCCGCCCTCGCCTGCCTCCTCTGATCGTCCCAGAACGACGACATCGGAACGAGTGAAGCACACCAGAGGTGCAACACCAGATCGAATAATACCTCCTCGGAAACGTGGCTATCGTAAGGACTCTTCCGGCTGGGGGCGACATCTAAACTATCATTAGATTGGGCAAAAACCCATGAAAAGCCGAAGCTACCCCGATAGCTTAGTCGGCAGAGCATAGTGCTTATACCTTTCGCATCTTCTTTTGCCGAAGAGCGGGTGTTTTCGTCGCCAATTTGGAGACGCTAGGGAGGCGAGTTCGATTCTCGCTCGGGGTAAAATGACAAGGCGACCTCTTGACGCCTTACTTTTGCACGTCCACCGCGTCCTTTTAAAGTGTTTGTTCGCGCGTATCTGAATGGCTTGTATCTTGCGCGCTTTTTTCGAAGTTGTGTTTGTTTATTTTGGCGCTGATTTTTGCACTTTCATTGTTACAGCGGCAACGAGCTTTGGCTTTGACGCATCACTCCGACTTGAGATAACGTGTCTCTGCAGTGTCCAAAAAGTTGGTAGAGCGCCTCCACTGCGTGAATGAAGCGTTCGAACATCTCGAGGGCGTGCGAGTCTTGTCGGAAACACAAGAAGAGGTGCGACGGTGCGATTCCCGTCTGCAGCCATTGCGCTCGGTATGGCTACAGATGTGTCGTTGCCTCGAACAGAGACAAGCGGTGCGTACGACAGTCGTCTTAAATTCTCCTTTCCGACTCTGACATGTGCTTTCATCATGCAGAAAGCCCGTGACTAAGAGTCATCATGAGGCTCTGCAAACGAGGATTGAGATGTTGGAGAGAGAGCTCGAAGCTGTTGGGCATAGACGACGGGAAAGGAGCGAAAAGCGAAGCATTCAGGGATCCGGCACTCCCAGCGTCGTCGATGAAATGGCACAAAACCTATGCGCGCAAACGATCCAGCGGAGAGGCTACCATGCTCGCAACAGCAGCAACCCTGATCTATCAGAAGATGTATATGCCCGCATACTGGCACTGCCCCGCCCTTTATTCGAGCATTTGCTTGGTCTCTCTTTCGACTATGGCTGCAGCTATGGACGGATTGTGCCAAGAAAGGTGAGCCAGTCGCCGAGCGCTCCTTTGGTCTGTCCTCTAAAGACAATTGCACCAGCACTTCTTCGAGTCGCTCGTGTCAAATCCTGGTATGGTGCGCAACGACCGAAGCTCGGTCTTTTCGCTAAGCGCCGTTCTTGCCATGGGGTGCTGCTATCTGGACGAGGCGACGCTGCTCAGCTTCAATTTTCACATCGATGGCCTCGAAGAAAGTCTCACTCGCAACCCGAAGGCAATGTCTCGTTTCTTCGCGGATCTCGCCAAGTCTCTCCTTGCCTACGAAGTCTCGCATCCCCTTTACAGCACTCTATCCGGCTTAAATTGTTTAGCTATTCGAGAGATCGGTATGGGCGACGAAGCGACTGGACTGGCCTTATTTGCTGTGGCCCGTCAGTTGGCTGACGATCTCGCCCTCATTTCCCTCGTTCGGAAGAGAGACCGAGACGATGAGGAAAGCTTTGAAAATGTTCACTCAAGCCTAACTCGAATTCCTCGACCGGAGCAACCTGGTTTTCTGTGCTACTGGAGCTTGACGACAATCGACATCGCATTTGCTATCGCACGGGGTACTCAGCCCCTTGGCGCGGCCAATTATGCTCGGGATTTATCGGAGGGTATGGATGTCCCTATCACCGTTCCATCGATCGACCTCAGCTTTCCGCGGAACGCCACGCTTGCATTTCGAGAGCTTTCAAAGCTCACAATGGTAGCCATCCCTGCCTTGGCAGATCTGTGCAACGAACAAATAAGCGATGAGGAGAAGTCGGTTCAGATCACAGCCTCGATCTTGCGGCTGGAAGAGTGGCATAACCAACTTGAGTCGCCTCTGAGAACCTTTTCGCATAGCCCCAGTCAGGCCAAGGATCCGCACATCCTCACGCTCTCCGCCACCTACTGGGCGCTGGTCATTCTCCTTCACCAGAAGCAGCCTTCATCACTACGGCGGCGCAGCGAGGCTTGCATCGCAATGGCCAATCTAGTCGCGATGCTCCGCACGACTTTGGGTCTCGAAAAGGCCCCTTCGCTGCTTGCACCCCTTCTGGCCGTCGCTTGCCTGGACGCCATTCAACTCCTCACAATCACCACTGCCTTTGCGAGTCCCACCCCAGGTACATCGAAGGCACAAGCAAACAGACCACACTCGGATCTGATGGACGAAGTGTCATCGGCGCTCGTCTCGCTGATTGCAGCTCTGCAAGGAATCTCGCGAACATGGCTACTTGCGGCAGACTTGAAATCGCGAATCGACGTCTACATCAAATGCCTCGATTTGGACCGTAGCATCGCTTTCAAGCCAAAGAGGCAATCGCATCAGAGCCACTTGTACAGCCGCGACCCATCCCAACGTGATGAGTAGGTGTACTTACCGTCAAAGAATTAGATTCCAATCTATAAAATCACCAAAATTTACGCGTTATCAACTTTGGCCTGAGCGCGATCGAAGAGTGACACCTAGAGGACAAGGAGACGCAACAAAAGTGGTCAAACATCCAGCGCGGGCGGCAGAAGATTTTTCTGCTCCATAGTATCGTACTGTACATCGACGTTTATGAAGAGAGGCTAGGAAATGCGAACGAAGAAATCTCGCTCGTTCTCGACTTTCGGCTTCACCATGGCCTGCTGGGCGAGAAGGTCGCCACAAGCTAGTCGGATCCTTTCCGGTGTTGCGGGAGCGTCCATATCAAAGTCAGCTTTTAGCAGACCGTGGTCAATACGCGCTGATCGGACGGCATCTTTGATGGCGAAAAAATGGAAGCATCCTAGCGTCAAGGGTGGCTCACCCACGCCTTTTGACCCTTGCACGGTACGTAGGTGATGCATTTTCCTCCCATGGCTGGCTTTCATGAAAGAAATGCGCATATCTGAAGGTGTGTCCCTGTAGACGTGGGCAATACCGGTGTTGTCGTCAGCAAAAATTGCCGAAGAAGCAGCCGTAAAGGAAACACGCACAAAAATGCAGGAATCTTGTAGTTGCCGGGACCTTTGGTCACCAAATCTCCATTTGGCTTCCATAGACTCTCCTCTATCGTGACAAGGCCCAGGCCTTGCGTAAAGGCGCCCTCGATTTGACCAACGTCGATGCCAGGATTGATGCTTCGAGCAATGTCCATACAGATGTCTGCCCTCACGACCCTATTGTCTCCGGTGGCCACATCAATCTCGGCTTCGGTGCAAACAACGCCTTGGGTCCAGTAGAAAAATGGCTCTCCCTCGCCCTTTTCCCAGTCCATGCCTTTGATCGGTGTTTTGTAGTGGCCGACGGCAGAGAGGTTAACACGGTCCATGTAAGCTTGGTGAGCCGCCTCGCGGAACGAGATGCCGGGTTTTCGGTACGGCTTCAACCGCTCCTTCAATTGCTCGCAGGCTGGCCAACAACGTTTGCCGTCAGCAAAGTGAACGCAAACAGTGTTAAGATATTGAAAAGGAGATGCTACTAACCATCTTTGACTGCAGCACCATTTAGATCGGATCCCACGGAGGCGGCCGTGGCTGACGTATTGGCAGTCTCGCGAGTGGAAGTTTGAGAAATGTGGATTGTGTCGTTGTCGACGCCCAATTCACTTGCTGCAACTTGGCTCACTTTGGAGTGAAGTCCTTGGCCCATCTCTACGCCAGCATGGCTAATCATGACAGAGCCGTCATGAGCGTATATGTGCACAAGACAACGGGCTTGGTTGAGAGTGAGAAATGTGTAGGAGAGCCCAAAGCGAGTGGCTTGAAGGGTAATCCCACGCTTCTTCCAGCGATTCTCCTTGTTGAAGATGTCAATCGCACGCCTGCGCCGATCAAAATCAGAGGAGCGCTTCAGCTCTTGCCACATTGTAGGGACATTCCAATCGACCAAAGGTTGCTTGTAGTGCGTCAGGTCTCCTTCGATGTTGAAGTTGAGCGCCCTGACGTCCTCGGGAAGCAAGCCAAGGGAGCGAGCCGCCTTAGTCAGAGCGTCCTCGACGATGAAAATACCCTGCGGCCCGCCAAAACCCCGGAATGCCGTGTTCGACACGGTGTGCGTTCGACACATCCAACCGCGAACACGGAGAGCGGGCCATCGGTAGCAGCCATCGATGTGAAACATCGCCCTTTCCAACACTGCTCTTGATAGATCCTGAGAGTGGCCTGCGTTGTTGTACACTTTCACGTCGAACTTTTTGAATTTGCCTGTCCTTGTCATCCCAATCCTCCACTCGCCCTTGAAAGGATGCCGTTGACCGTTGAACAGCATGTCCTCGTCACGGTCGAGTTGACAGCGAACAGGTCTACCCGAAACTTTGCTAGCGACGGCCATGACGGCCGCCAGGATAACGGAGCGAGTCTCTTTGCCTCCAAAGCCCCCGCCGATTCGCTTGACGCGTACATTGATGCGGCTCATGGGAATGCAGAGAGCCTCAGACACAAATGCCTGAGTCTCACTCGGATTCTGTGTGGAGCTCCAGACCTCCATGTCGTCTCCCTCCTTGGAGGGAACGATGAGGCAGGCGTTAGTTTCGAGGTAGAAGTGCGACTGGCCTCCCAAGCGAGTCGTCCCTTCGAGTACGTGCTCGCAATCGGACCAGTCGTCGAATTCCTCGTTAGTCGCCGTTTGGATCTTTGGTCGCGGTGGGAGAAAGCTCTCTGCACTTATAGCAGAGTCGATGTCCAGCACAGGAGGGCCTAGTCGTTCGTATTCGACCTTGACCATCCTGGCAGCTGCCTGTGCTAAGCGTTTCGTCTTTGCAAGAACGACGCCGATGACCATGCCGACAGCATCGGAGCGACTACCGGCGAAGAAGCGATCATCGAAGAGGAACGCATTACGGCCCCCCAGCTTCACCAAATCATTCTCCTCAACAAACCACAATGCTGGGCCGTTTGGCATTAGAGCTGGCGTAGCATCGATGCTGACAATCTTTGCATTGGCCGTCGTCGTCAAGACTAGTGCACCTACTAATTCACCCTCCTGGAGAGCAATATCGTCAACGTATTCTGCTGTGCCAGCGCATTGCTTGAGGGCGCTGAGGTGGGGCATCGATTCACCAGATCCGCCTTTGACCTTTACTTGCACCTGTTCGAAGTCTTGGCTCCCTCTTGTCACCGGTCGCACCAAAGCTGATCCGGAGAGCCCCTTGAAAGCGCTTGGCAGCGAACTTCTCACTTTCACTTCACTTTGAAGCTCTTCGGTGACCTCGGACCAAAATTTGGCGAAAAAGCTGAGCGCTAGCGCTTTGCGATAGGAAGCCATACCACCTGGGACACTAAGAGCGAGGTCAAAGTCCCTGGAGCCGAGCCGGTCGAGAGCACGATCCAGCAGTGTGTCATCGTTGAAGTTCGAACCGCGTACTTCTTCGGCCGTCTCCTTGGCCAGCACGGTTGTAGGAGCCATTCCTCCGTAAGCGAATCTGGCTTCTCTGACGGTCCAAGACTGTCCCAGGTCAGGCGGAACTGCCTCGACCTCCAGATAAAGGCAGCACGTCACGGTAGCAATGTCGTCATCGACACGCTTCGCCTGCTTGTATGCTCGCGTGAAGCGTCTTGTCTCTTGGGCATCATTTGGATCTGGCGGTGGTGGAAGAGAGACGACAATTCGGGTTATGACAGCTCCAGCTGGCAGAGCTGTCTTGCGATAGCCTCGAAAAAAGTTCGACATAGAAATTCTTCCTTCAAGACGCTCCAAGAAGGCGTCATCTTCGCCCAAGACATCATCCTCGCTGAGTTCTAGGGCGTCAATGTAACGCACTTCTGAGTTCAAGGCTAACCAAACGGGATTGAGATCGCTGATAGGTGAGGCTGTTGCGACGTTGCCGCCGACGCAAGCAACATTACGGATCTGTGTCGAGGCAAAGTGCGAGATGTTGGACATGATGGCGCGAAAGACCTGGAGACTGAATTGAACGGCAGCAGATCGATGAAGACTCCCTGAAAACTTCCGCGAGAGACTCTTGAGGGCGGCCGTAATATCATTGATGGGCAAGAGCGAGCCAATGGAGAGCTGCTCATCTGTGGATTCGAAGCGGCAAAGGCTGGGGATGTTGCCCGTGTAAATACTGACGCTGTACTCGCGGTGGCCAGATTTGACCTCGATCCGGCACTCCGAGTCACCTGAGCGAAGTTTGGCTGCAATTTGCCGAGAATTATAGAAGCGCAGCATGGTGACGAGAGACGAGAGCGTCGAGGGTCGGAGCCAGACGACGCTCTTTCTGCTCTCGTGTTGCTGCCGCAGGCTGTCCTCCGGGGCCACTTCTTCCTCCTCGCCATTGTTCAACCCCCAGGGCTGCGACGAAGACACGTCGACAAAACCCAAGTCCTGGTCGTCCCAAACAGAACGATTGCCGCCCTCTGCCCTATCGCGGGACCGAAGTAGCCACGCGGGGAAGATCGGTTCGTTGGCGCCATCGTATTCCATCAGGCCATCGGGCTCCTTTGACGCGATCCGAGCCCTTGCCAGCGAGAGAGACGAAGCGGGCAGCGGTGTGTTGGAAGATGCGAAGCCAGAGTCATGGCCGGAGGAAACGCTGGTCCTACTGCTGCTAGTATCGCTCCCCGACTCAACTGAGGCAGGTGGCGTCTTGCCGCCACTCGCACTGGCATCCTTTCTTTTGAAGCGACAGCAGTCTTCGCCTCGAGGGCAAGCACCTGCTGGCGAAGAACAGGAAAGCTGCTGCTGCTGCTGCTGGGAGTTGGCGGTGACGGCCTCGAGCCCATTGAAATACTCGTCATCATCGGCGGTCTCTGATGCTTTCGCAAATGTCTTCAGCGCGTCCAGGATCGGTCGGTAGCCCGTACACCTGCACAAATTCCCATCCATGCCTCGTTCGATGTCTCGTTCCGACAGTCCTCTTTTGCCGGCATTTCGCAAGGTTGCGTAGCTGTCCGACAACGCACTCCATCATGTCAGTGCCCAAAGACTCAAGTCTATGAAGGCCCACAAGTAAAGTGCTCCTCGGTCGGAAAGACTTACAAGGACATGATGATACCAGGGGTACAGAATCCGCACTGACTGCCAAAGAGAAAAGCCTACCCAAAGTGGTCATCAGCATGAATTCAGTAGCAAAAAAAGGGTCGCACCTGTGGCCTTGCCCAGACCTTTAACACTCACAAGTCTCTGCTGAATCGCGTGCGGGTGCCTTTCTGTGCCGATTCCCTCTGTGGATGATGGGGATCAGTGCGCGCTACTGTGGGGCTCAACGTCGATCCTGTTGCCAACTTACCGATGGTGATGACCTGTGACATAGGTGGTATCGGACATCGTCGAGACAGCCAGGTCAGTCAACTTTCCCTTACGACGCTACGCTGAAAATCGCTGGACGAAAGGTAATGGTCCTGTTTCTCTACTCACTTGGCATCCGTGCACGGCAATGAGTGGCATCAGACAGCTGTTGACAGCTCGGATGTCATACGGCAGCCCGTTGCCCAGGTCGTGTTCCTGTTCGCGTTGCAGCTGTGCCCTCGACTTTGGTCGAAGCACAACGACGGTGCAAGCGCCGCAGCCGCCTTCACCGCAGCCGAGCTTCGTACCTGTCAATCTGACGTGGTCTCGCAGATATTCGAGCAGAGTCGAATCCCAGGCGACGGTGGTGTCATGGGGTGAGACACTGATGCGCTGCCTGTTGACTTGAAATGACAGAGGCAGGAGAGAGACATGAGGTGGCAAGGGATGGCCATGCAGCTGGACCGCTGTTGCCATGGCTTGCTCTAGGAAAGCGAGACGGTGAGGAAGTGACAAGAGTTGGCACAATGCTGCTGCTGATGGTGGTCGCCGCGGTGTGCGGGTGCTGGTGTTGGTGCTGGTGTGTAGGGGCCACTCACTACAAACTCTAAAAATTAAAAGTTGGTATTGGTAGAGCGAGACGGGACCTCGGTCGAGAAGCCGGCGCCAATGATATCTTGTCGGATTCCAAGCAACTCGGCGGCTTTACCACTTGCACGCACACATCAACAAAAGGATACGAGCTGGACCGAGTGTATGGACACGACGATGACAAGATCATGGAAGCATATGGGCAACACATAGGCGAGGTGCGTCGCCGCGAATTTGCCTCGCAGCATCTCGACTCGTCCACCTTTCTCGACGCTGCCTCGCATCCTCCGGCGCCCCTGTCGGCCCTCGATGCCGTTCACCTTCACCTCACTCGCGAGGGTGGCCCCATCTCGAACCCGCACAGCGGCAGTCCCAGTGGAACGCGGACACGCCAGAGAATAGACGAGGTCCGTGAACTGGTCTGCCGGGAAATATTCGGCCTGGACCGCACGGGGGGCCCATGGCGTCCTCTCGACGGCATCGCGGACAGCAGCAACAACGAACGAGGCTGGGAACTGATCTTCACCAGTGGCGCCACTGCAAGTCTTGAGCTCGTGGCGAGGTCTTTCGACTTTGGATCAGGCGACGGCAAGGGCACTTTCGGCTATCTTGAAGAAGCCCACAGCAGCCTCGTCGGGCTCCGCGACATTGTCACGGGCGAGAGGAGCGACCGAGGCGCCAAGTGCGCACAGCCTCTCAAAGCTGACAGCGCACAGATCGAAGCCTTTATCAATGGCGCAGCCACCTCGTCGTCTCCCTCGCTGTTGGCGCTTCCCCTTCAGTGCAACGCCACTGGCAAACGCTTCAACGGTCTCGTTGCATCGTCACTGCTGCAGAGGAGGGGTGCCCATCCACCGAGACCCTACATCCTTCTCGATGCAGCATCCTACCTCTCTCCGTCGATGCGCCTGCCCATGCGTGAAAGCTTTAGCCACGATTCGCAAGACGAAAGCATGCCAGACTTTGTGGCATTCTCCTTTTACAAGCTCCTGGGTTCTCCCACCGGCCTCGGCGGCCTTCTGGTCAAGAGATCGTCGGCAGCCAGAGCTCTTCTTGCCAGCAATGGCAAACAGTATTTTGGTGGAGGCGCCGTCTCTGCCTTGATGGCATCGGCCGCCTGGAGAGAGCCGGCTAGGGAGTTGCATGCGGCCTTGGAAGATGGCACAGGTAATTTGCACGCCATTCTGTCGGTGCCCACGATGCTGCAGACACTCCGGTCTAGCTCACTCTTGGGCTCGTGGAGCGAGAGTGGAGCCTACGTCGATGACCTGACCAGGCATCTCTGGTCGTCGCTCAGCAGTCTCCGGCATGGCGACGGTAGCAGCGTGTGTCGAATGTAC
This sequence comes from Acaromyces ingoldii, assembly GCF_003144295.1. Classification (NCBI taxonomy): domain Eukaryota; kingdom Fungi; phylum Basidiomycota; class Exobasidiomycetes; order Exobasidiales; family Cryptobasidiaceae; genus Acaromyces; species Acaromyces ingoldii. The sequence continues at coordinate 1,978,256 of NW_020290249.1, read as the reverse complement.
TCCCCAGCTCCTCGGGGCTGCGGTCACATACTCTCCTCACCACAATCATCACCCTCAACCGCCTCACTTTCCTCCACTCCCACATCATCAGCATCAGCATCAGCATCGCTGAATCAAGGACCGATTGTCCTCTTCAACGTCTGCCGTCCGGCCTCTGCTGTCCAAGACGACAATGCGCTATCTCAGTCGCTGCTTATCGACCCGAACGAAGTCGATAGGCTGGCGAGCGTTTCTGACATTCACCTGCGCTGCGGCCGCATGTGCAATGCCGGCGCGATCGCCAACGCCTTGGGGTTGGCCGAGAACGCTTTTCAGAAGCTCTGGCACCTTGGTGTTGGGTGTGGCATGGCGGGCTGGGTTCAAGGTGCGGGAGACTCCCAAGTCAGCTCGGCCTTGAGGGTCAGCGTCTGTGCCTGGAATACACGAGGCGACATCGACAGGCTCGTTGAATTTCTCCAGCGCTTCTTTGCCATTGATGGTTGCGCACCTACTAAAGTCGAGGACAACGAACAAGACGTGTACCTTTCCTGTGAGGATGACGACGAAGACGATGAACGAGGGTCGGCAAGCGAGACAGCCTCGCAACAGACCGACTCAACCAGTCAGACGTCGTCATTAGGACGGCAACGGAAAGAACACGAGCAAAGGTGCTTGAGGCTCTCGAGTGTCCATCTTTTTCCTATCAAATCGTGTGCGGGTCAGGTCATAGACATTCCCTGGCGGCTTAAGCCAACGGGGCTTGAGTACGATCGGCAATTCTGCGTGATTGACCTGACCAACGGCAGGGTCATGAGCCAAAAGCGGGTCAAGGCCTTGGCCAGAATTCGTCCCTCGATCGATCTGAGCTCAAGAACGATGACTGTCGAGTTCATAAGCCACGATGGCGTTTCAAGAGTGCCCTCGCCTATCCATGTGCACCTCGAAGAGGAAGACGGAGGGAAGGAACTGGATGTCGACTTCTGCGATGACGGCTCCATTGTTCGTCCGGTCCTCCTGAGCTGTCACGAGGTGCAAAGGCGTTTCTCTGAATTCCTTGGTCGTCGATGCACCCTAGCAAGGATGGATAGGAGTCGACTAAGGATGGATCGTCTGCCTCTGTTGCTTAGTAACGAATCGCCATTTCTCGTCATCAATCAACGGAGCGTCGAAGAAGTTTGCAAGTGGATCGAACAAGACGAAGGAATTTACATGGATCCCGAGAGAGTGGCGTTGTGCTTCAGGAGCAATTTCGTCATTGACGGCGGCCTCGACCAAGCTTTCGACGAAGACACCGCGAGACGCGTCGTCGTGGGAAGATCCATATTTGCCGTCATGGGCCCTTGTCGTCGCTGCGAGATGATTGCGCTAGATCAGGTCAACGGCAGACCAGTGCCTCAGGTCTTGAAAGCTGTGGCTTCCCATCGCAGGTATACAGGGGGGGCCCTAAGCGGGAGAATTCTTTTCGGAGCTCACTTGACCTGGATTCAGAAATCTTGCTCGCAGAGCGAATGGATCCAGGTCGGTATGCCGGTCTTTCTTCAATGAAATATGCAGAGCGATTGGGCAGCTACTTTCACGCAATCCGGTGACGGAATTGCTTCCTCTTTCCTCGTTGCATCACTTGAGCCCCTGAGAATCCAGCATGCGCCGCTGTGGTTCATAAATATGGTACCAACTACGCCGGTGTACGTGAGCGCGCAAAGCTGGAAAGCAAGACACAGCCAATCAAAGGGCGCATCCAGCTTGAATCTGGAAGCACACCTGTTGTTTCGATAAGATTGGAGCAAAGTTTGGACTGCTCACAACAATGTAAAAAATCACCGCGTGACAGTGAAAATGGAGCATCAATCTTCTCTCGAGTCCTTGTTGTGAGCATGTTATGAGCGTTCCGATTTTTGCTCCCGATACTGTCGATAGCATCGCTTCCTGTAAAAATGACACTACCACAGCTAGCGACTAATTTAATTTCCCCTCTGCTTGCCAAAGCGAAGCGAGAAGGTATTGGCCGATGCTTCTACCGTCGATGCGCATCTAAGCCAATCACGAGACACTGCACATCCAGGCTGGGGGATGACTCAGTGAACCAGAGGCGCGATCGCGCCGACGCGAACTCGGAGAATTAGTGCTGAGTCGGTTGAAAGCGAGCATCCCCGCATGCGCTCCATAAGTGGTGGTAGCTGTTCCTCGTTCGGGTTCGGGAAAAACGACTAGCTCAGTATATTTAGAGGGGGTGGAGGCGGTCAAAAAGGCTCGCGCTTCCTGCCTTCTTGACCACTTCTTTCCCTTCCTCAACCAACCTGAATCAACATGGACATCATCCGTACGAGCGCCTCTCATCTGTCGGAACATGCGACACTCTACGTCGGCGCTGTTTCGTCGCTCCTTCTTTATGCCGTGTACAAGGCAATTCTATACCCTCGCTTCTTTAGTCCGATGCGATCCTACCCCGGTCCACAGACACACTGGCTCTTTGGAAATGTCTTTGACATTCTGGGGAGCGAACCTGGGAGAAGCTATATGGAGTGGCACAAGCAGGTACGACCTTGAAAAGATTTGTGGCCTGCGCGTAGCCACATCTGGCAAGCTCACCGTTCTTTTGATCCGCAACAGTACGGCCCTGTCATCCGCACAATTGCTCCTTTCCCTGGCTACGGTAAGCTTTTTGAGAGCGTCTTTGTGCCATAACTCTTGCTGAATCGTTTGCAATGGCAGAAAATATCTCTTTCACCTCATATTCAGCGCTCAAGACGATTCTTGTGGATCGCGCTTACGACTTCCCCAAGCCATCCTATCTACGTGACCTTCTGGGAATCGCGGCTGGGTACGGGCTCTTGACACTCGAGGGGTCAGAGCACCAAGAGCTTCGCCGTTGGATGAATCCTGCTTTTCGGCTCAATTTTTTACACGAGCGTGAGGCCCACGGAAGAACGAAACAAAGAGAGGTTAAAGGCACTGACCACAACACCCCCGTCAAACGCACAGACTTCGATATTTACCACAAGCCCATCTCATCGCTCGTCGACATCGTCAGCAATGATATCAAGAGCAACGAGTCTAAAGATGGCAAGGTCTTCGAAGTGACAAAGCTCATCAACAGCTGTCTGATGGACATCAGTGAGTAGCGCGTATGCACCGGCCATCCCTGTCCTGCTTCTCATTCGCTATTCTTTTCTTCCTTGCTTCGCGACAGTCTGCCTAACCGCTTTTGGCTACGAATGTGACAGTCTCCACAACGAAGATCAGCCGCTTGCCAACGCATATCATTCGCTTGTCAACCTACAAAATCTTCCAAACTTGCTGACCTTTTTCGGAGTTGTCACATTACCTGGAGGTGCACGCATCGCAAAGTCGGCTGTACGATCGAGCTGGGTCGGGCCTCTGCTGACACGCCTCAACGACTTGACGGGAAATACCTTTTTGGGCCCAATCGCATCCTTCGTGCGGAATATGAGGCAGGTCAACGTCATATCGCAGCAACTCCTCAACGAGAAGCTGTCCGAGGCTCATCAACTTCAGAAGGCTGGCAACTCCCTCGACGGCGGCAAGATCGATGTGCTGAGCCTCATGGTGAAGGCCAGTCTTGACAAAGACAGCCCTTACAAGATGGACGGTGAGGCTCTTTCGAGCCAGATGCTTACATTCCTGGGGGCTGGCCACGAGACGACGGCAAGCGGAGCAGCTTGGGCCCTGTGGGAGCTTGCAAGCCATCGCTCGATTCAAGAAAAGCTCCGTAAAGAATGCCAGGAACTCATTGCAAGGAACTCGACGCCGGGCTATCAGGACATCAAGCACCTTCGCTACCTCAACAATTTTGTACAGGAAGTCATGCGCCTTCGACCACCGACGCCGCAGACCGCAAGGCAAGCAGCCAAGGACTCCATGGTGGACGGCGTATTTGTTCCCAAGGGTACTGGTGTCTTCATTGCCAGTCGCGTCGTCAATGAAGATGAGAAGATATGGGGAAGCGACGCCCACGAATTCAATCCAGATCGTTGGGACGCTCTGCCAGAAAAGTATGACTCTACATTCTCCATGCTTACCTTCATCGCTGGACCACACCATTGCATCGGCCGCAACATGGCTATCATGGAGCTCAAAGCTCTGCTCTGCGTTCTGGTCGCCAACTTTGATTTCACTCCCGCTCAGGCCACACCAAAGGAGACCAGCGCCATCACAATGAAGCCAGAGGGGGGCCTATACCTTCGCCTCAAGCGCCTCAATCCTGCCGATGTCCTCACACAGCAGTAAAGATTCCAAGTATCGACCGTTCTGATCCCTGTATATGACCAAAGCCTCCGAGCTCTTTATATAACGAATTCATTCACTCGTGACGATGGCAGTATTACAATCTACTGAAAAATAGACTAAGTCGATTTATTCAAAATCGTATTATCAACTTATTATTTCAAGACTGGGAAAGAGGTTGATATCCTTCTACTGAACCCATGGTCCAGCATGGCGTCGTCGCTGCCCGTCTCGGTGTTGGAGTACATAGCACCCTGTGAGCAGCCAGATCGATGGCCATGGGCTCTGTTTCCCGGACTTGCAATTGCCGTGCTGACGTGAGAGCTCTTTCCGATGCACAGGGCCTCTCTACGCACTCGCCTGGTCCTCGAGCCCCTCTAGTCCGGCTCTGGGGAAGTCGTCGACCCTTTCCGTGAACAGCAACACCACCTACGAGCCGTCACCTCCTCCTACAGCTTCCAGCGATATACCAGTGGATGCTAGATTGGCCATTGGAAGCTTTGTCGATGAGTACACCAATCGGATCCAGGTCTTGGGCGTTGGTCAAGATGAGACAGGGTGGGTCACGATGGCGAGAAGGAGCTGCGAGCTTCGTTGTGCTATTTTCTTCTGACTAGACGACAACAGAACGCCCTGCCTCAAAGTGGTAGCCGATGCCTCCCACCCCTACCCAGCCACTAGGATTGCATTTCAGCCCTCGTCCTTGAGTGGGGCTTCTTCATCGGCGTCGTCCTCGTCTGCTACCACCACAACAAACTCTCGCTATTCAAACCCATCGAGCAAGATGGCCAAACGTGCTTCTTGGGGAGCGTCACATGCTTCTACGTCTGGGTATGGTAGCGGAAGAGGCAGTTCGTCATCGGACAATGACGAATCGATGTCGACACCTAGATATCCAACACGGGAGTTACTGGCCACGACAGCCGACTGCCTCAGAGTGTGGGAGTGCGCTCACGATGAGGAAGAGGGGCCCAGATCGAGCTTCGTGGGCGCCTCCAATCCATCCTCTGGCTTACAATACAGCCTTCGAGAGAAGAGCGTCCTTGCGCACGTGAGTTCAAAGATGCTCTTTTCGTCCTTGGTACAGTGCTGATGAACCCCCCTTTTGTCGCAGTCAAAGAACACAACGTCTCCTCCTGCCCCACTGACGTCCTTTTCCTGGAACACGCCCTCGCCGAATCTGATAGTGACCTCGTCAATCGACACGACCTGCACCATTTGGGACTTACCATCTCGGACAGCCCTGACACAACTTATTGCTCACGACCGAGAGGTGTACGATGTCGACTGGTGCCCAGGCAGCGCCGACGTCTTTGCAAGCGTGGGAGCCGACGGCAGTGTCAGGGTATTTGATCTGCGGAGCCTTGAACACTCTACCATTATCTACGAGACAGGCAACCCAGGTGCGACCGCCAGCGCTAGCGGTGGGAATGGAGGTGCAGCGGCTGGGAGTGGCGGCGGCGGCGAAGGAGGAAGTCGACCAGACAGCGGATCCAGCAGCACAAAGAATGTGCCTGCAGCCCCGCTGCTTCGCATTGCTTTCAATCCTTGGGATGCGAATTACTTGGCAACATTCCATCTCGATTCCGACACGGTGCAGATTCTCGACGTACGGGCGCCAGGCTCACCAATACTAGAGCTGAGGGGCCACGCTGCCAGCGTCAATGCTGTCGCGTGGGGACCTCCAGGCAGCGGCGGCATGGGCGGCGCAACATCGAGTAAGGGCATGGTTTGCACAGCCGCCGACGACTGTCAGTGCCTAGTCTATGACCTGGCTAGCGCGACCTTGCGGAGCGCCTCGGCCCAGGGTCGAAGGTCACGGAACGGTGCAGGCCCAAGTCCCGCGCCCTCTTCAAGCAACAGCAGCTACATGGATGGCAGGAGCGCCACGCCAGCTCGGTTTGCAGAAGCTCCCATTCTGACATACGCTGCCCACGAGATGGTCAATAACGTGGCATGGCTTCGGGCCTCAACATCGACGATTTCACAGTCACCTTCGACGAACGCAAAAGGCAGTGTGGTGCAGGAATGGGATGATTACACCGCACGAGCAAGGCAAAAGCAGCAGTCCGGTAACAATGAGCCAGACGTCGACTGGCTCGCAATGGTAGCTGGCCAGTCCGTCAAGGCATTGCGGGTATGACTTTCCACATGGCGTCCACGTCGTCAAGCTCGTCATCGTCGATGATGTCCCATTGTAATTATAAAAATACACAAAATTGCAGGCTACATCCTCACGCCAAATTGAAGGAGTTGTTACCCTCAGTGAGTGCAAGGTCGAACTTTTCAAACAAGACAGCTTCTGAAGTATAACGTGGTAAGAAGAGGGTGTTTGTGCATGTTGATGACCGAGGAAGATCTTGGGGCCCTCCTCCCACAATCGAATCCCGTTCATCGAGGACAAAGATGGTGAAGTGAAATGCTTCCTCGTCCTTGGCGAGAATTGAGGTGCGGTGATTGGCTGTAATGAAGCGATAGAAGCCAAGGACGGACGTCGGTCCATCGAGTGAGGAAATGTAGTGCCAGAACCATTCGAGCAGCAGTGGCACAGTGTCGGGGTCGCCATCGTTTTCAACACGACAATGGCGACGCAATGTGGTTACGTCCAGCGGCAACTCTTCACCACGTATGAGCTGAACGAGTTCGTTGGCATTGAAGAGCTCGAAGCATCGCAATATATCGTTGGCACCCACAAGTACCGCCCGGAAACCACCATGGAAAGATTGCAGCGCGCTAAATGGCTCTTCGATGAGACGTTTTCTGATGAATGCGCTTACGAATTCTTCTCGATTGGACACGTCAACGACCATTTGGGTGCCTTTGACCTCGTCGTCCAAGTTCCAGCCCAAAGTTTCGTGGATGGGTCCATCAATTGACTCGTCCCATTCGAGGAGCTTTGAAAGTCCGCTGGCAAGACTCTGATCGACTTTGCCCATATCGACCAGTGTTGGTTGATAATGCGACAGTTCACGGACGGTCAGAATGGCGAAATAAAATGTGGGCAACGGGACGTCGATGACGACCTGGTGAAGCATGGCGAGAGCGAGGCAGGCTCCGAAGGTTTTTGCAGTCGATAGTCCGTCGTGAGACTGTTCTGAAAAAAGCGCTCGAGGTTCCCGAGCACACCTCTGCGTGATTTCCGCGGCAATGAGTAGCAACCATTCTTTTCGAAGCCCACCGGCGTCTTGACCTTCCTCGCCAACAAAAGATACGCGAACTCCAGACAGCGGCCTTGTCCAGCTTTGGGTCACTCGCTTGAGCTCAGAAGTCGTTGACTCAATTAGTCTCGTCCTCTCGATCCTTATGGTGGGCATGAGTTGCTGATCGTCTCTTCCTAGCCCGGCATACACGGCGTCGAACATATCTCGTTGTCTTCGATGTTGGTGACAATGATACAGCTCCGTCTGCAGCAGCCGGGCTTTGGAACGGACAGAGATGAGGCGCCTTGGATATGCGTCCAGGATTGCATCGATCGTCTTGAGAGGCGGCAGAGCGAGCAAGTGGGGTCCAGTTTCGTTGTACACCCGCTCTATTAACACGTCAATGGCAACGAGGGAAAAAGCCAAGGGATCAATTCTTGTATCGACGCTGTCTTTGGCTTCGATTTCGGCTTCGGCGAACAGATCCAAGAGGCCAAGAAGATCTCTGCAAGCCCTTTCGTCCTCTAGCAGCCGTTGATTGCAGATGCGCACCAGCCGTTCCACCGTGGGCTTGAAAGCACTGCATGGATACAGATCGGAGTCTCGAAGAAGATCGACAAGAGTCGACCTCGAAGAAGCAGCACACTTGAGAACGGCAATTGCGATTTCGTCGATTTCGTCTCGCACTAGGAGAAGTAAACGACATTCGAGTACGACCAAAAGGGAGGTGCAGCGCAGTACCTCCTCTTCTGGGCCTGCTGACGCACCTGCAGAGGCACGAACAAGGGTTCCATTGATGCTTGCCGACACGGCCCCTATCACGGCCTCTCTGTGCGCACCATCGAGCTTCTGGATCCTTGCTAAGCTCCGACGAATCTGGTCTAGGCACAGCTGCCTGCACGGCTCCGACTTGAGCAATTCAGTGAATGTGTAATGCTGTACTCTACTACTCACTGTTTTACCCTTGGCATTACTAAGGGAAAGGGGAGTCAGCCAGTCTGTCAGATGTGACTTTCGCCGAGACAACTTCGGCCACCCACGCGAGCGAGTTCGAAGAAAGTCAATTTTGTGAAAGCTAAACATAAACAGCAGAGGGCCAATCTGCAGGTGTCAAACTTTCGGCGTGTGCTGAGGGCGGCCCATGCAAGTGGTGGGCTTAGGGTAACGTTGAGCGCGCGGCTGTGTCAACGAGGAAACCCTGTACCCATCCCTAAATCCTGGAGGCTGACGGACAAGGAGCCCCTGACCCAGACAGACAAGCTGTTCTGTACGATTCGCCAATCACGGCGAGTCGTTTCCAGACTGTAACCGTACTTCTCACCCTCGACCCTGACTCCTCGAATCAGAGTCGGAAACGAGTTTAATGTTGCCCTGGCTCCTCAAGCTGCTTTCCTGACTGGTAAACGCATGTGAAGAGGGCATGTCGACAGTTCCCTAAGGTCAGGGCAGGTGCAAGCTGCACGAAAGTCAAATCATTGGGCTATCTGCAGTCTTCTCCTGTTCCTAACAAGGTCCCACGTAAAGTACGGTGGTGCATTGTTCTCCTCGCGAGCCCGTTTCCTCCTGGGAGAGAGGTGATAGTCTCACATTTTCGAGACGGCGGCCCTATAAATGAGCAAGCGCTTCGTTGGCCAAAGTTGTTGTCCTCCGCTCTCGTCTCCCTCTTCTCCCCTGCGAAGCGGCAATCCTCGCAAAGCAGAGTCGCCAGGTGTTCACGTAACATTCCTACTCCTTCTCAGGGTCCGCAGACTGCAAGATGTCGCGACCATCGCTTGACAAAGAGGATGGCTTGGACTCCAAGTCCTCGGTGTCGCACAGCACCGGCGTCGTGGTGGGCCATGAACTACCTAACAACAGCGACCCGGAAAAGGGCGAGATACCTTTCACTCGGATCGATACGGTGCGCTTCGGCCACGACAAGCAGATCGAGGATGACATCCACCTGGCCGCCATTGATGACGAAGGAGCCATGCAGCGCTCGAACGACCCTCCAGGAGACATCATGATGTCAAAGAGATTGACTCTCCAGAGAACACATTCAATCGGATCGCTCAACCGCAGTCGATTCAACCAGAGCAGCAAGGTCATCGGTGACTTCAGGACAATGAGCATTCAGCTCAGCCAAGGCGGTTTGGCAGAGTCTGGAAAGGCATCGAAGAAGGAAAGGAAGCGCGGCGGCGAAAAGAAGACATTGAAAGGTGCGCACTTACTTCTCTTGAGAAGCTTTGCTCGATTCGACTTTGACTACGACTGCCTCTGACGAATGTCTTGTCCCAACAGATATTGCCGACTTGGAGTGGCATCGGCTAAGTGCCGAGGAAAGCATGACGAGGTTGGGCGTATCCGCTCTTTCAGGACTAGATACGGCTCAGGCAAAGCGACGCTTGGACGCTGATGGACCAAACAAGATCAGCAAGCCCCCAAACAATTGGCCTCGAAAAATCTTTACATACGTATTCGGTGGCTTTGGATCACTCCTTGTCGGGGCATCAGCTATCTGTTTCGTCGCTTGGCGAATCGGCCAACCACCGCAGGCTTCGAATCTGGCCTTAGCTGTGGTGCTCCTCGTCGTCGTCCTGGTCACCTCGTTCTTCAATGCTTGGCAGGACTTCACTACGTCGCGTGTCATGGAGAGTGTACGGGGCATGCTACCGTCTGACGTCGCCGTGCTCCGCGACGGGTCGATCCATGTCGTCCCTGCAGCCGAAGTGGTTCGCGGCGACATCATTGAAATCAAAATGGGAGCCAAAGTGGCGGCCGACTGTCGCATTCTTTCGATTGAGTCCGAGATCAAGTTCGACCGGAGCAGCTTGACCGGCGAAAGCGATGCAATCGCGGCCACGGTCGACATGACAGAGGAGAACTATCTTGAGTCTCGCAACATCGTCATGGCGGGCACCAAATGCGTATCCGGCCAAGCCAGGGCCATCGTCACAGCCACAGGCGACACGACCGTCTTTGGCAGGCTGGCGAAGCTCTCGTCGACTCCGAAGAAGGAAAGGACAACACTAGAGAAGGAGATTTTCTATTTCGTCCTCACCATTGCTTCATTGGCCGCTACCGTGGCAATCGTTTGCGTTATCATTTGGGCCGCCTATTTGCGACCCAAACATCCCGATTTCATGAGCGTATCGAGCCTCCTCGTCAATGTTGTCTCCATTTTGGTCGCCTTCATTCCAGAAGGCCTTCCCTGCGCCGTCTCGCTTTCGTTGACAGCCGTTGCGGCGCGCATGCGACGTGCCCATGTTCTCGTCAAATCGCTGTCCATCGTTGAAACGCTAGGAGCGGTCAATGTTGTATGCTCCGACAAAACGGGCACTCTTACCCAGAACAGCATGTCAGTCCGCGCCTGCGTCGTTCACGGATTCGAAGAGGACGACGTCGAAGAGGCGAAGCGACACGTCGGCATGGACACGCCCATTGGCCACGCCTTTAATCAGCTTCAATGGCTGGCCGGAGTCTGCAATGCAGCTACTTTCGACAACACTGAGTCCGAGAAGGCAAAGAGGGTGGATGAAAGGGCCGTCCATGGCGATGCCACCGACACGGCCTGTCTCCGCTTTTCCCAGCTCCTCGGGGGTGATATCGACCAGTCCAGGATGGGCTGGACCACGATCCAGCAGATGGCCTTCAACAGCAAACACAAATTTGCTCTTCGGCTCCTCAAGGCGGACCCGGCCTTGAGCATCACCAGGGTTGCCGATAAGGCCCTCTCGCAAGCCGAGGCCGTCAACTTCAGTGCTGATTCTGACCTCGTGCTTCTCACAAAGGGCGCTCCTGATGTGCTCTTCAGTCGTTGCACCAGGACCCTCGATGCCAGCGGAAGCGTCGTCGAGCTGACGAAAGCTCGCAAGCAGTACCTCGAGGCCGTGCAACAGGCATGGGCTGACACGGGCAAACGCGTTCTACTCCTCGCTCGCCGCATCGTGTCCATCTCACCAGCGTCGCGCGTCGAAGAGCTGAACGAGGGCGAGCTGATGGCGCTCAACAATGACCTAACCATCGTCGGTCTCGTCGGCATCGTTGATCCTCCTAGGCCGGAGATTGCCAAAGTTGTCAAAACAGTCCGCGGTGCTGGCTCCCGCTTCTTCATGGTAACGGGAGATTTCCAAAACACAGCCGTAGCCATTGCAAGACAATGTGGTATCGTCACGACCAAGAAGGTAGCAACGTACGACGACATCGAATTTTATCGCACAAAAGATCCTTTACCTCGCTACGACTTTCTCGATCCAACGAACGACGAGAGGCCACAGAGGGCCATGAGTTTGACAGGCTTCGACGTCATGAGGCTTCAGCCGGCGGACTGGGATGTGGTGTGCAATTTCGACGAAATCGTCTTCAGCAGGACCACGCCGGACCAGAAATTGCGAATCGTAAAGGAATTCCAGGCCAGAGACGGTGTTGTGGCCATGACGGGCGATGGCGTCAACGATGCACCGGCGCTCAAGCAGGCCGATTGCGGTATCGCAATGGGAGGTGGGAGCGAAGTGGCCATCGAAGCGGCCGACCTAGTGCTCCTGGACACCTTTGCCAGCTTCGTCGACGCGCTCCTGTACGGCAGGGTGTGCTTTGACAATCTCAAAAAGACGGTCGCCTATCTCCTCCCCGCTGGGTCCTTCTCCGAGCTCTGGGCAGTTCTTCTCTCCTTCTTCTTCGGCCTGCCCCAGATGCTATCGAATATTCAGATGATTCTCGTCTGTTGCCTCACCGACCTTTTCCCATCGTTGTCGTTGATCCAGGAGCAAGCCGAATCAGACGTGCTCAAGCGCAAGCCGAGAAACGTCAAGAAGGACCGACTGGCGAACCCACAGCTTTTGCTCCAGGCCTATGTCTTCGTCGGCATTCCTTTGACGGTATGCTCGTGCGCCATGAGCTTCTGGTGGATGCAGCGCCAGGGAATTCCCTTTTCCGATATGTGGTTCAAGTACGGAGGAGGCCAGTTCCAGACAAACGACCCGGATCGATTTAACGAAATCCTCTATCAAGCGAACGCCGTCTACTTTTTCACCCTCGTCATTCAACAGTACTTCGACCTCTTGGCCCTCCGCACCCGTCGTCTCTCCCTCTTTCAGCAGAATCCGCTCTGGGGACCAGGACGAAACCGATGGCTGTTTGCTGGCATGCTCGCCTCATTCTGCCTGGCCATCTTCTTCTCCTACATCCCCCCCATTCAAAACGTCTTCCTCACCAGAGGCATCCCCGCAGAGTACTTCTTCCTGCCTATGGCATTCGGCTTGGTGACGCTATCGCTCGATGAGCTGAGAAAGCTTGTCGTCCGACGCTACCCTCGCAGCATCGTCGCAAGACTAGCTTGGTGAAAAGAAGTCGCACAGCCCTGCGTTCTTGTCAAAGTAGCGACTGCAACACCTCTGATGCGATGTAATTGCTAATTAACGCCTTAACGATCTTGCCACGAACATGTGGACTCTCATGTTTGCCTGTTGACCACTGAGGCTGGGAGGGCATGCTTCTCGTCTGTACCGAACAAAAATTCAAGAGGATTTGTATATTAGGTAGCCGAGGACATGGAGATGGCGGAGGTGAGGGAGCAGTATTCCTTGAGTCTCCTGAAGAATATCGCCGCATGCTCCTTCTTCAGACCCATCTCGCCACGGTAGTGCTCTGGCAGCCTGGCTACAATGGAAGCGTCGCTCAGCGAGTCAATGGTGCCCAGGTAACGCAGCTTGTCCCCTTGCCCTGTTCGCGTTCCTCCGTAAAGACCAAGTCCAAAGCAAAGAGCGCCTCGCTTCGCCTCGTCCATCATGGGAGACAAGCCTCGTTCTTCAATGGCCACCTTTGCTTGCAATTGCTTCGAAGCCGTCTCGTACACGGTCACCCGCCAGCGAGTACTGCCGTCCCCTTCGCTTGCTTCGAGCTGGAGGTCCACGCCGAGGAGCGTCTCGAGCAAACCGGCCTTTTTCCGCAGCAGCGCCAACTCGCTTCCGTCATCTTGTCCTGCCTCTGGTCCGGCGAAACGTTCCTTGCCGCTGTCCTTTCTTTTTCCCCTGTTCTGCTCTTCCCGACCTTGCATCCCTGCTGTCCCAAAGTGTTCTCCAATTGATTCCTCCGAGGAGAGAGGAGCTGGAATTAGTGCTGGAGGCGGGCTCGGGCTCAAGACGGGTTCATTGGGCAGAAGCTTGTCCTGCGCCCCTCGGTTCCTTGTTCCTCCCAGCCCTGGCAGCCGATTGTGGGAGACAAGGAGCGTGCTAGGGTCTGTCTGATCCAAATTCTGCATTTCACAGGAGAGCAGCAGAAGCATCGACAGTCAGCATGGACCCTGCAACTCTCATGCTCAAGATTTTCGTAGTTTCTCCTCACCCTGATCTCCTCCCAGACCTTACCCTTGTCGAATTTGCCTAGGGCCGCGTCAAAGTCAAAATCTTCATCGAGGTCCGACTCTTGATCGCCTTGCTCATTGTCACCGTTGTAGAAGCTGCTGTGATTGTTGCTGTATCGCTGAGCGCCCGCTCCGCCTCCTTTGCGACCACTCTTTTCCATCTTGTTGGAGAGCTGGGCGTGGCGCTGCATACTGTGAGTCAGCTCGTCCCAGCCATGACCTTGCTTGCCTTCGGTGTTGCGGCTATTGCTGTCAGGATTGTTGCTGCCGCCTCGTGTGACGACGCCTTTGGCTTTCGCCCTTCGACCCGTCGGCTTGGGCGAAGAAGCGGCTGACGACGTCAAAGGGGCATCCCTCGCTGTGGCAAAAGGAGGTGCAAGCGCCGCCGCCGACAATGACGAGGAGGAAGACGACAATAATGACGTCGATGAGACTGATGGCGGCGCAGGCGGGGACACTACACCATCTGCCAGTGAACGACTCGAGGAGACGATGGCCGGATCTGCAAAGCTGACCTGTGCTCGGCTTGAGGCCGGCACAGAAAGTGAGGCTCCAGGATCGGCACCAGCAGTCACGATCTGGAGATCGCAAATGTTGGCCCTTGCAATTGCCTGCTGTCCGATTCGCAGCGATCCCGTCGCTGTATCGATATCTGTGATGACCCCTTCAATCACCTCGCCCGACGTCATCGCAACCCGGACCTTGAGGCCCAGATACGAGGATGAAGACATCTTGGGATAGATGCGAGTGGGGCGAGAGATGTGCGCGTCGATGGTGTAGGGAGGGCTCAAAAGCTTTTCTCTCTTCCCCCCGCGCCCCCTCCTCCACGCGTAGGTATCAACAAGAATCGAGGAAGCATTCGCTCGCTCTTCTGTTTCTCTCGACGAAAGCGAAGAAAGAAATCTTGCATGACTTTTTAGGTGGCGGAAGGAGAGAATACATGGACATAAGCCAAAAGAAGAATTGTGTAGAAAGTGTGTTTGTGTGTTTGTGTGTGTGTGTGTATGCACCGTTCGCAGACGGTATGTCAAAGTGATTCCGGCGGCGACAGCCCAGGATCATTGCACAAGGCATGCATGCTCTGCCCAGCAAAAAATCCCACCGTCTGTCCCCAAGACATCACACCCTCGACATTGCTCCCCTCCTCACGCTGCAAGCCCGTATCTTGCGTATCATGAATGCGAACATGATTTACACGCCGTCGGCGTCCTAGCATGTCGCAAATTACAATCAGCAAATGCACAGCAAGAGCAGACAGAGGACAGCATCTCTTCTCACCCTGAACATAAAGGTGACGTCCTTGCCAGTCAGCTTCCTGTAAACCGACGAGAAGCTGTCGAGCTTGTATTCGAGCGAGGTGGCGTCTTTTGAGTCAAGGAAGCACTTGATGAGCTTGTGACCATCGGTGTTGACGCGAGTGCGCTTGCCCGTGATCTCGGTGGGGAAGACGAGGTCCTCGAGGATGGCAGAGTGAACCGAGGTCAGGGTGCGCGATCGGGGCCGGGGCTGCTTGGAGCGGCTCCGGTGGCCAGGCTTGCCAAGGATGCGACGTTGACCGACGAAGAGGACATGACGGTCCGAGAATTTCTTCTCGAGCTCTCGCGTAAGCCTAGAATGTGACGAGATTGAATCAGAAGTCAGTCATCTGCGGCGCTACTTCGGAATATGCCTTGCTCCCTTCTCCCCTTTTCCCCTTGTCCCGTTTCTCCTCTCTTCTCGCGCATCCCTCTTTCGGTGCGCTTGTCTACCATCTATAGCAATACACACCTCTGTTGAATCTTGTGGAATGCCTTGAGCTGAGGAACGGGGACAAAGATGACGATGGCCTTCTTGCCGCCCTTGACCTCAATCTCCTTGGCGGCCGAGAACTGCAGCGAACGCAGCTCAGCCTTGAGCTCTGGAACATTCGACTCGAGGTCCAGAAGCGCCTGCGCGACGACAGTCTCGGTCTCGGTAGGGGGGACAGAAGGCGCGTTGGCCGTGCGGAAGATCTTGTTGCTGACGGAAGCCATCTTGAGTAGTCTTCTGAGTAAGAGGAAGAGGAGGCAGAATTTGACTTGAGCGTGAGCGGACTGTTCGACACACAAGTGCTTTGTCTTGGCCCCTCGTCTCCCTTCGCTTCGTCGCTGTCCATCCCAAGCTTCCGATCGACAGAGCGACTCTTCCACCACGCTTCGTCGCCTCCATATCCCTCGGCATCGGCGTGTCCAAGCCAATCTGCCCGACGAGACACCCCAAGACAATAGAGATAGTCCTTCGAACCATCGACCTGCACCACTGGCACGTTTGAACCGCTCTCGAGGGCCGATAGACTCACCTTGAAACACACGCGCTACCAGGCTGAGGATCGAGGTGTCAAGATGTCTTCAAATAATGCTTCTTAATGCGAGGCCCAAGGAGGGCTGCTGCGGGCAAAGATCACGTGTTTGTCTTGTTTAGATCTCTGTCATTTTCGGTCATGTTCCTATCCTCCACCTTGGACAAGCAAAACAAGCAAAAATTTCAAGATGGAGAGATAGGCACAAGGGGTGAGGGCCAGGAACCAGGCGAGCACTTTGTCCGAGACGGCTTGCAACGTCAATCAACGTCGACAAAAGGCTCTGGGTACGGCGGTCAAGGCAGAAATGGCGCAGCGTCTCTTGACCGCGAAGATGCTCCGTCCCGGCTCTTTGAGTGTGCTTGCCAGGGGGGGTGAGTCAAGGCAGCAGCTGAACGACTCTTTGTTTTGCGTTTTCCTTTCCTGATTGGAGCTTGCTCATTTCTATGCATCCCTATCGACAGCCGTGGGCTCTGCTTGCGCACCATCACATAAGAATTTTGTCGCAGCTCGACCTTTTTGGAACAGTGCCTCTGCGACGACGCAGACGCCAAAGCCGCAATTCATCACGCCGTCTCCGACCCCAGGTGCTCTCGCGAATGGTCAAGCATCAGTCTCATCGGGGGGGTCGCATGATGCATACACCGGCGTCCAAACACAGGGAGGAAGCCCGAGTGAGCCGAAAGGACCTGGCGGAGAAAAGAAGAAAGCGAAGAAGGGCTTTTTCAA
The DNA here is from genome assembly GCF_003144295.1 of Acaromyces ingoldii. Taxonomy (NCBI): domain Eukaryota; kingdom Fungi; phylum Basidiomycota; class Exobasidiomycetes; order Exobasidiales; family Cryptobasidiaceae; genus Acaromyces; species Acaromyces ingoldii. The sequence continues at coordinate 1,961,506 of NW_020290249.1, read as the reverse complement.
AAGATTGCAAAGAATAACCGGCTATACATCAGTCGCCGCCCTGGCTACGGCAGCCTACTTTGTCTATGATGCCAACCACCCGCCGGAGCAGCTGCCGCCCGATCCATCGAAGAAGACAATTGTTGTCCTTGGCAGTGGTTGGGGCTCCACAGCCCTTCTCGATGCCATCGACACGACAGACTACAACGTCGTCGTCATCTCGCCCCACAACTACTTCCTCTTCACACCGCTCTTGCCCTCGGTCACGGTCGGTACGCTCAACGGACGTTCGATCACCCAGCCGACGCGCTACATGGTCCGTTACAAGACGCGCGAGGTGCAGGTGGTTGAAGCAGAAGCGACGAAGGTCGATGTTGCAAACAAAAAGGTGACGTTTGAAGACAAGAGCGAAATATACGGCAATCTGGGCACCGTCGAGGTTCCCTACGACTACCTCGTCTACGCTGTAGGCTCAGAGAACCAAACATTTGGCATCGAGGGCGTGAAAAAGTACGGGAATTTCCTCAAGGAACTTGGCGATGCTGAAGAGGTCAGGAGGAAATTGATGGATTGGTGAGTGATCAGAATTCAAGCGCCTAAGAATGCCGTGATGAGCACACAAGCTACATCCTTATCTACATTATCAGACGGAGGACCCAAGATGGCCTCCCCTTGATCGATTCAACTCCACCTTTGCAGGGGTTCTGATTCTTGAAGACATTGTATGCGCCCGGCTTTTGTCCTTTGTTGCTGATGTCGATGCTTGCTCTCTAATCAGCGTCGAGAAGGCGTCGTTGTTAGGCCAGAGCGAAGAGGAAATCGACCGGCTGCTCCACTTTGTCGTCGTGGGAGGAGGCCCCACAGGTGTGGAAGCTAGCAGCGGTGAGTCTCACTTTGCCCCAAGCCTTCTTGTGAAGCTCTCGCTCATATGGGTGGCGTCCAGAATTCCGTGACTTTGTGCGAGACGATCTCTCCAAGTGGTATCCCGCAGTATCCGGGCGGGTCAGAGTCTCTCTGATCGAGGCGCTTCCCAACATTCTGCCCATGTTCTCCAAGAATCTCGTCGAATTCACCGAAAATGTCTTCAAAGGTGAGAGTTATGTCTGCGTCGACGTAACGATGCCGCCATTAGGCTGACGAGAGGGCGTTGCTCTTCCCTAATTCTATCATAGAAAACGAAATCCAGATCTTGACCAAGCATATGGTCAAGGACGTCGACGAGAAGAGCGTGACAGTACAGGGTCCCGACGGCAAGATCATCAATATCCCCATGGGCATGCTCGTGTGGGCTGCCGGTAACACTGCCCGGCCCCTCACCCGCGACGTTCAAGCCCAGCTCAAGGGCAAGCAGACGAATCGTAGAGGTCTCCTCGTCGACGGACACATGCGCCTTGTGGGCGCCGAAGACAGCATCTTTGCCCTCGGCGATGCGACGGCAACCGATCTGGCGCCAACGGCCCAAGTGGCCAATCAGCAAGGTGAGTGCTGTCTTTTAACAATTGCTTCCGCAATGTCTCGTAAGAATCTGACGAACTTTTTCATCGAGTAGGAGCCTACCTCGCCTCCGTCTTCGCTCAGCTCTCCCGCGCGGACCGCGTCAACTCCAAGCTGGAAGAAGCTAAGCGATTTGGAGCAGCTCCCGAGGAAATTGCAAGGCTAGAGAGGAAGCTGAAGAAGATGCTTGACATAAGCCAATTCTCTTTCACCTCTCGGGGTGCCATGGCTTACATTGGCCATGTGAGTTGGATGGGCCCCCCTGGTAGCACTCGTCACATGGACCGATTCGCTGATTCCTCAATTCACACACAGGAGAACGCCATCGCCGACTTGCCCTGGGGATCGGTACAATTGAGCAGCGGAGGCGTCTTGACTGGCGTGGCATGGTCAAGCGCTTACTGGAGCCTCTTGTTTGGCATCCGTAGTAGGACTAGCGTTGCCCTCGACTGGCTTAAAGTCCGAATCTTTGGACGAGATCTTACCGTCTGAGCAGGAGTTGTTATCCGCTCTCAGGCATTCTGTACATAGATGAATGAACAGAAGAACAGTTAAAGAGAACAGAGACCCAACTAGTGATACATGAGGGTCCAAATGAAGGAAGAGCTATCAGAATGTGGACACAGACGTGTGCACCTGCGACAAAAGGCACCTATTGGCGAGAAGCAAAGCAAAGCAACGTCTTAGAAGAAGGGCGGTGACCCGAAGCTAGAGAGAATCCGTGAAAAGATTGGCGTTCCTTGGGCATATATGTAAGGTGATGTATGTGGTAAGGCCTGAACGAAGAGAGAAGACGAGTCATTTGGCTTCCCCAGACCTGAAGCCGAAAGCCTTCTTATGCTTGGCCATCACTTCGTTGCTCTTTCGGATGCTGGCGTGGGCATTGTCAACCTCTTCCTGGCGAGTCAACTTTCGGCCGGTGCCCTTGATGGCGATGCCATCCGATGAAAGACTAAAGCCCTTTGCCTTCATCGCCTCGTGCTGTTTGGCCAAATTCTCATTGACGCTCGAGCCTTTGACGGCGTATGCGATGCCGCCGATGATGGCCAGAACGATGAAGAGGAAGATGTAGTCTGAAATTTCGAGTCAACGTGAGCACGACCTTTTGATCATCAAAGGGCTAAGCCTTGTGGCTTCACCTCCGCTCGTCACCTGAGCGGCCCATCATCTCTGAGTCGAGGGTCTCGTCTCTGCGGTGGCCGACTCACCTCCGACAGACGCCATGGTAGATTTTAAGATGCTTCCTCCACTGCCATCAGGACTGAGAAGTCCGGTAAGAGAGGTAATTTGTTTCGGCCGAAAACGCGCGCCTCGCGATCCGACGGACAGTCACGATAATCCTCTCGCAATTAGGCGGACGACCACCAACTCTTGTCTCGTGCCGTAGCAGATCCTTACGGACGCTTCCATGGCATCTACGGACGCTCAGATTCCTCCTCTATCTCCATCAGCAGAGGTAGAGGCTCTGACCGAGGGAGCTGCGTCCATATCTGTCTCATCGACGCCACCCACATCGCTATCATCGCCATCCTCAGATGCGAAGTCTTCCCGTATGACGGCGGACGCCGCGTCACCTTCTTCCCCAACATGTGGCTCACCTGCTGCTACATCCCAATCGTCGGTGTCTTCATCCTCTAACTCGTCCCTTCCGCTACGACCTGCAAATACGATTGGTTCAGGCCGTGGAGGGCCACCTCCCCGCATCTCTAGCGCTGGCTCGGGAGCAAGCGGGGGTCCCCAGCTGGCGACTGGAGGTCCAAGAAGTATCGCAAGCATGAATGAGAGGACACAGCAAATGGCAGCGACAAGGTTGCCTCCTAGCTTGCAAGCACGGCTGGCTGCGGTGAGTGTTCATACACCAAGTCTTGGCTTTGCCCGGAAGAGCCCTTCGTCTGATTCCGAGACTCTCTAAAGAATGCCAACCGAAGCACGTCCAATGGATCGCCGAACATACCGTCTCCTTCGGGATCCGTGCCTAGTGCTCCATATCAACTTGGTCACAACGAGCGCTTGGACGCGGCTGCCTTCATGGGTAGTGGCAGTCCGGCGAGCTCTCACCCGCCTTCGCTCTCGAGCGCTGCTGGCTCAGGCTTAAGTCAAGGTCCTTCAAGGCTACCTGCAGGTATCAGGAAGGCTCCAGAACCTCCGACGGGTATCAAGCCAGGAGCTGGTGCAGGCGCAGGAGCACCGGGAATAGGAAGTGGCCTCGGTGGTCGAAGGGCTAACAAGCCAGGACTCAAATTGAGCGACATTGGCGCAGACATCGAACCGCCGTCAGCAGGATCAAGCGGTAGTCGTGCACCACCGGGACAAGTACCTCAAGCTGGTGCTATGGGCGGACTAGCTGGAAGAAGGCTGGCTCCTCCTGGTCGATTAGCCGGCGCCAGCGGAGGGCCCATGAGCACCGCCTTTAGCAACTTTTCAAACGTCGTTGATACCTCTGGAAGGCTGAAGTTTGACGGAAAAGCTGTTCTATCGGCATCCGGCGTTGAATTCAGTAGTGGTACGTCCTTCAACATCAACATGGACGATCTCGAACTCCTCGATGAGCTTGGCAAGGGTGCATATGGAACTGTGAGAAAAGTGCGTCACACAAAGACGGGGGTCGAAATGGCCATGAAGGAGATCCGCCTGGAGCTCGACGACGCCAAGCTCAATGCTATCATCATGGAACTTGACATCCTCCATCGAGCGACAGAACCCCAGATCGTTGAGTTTTATGGTGCTTTTTTTATCGAATCGTGCGTCTACTACTGCATGGAGTTCATGGACGCCGGCTCGTTGGAGAATCTCTACGATGGACGCTGTTCGGTGCCCGAGGACGTCTTGGCTCGCATTGTCGGAAAGACGGTACGTGGACTTCGTTTCCTCAAGGACGAGCTGCAGATCATGCATCGGGATGTCAAACCCACCAATATCCTCATCAATCGAAGGGGAGAGGTCAAGCTCTGCGACTTCGGCGTCTCGGGTCAGTTGGAAAAGAGCTTGGCGAAAACCAATATTGGCTGTCAGAGCTACATGGCTGTGAGTCGCAAATCGTCTAAGCACCTGTCATTTCACCACTTCGTCTGACGATTTTCTCCGACAGCCGGAAAGGATCAAGGGCGAATATCAGAATATGCTAGGGACGTACACCGTTGCTTCCGACGTGTGGTCGCTCGGTTTGTCGATTGTAGAGACCACGATGGGAACTTACCCTTACCCGCCCGAGACGTATTCGAATGTCTTTGCCCAGCTACAAGCAATCGTCCACGGAGATCCACCCCAGCTACCGGATAGCTACTCGGAAACGGCCAGGGATTTCGTGGCAAGATGCTTGGAGAAAGTTCCGAGCCGAAGAGCAACATATGCGCAAATGCTGGAGCATCCGTGGTTGTTGGGAGATGAAGCAAGGGGTCTAGATGGCGTCGACATGAGGGGATGGGTAAAACAGGCGCTAATGCGCAAAGCAGCTCGAAAGGAAAGAGAACGAGAACAGCAAAACGACGCTGCCGCTTGATCATATCCTTCGTTTCTGCCTGCACCTCTTTCTTCTTTTGGTGCGCATTTCGATCTAGCAGGATCACCTGCAATATCTGCCGGACTTTGTAATAGCGTGATTGGCATTTGATCTAGCATCTGTGGAGATGGGAATACAACGATAACGTAGTGAGGAGCACGGGCAAAAGTTGACCTGATGGTCGAAACAACGACGAAAGAGAATGGAACTCCTTCCCTTCGGGAGACGTGTAGTGAGAAAGAAAAAAGGTATACTACGATCCTGCTACGCTTCCGAACATTCTACAATCTTGCTATCTCCTCATCGAATGCGAGTGTTTTCCAGTCGAAAAGCTCACACCCTCGCCTTCCTCTTCTTCTTCCTTTTCTTCCTCTTCCTCTTCCTCTTCCTCTTCCTCTTCCTCTTCTCTTTCCTCCTCTTCGTCTCGGTCAAAACTTGCTTGATGCTCTTCTTCGTCTTCGTCCGCGTCCGCGAAGCGATCCTCGGATACATCACCCATCTCCTGACCTTCTTCTCCGTCACGTCCCCTCGTCGAGGTGAGGCAGTCTGACGCTCCCGCGAAGTGGGACCCATAGGCAAGGGGGGAGAACATCTCAACACTTTCATCGGCAAGTCGCGACAAAACACCTCCGCGTTGCAACGCTGCTACTTCGCCTTCGTGTTCGCTTCCCGTCGCGACGATTGCCTCTTGCCCCACGCCGACGCCACCAGGGTTCGATTGTGAATCTGTATGCTGTACGCCAGCATAAGGTGGTTTGAATAGATTGTAGCCTCCTTCGACTGAGGGTGTCAAGCTGTCGAAGGCCGAGCCATTCACCTGCGTGCCTGTATCTCCTTCCACTATAGAGGAATGGTCACCGATACTACCTGTAGGAGTGTCGTGGCCATGTTGCCGAGCCATGCGATCTCCTCCGAAAGAGTCTTGATTCATGTCTCTCCACATCCAGCCCGAACCAGCGTTGTGTAGGTACTGTGTAGTGTCACCTGCTCTTTGTCCAAGCTCCATTCCACGAGCAGGCGTACCCAAGTCCTCATCATCGGAGAACTCATCAATGTCTAGATCGCAATCGTCGACTCCGAATTTCTGCTGCAGCGATGATTGCTCTTGTCGGGGCCGGTCCTGATCCTGATCGTCGTTCAATTGCGAAGTTGTCGTCATGAAAGGTGAAGGCGGTCTTGAAGTGGCGGGGACCGACGGAGAGGCAACCGCTGTCGTCCTCATCGCATTAAGAAAACGCGTAAAAGTCGGCAGCGGAGCGCTAGCCGGCGCTGCGGGATCAGGCAACGGTCCCACCTGCTCTGCCGCGCCGACCGAGTCCACTGACAAACCATGATCGTCCCTTGCTGAATGATGGTGGCCCACTTCCGAAAATTTCTTGTCTTCTTGTCCATGCGAGACTCTTTTCGAATCGCTGTCATGTTGAGTGTCGCTCTTCTTCATCGTCAGCTTGATCGATTTGTCCGAGTTGCTCATCAAGGCCGTTGACGATGCTGTGTTGGGCCGAGATTGAAGTCTGGTGCGATGACGAGCTGTGGAGCCATTCGACGTAGGCGAAAGATGTCCGTCGCTCGAGGAGCTTCCCGCGCCTGACCCCAACACGCTGCGGAAGACATCGCCTATCCGAGAGCGACTTCGTCGTCCCACTTTCTCTTGCTGCTGCCAGAGAGACGAGGGAGTGTAGTCATGAGCCGAGAAAGGTATTAGCATCCACTTGGAAGCGTCTTCGGGTTCAAGGGACAGATGTTGATGCGCGTCTTGAGATGCGAGATGGCGAGACGAATGATGGGGAAAGCGTCGCAGCGAGCGCCTCGACGAGGAAATCGACGATTGTGTGTGCTGCTGCTGCTGAGCGGGCGCCTTTCCCACGTCCGCGATGGATTCGTTTGCGTTCGAGTCCGAAGAGGACCTCGTCATGGTCAGAGGAGCCATAGCTCTCTCCATTGTGGGCACTTCGTGGGCCGATTGAGGACTGATGATCTGTTGAGCTTGCAGTAACGAAGGCCTTCGGGTGCTGAGCGCCGGTGCATTCAATGTGGATGCGGGTGTCATTGAGATCTCGCGCAACACACTCGCCGCATTTTGTTTAGGCTGTCTCGACGTTGGCGAGGATTGACCGTGGGCAGTGGCAACCGCCGGCACCATGCTGTGAGGAGAATGTGGCCGAGAACTGGGCTGACTTTGAGAACCCAGCTTCTGGAGTTCGTCGTGCTGGCGTGGCGCATTGGCATGCTCTGATTTGACATCCGTGCCGTGATGGAAGAAGCGAGATCGAGTCCTGTGCTGCTTTGTGTCGTCCACGTTTGCTGCCGCCGCATCATCGGCGGTGACCTGACGCCGAAAGAAGAGATGTGGGCGATGGTGATGTGGCCCTCTGGAAGAGCTCGTCAATCGAGACGACGACGACGTGGTGGTGCTCTGCCCAAAGTCGTGCGCGCCAGTCGATGGGGTGGCGGTCGTCCTAATGTCGTCAATGATAGGTCTTCCGTGAGCTTGTGAGGCGGATTTGCTCCTCTGTCTTCTTTCCAAGTTGCCATTGGCATTACCCGACAGGGTCCCAAGGAGCCTATTCTGCAATTGCTTGATGCGCTGCTTGAACTTTGAAAAGCCTGTCAGGGCGTCTTCAACCTCCTCGTGAGAGACTTCGACAAATGGGAGGTGCTGGGGGTCGGTTTCGTCGATCCAGGTAGGAGGATCTGCAATGCCACGCACAACCCAAGGGTGCTTCTTCACCTCATCGAGCTTGATGCGCTTGTTGGGATCCTTTTCCATTAAGCGGTCGAGGAGATCGCGGACCTGGGTGGCTTCTTCCGAGAGCAGTGAGGCATCGACGTTCGGTCCTTCATCTGCTTCTACTTCCGGTTGAACATCGGCTTCTTCGTCTGTCCACTGTGGCAGAGTTCTCCATCTCTTGTGCCGGGGACCGATGCGAATCCGATCAGCACCCATGGTAGGAGGTAGCTCATAATCCTCGTGAGGAATGACGGTGAAGAGGGCGTACTCGCTGTCGGCTGTGAAGGGCGGGTGGCCAAAGAGAAGGCAGTACAGCGTCACACCCAGAGCCCAAACGTCGATAGCCTTGGTAATCGGTGGTCTGGTCCTTGAAATCGCTGATGCAATAGTCTTAGTATCTCTGGGAGAGTTACGACCGCCAGCACCTTTTTCGTGCCAGGGAAACTCTTTGGCGCCCTCGTTGCGAGGAGTATTGACGTTCGAATCTGCACCAGTCTTGCCTGTGACCTCGGCAGGGGTTAAGGTGTAAGACGGATCGCCGGCGAGACAGAGCTCAGGAGCGAAAAAGGCAGGGCTACCCGCTGTCTTTGCTAGTTCGTGATCGTCGAGGAGGCTGGGATCCCCCTCGTTGCCCTCCTGGCTCGGTAGACCCCCACTGGCGACGAGGAGAGCATAGCTGAAGTGAGAGACTCCGAAGTCGGAGATTTTGACCTTACGATCGCCGTCCCATAGCAAGTTGGCCGGTTTGATATCGCGGTGAATGATGCCCTGGTAGTGTAGGTACTCGAGACCGAGAACAACATCTCGGAGCGTCTGCCGTGCTTCTTCGACGGTCAATGTCGGAAAGCCCCTCTCGTCCTTCCATTGAACCTCGCCCCCCTCCATGAATTCAAGAACTGCCAAGGATCTGGTCAGCAAAATTCGCCATCTTCGCACCTATCGCCCCCTTTCTTGCACCCACCCATGAAGATCTTCTTGCTCTGTGGGTCGTCGATGACTTCTTTCAAGCCCACGACGTGCTCATGGGCGCATTTTTTCATGATTGCAATTTCCCGCTTGACCTTTTTGTCGGTGGTCCACAGCAACCGCTTCCTCGCCTTTTCCCTCTCTCTTTCCCGCTCCCTATCGCCGTGAGTCGGCCTTGACGGTGCACCCTCGCCCCAACGTCCGTATCTTGCTGCAGCATACGCCTGAGGGCTGTGGGTACCCGTGAGTTTGGTCGATGAGGCTGTAGGTGAGCGTGGTGGCGTCATGAAGCGAGCATGTCCTGAGCCTTGTCCCGGACCGAAGCCAGGATCCGGAGCGGCGAGAGCCTGACCTGACCCGCTGGCGGCTCCTGCCTCTGCGTCACCGTCTTGATCGTATGGCAACTCCTTGCCCTTGCCCTTAATCTTGACTTTGCCCTTTCCATCCGAGCTTTGGCTGGTGGGCCTTTTCAAGCTCGACGACATTGTGCCTCCGCCACCTCCTCCCAGCCGTTTGCGGCCTTCCCGCTCGACAATCTTGACGGCAACTCGTTCGCCCGTCTCGGTGTCTCGGGCCAGGCGTACCTTACCGTGCACCCCTCTTCCAAGTTCCTCATCACTGGAGCAAGCGACCGGTCAGGGGCCCAAGAGAGACAAGAGAATCGCTTTGAGTCTGATAACTCACATAATGTATTGATTGATCATCCTCCTTCCACTGGGAGCATGAGTATTGAGCTGCAGGTGATGTGTCTCGAGCACCTGAGGCTTCTTGTGCGAATGCGGGAACAGCCTCGACGAGGGCGTCGACGAGCCAGAATGAGAAGGGCTCTGGCTGTTGCGAGATGATGCAGCACGACTCTGCCTCGACGAGGCGTCGCCCATGAGGGCAGCGCCAGGCCAAGGCGACGAGGTCGCCGTTCGAAGCGAGGTAGAAGCCGGACGACCATCGGCACTTGCATTTCTGATCATGATGGATGCTTCGGGTGCTACGCCTTCGGCCGAGGTGGTGCGACCTGTGAAGCCAAGACTCATGGCAGCAATGCGTGTGGCCTCCAGGGCTCGGTCCTGGACGGCGTCCTGCTCTTGCTGATGCTGATGCTGATCCACCACAGCGTCGATACGTTGTCGCTGGATAGGCGCGTCGTTTTGCGGAGAGGCCGTAGCCGAGCTGCTTGGATTGGACCAGTAGACTGCCTGGGCATGCTCGCTGGCTGCATTGGGCTGCGAAGGGGCACTGTAGAGGGCCCTTGACGGTCCCGCTTCCAGGAAGCTCGAGCTCCTCTCCAGACGAGGTTGCGCATCCTGACGACGAGCTTCCATTTGAGCCCTCTCGACGAGCCATGGCTTGAAGGGCGAATTCGCGCGGCTCGATGATGACGACGTTGGGCCGCTGCTGGGCGGTGTCATGGCAGATGCCTTGGCATTGGCGAGCCGTTGCTTGCTGGGCACCAATACCTCGCCCATTATAGCAGCTTGCTGGTGATGGGATACCTTCTCGTTGTCGTCGTTGTCAATGACCCCCGAGATCAACTGCGCAGCTTGTGCTATCCTTGGACCGAAATGATTTGGTCCTAGGAGCCCAGCCCCGCCAATGCCATACTCGCGATCGTCGCCGCCGTCGTCGCGGTTGTTTGCAGCCTTGCGGCCTCCGTCGGCCGTTGTTGTCGAGGTTTTGCTCGCAAGCTCCTGCCCCTGCTCCTGCTGCCCCACTGTGAACAGGCCGCCAGTGGTGCGCGCTTTAAGCAGCTGTGGCAAGTCGTGAGCCAGTCGAGGTACAATGGTGGGGAGATAGGCCGCGCCATGTGGCCTCAACACACCTAGTCGATATCTCACGTGAAGAAGCCTCCGCCCGCGTGATTAAAAATAGGTGAGATCTGGCAAGCACTCCCTCGACATCAATGACTGCGACAACAGCAGTTTCGTCCTACGCGCTCGTCGACGCATGCTGGGCTGTGGAGTGTGAGGGAACGTTCTCAGCCTTGCGGTATGACGTCACTCCTGTGTCCTGACATTGTCATTATCTCTCTCTCTGCCAGGCTCTAAATGCGGCAAGACTACTTGGCAGGGGTGCGGGCTTCATATCGATAGGGTGAGGCCAAACTTTGATGTATGGTCGGCAGACTCGATAGTGTGCGCTGACATCTAGAGATAGGTCATGTCGGCCATTCCTCAATCGCAGCGTTGTTCTTGTCCTCGCCAAAGGAACAAGGATTTCTGATAATACTAAAGATAGATCTACTCGGGTCACTTTCTCTTCCACCACCTCTTCCTCTCGTTTGCTGCCGCGCCCGCCCTTCTCATGGCTTCGATGTTACGCATCACTTGCTTGCTTTCCTCTTCCTGTCCGCGCTGATGTTGCGCCAACCTCAAGCCGTGGCCTCGATCCATGCTACCCTTCGCACCATCCTCTTCCTCTTCCTCCTCCTCCTCCTCCTCCTCCTCCTCTTCTTCTTCTGCGCTGCTTCTGCTCCCGTTTCCATCATGACCCTGGTGAGATTGCGGCTTGGAGCTCGACTTTGACAAATCGCTCGAGTGTCGCCACGAAAATCGATCAGAAATCTTTCGTCTGACGATGTCTTCGTCATTCGGCGAGCGTCGCTCCTTTGCGAGGACGTCCCTGGATGTTGTCATCGCTTGGTTTGACATCGACAGCTCTTCGAGCATATCTTCGGGCGATGTACCAGGCATGGAGACAGTGGCACTCCGCAACCTTCGCCCATTTCTGCTCGTCGGAAGATTGGCACTGATTTCGACATCAGACCTGGCCGCAGCAAATGCCCTCGACGATTTGACAACGGTGAGGTGGCCGGTGGGACTTCTCTCTGCCCCTCTTTCCATAGGTGCAGGATTGAAGCCAGCCCGGTCGATATAGTAGCCCGCCGAATCTTCAATGTCGCAGCAGAGATCCATGAAGAGGTTTAATCTCATCTCGCTTTCCGATTCGGCCCCACCAGAGTGAAAGCTGGGCGTGGAACGGCCATTGTTGACATCATCGTCGTTGTGATGATGGATTGCCAACTCATTCTCGCCGTCGTTGAAAGAAGTTCTCCTCTCGTATTCGTCGCCGAGTTGAGCGTTCCGAACGGCATATGAGACGAGCGTGGCCAAGGCGATACCCTTATCCAGGTGCTGCGGCTGTCGGGGAATCGACTCGCGATGCAGCCTCCTGAGACCCAGCAATCTGCTTTCGGCAAACCTCTGAAATTCGACATCGGACTCGTCCCCAAAAAGCCGTTCTCTATCGGACGTGGAGTGAGTGTTGGAGGGGTTGACCATCGACAAGGTGCGCTGGTGAGAAGGCCGATCGAGGGAGAGAACGTCGATGAAGTCATCATACTCGTGCGCAGTGGCATTGAGAAAGTCCCGCGCTTGGACAAGCCAAGAGTCCTTGTCCTTGTCGAGGTTTTTGTTTGCCATGGCCAGCATGACTTTTGAAAGGTAGCCAAGTGTCCGGTCGGCGCCCTCGTCGGGCTTTCCGGCCGTGAGACCAAAGAGCTGAGGTGCTCGAATCGAGGGGCAGATGAGGCGGAGAAAGACAAAGGCGCCGACTGCCTGCATGCCGGGCCCTGGCGGTCTCTGGGCAACAAATTTGGTGTCTACTGTTGATCGAATCTTCCTCAATGCATTGCGCAAGTCGCTGTACAAAGTTACTTCATCAGTCTTGTCTTTTCTTTTCCCATTCTTCTCTTCCTCTTCTTTATCTTTTATACCCTTTCTAAACCCATTTCTCGATACTCACATTGGGCAAGAATGCCGGCTGGAATAGATGTCGCTCCACACCTCAGAGCAGAGGCGCTTCAGAGTGTCCATCTGGCTCCTTTGAACAAAGACTTCCTCGGAATTGGCACCCCTGATGGATTCGTACGAGACGGCCGCTGGCATGGTTTCTGCGTCGAGCCAGATCTTCTCTTTGCAGACACGGCGAACCGTAGGTCCGACGCACTGTTCTAGCCAGTCAAGGCAGCACGTCCGCTGGTAGGCCTCCATGGCTCGGCTCAGAGGCGAGTTGCCTCGGAAGAGAAGCTGAACCTCGTCGAGCTTCTCCAGCGTCTGTCCCTCAACGTCGCATAGCTCGGCCAGACGCCGGGCAATGGTACCCTGACTGGCATAAACTTGTACCATAAGCTGGACCACCCTGCTCTCTTCAAGCATCCTGCCCAAGTCGCACATCAATTGGATCCATTGCGGACCATGAAGGAACTGTTGAGACGAATCAGTAACGGGACGCTGTGTGAAGCGAGGGGGCCCCTCCTTCTCTCATGAACGAAGCCATAGCACAGGAACCCACCTCGACCAGGTCCTCGTACTTGTTGAGGGCCAGAATCACCTCCTCGTTCACCGTCACATCCAGGTTGATCTCACCGACGACGACGCGACCGTACGAGGAAAAGCCGACCGAGGTCGTCGAGGTGTCAGCTTCGTCGCGTGTAGTGGGTTGAGGGTGTGACCAGATGGGAAAGCAGCCTCGGACCACCTCTCCCCGCTTCATCGTCTCGACGTTGATGTCGACTGTGCCAAGGAGGCTTCGTTTGCCGTTTCTTGTCGCCCTCCAGACGGAAATGTGGACGTCTGCGAGCCGAGGCAGGTCGGTGAGCGAGATTCGCTCGAGCCAAGAGTCATCGCCATTGCCCTTGGTAAATCTCGTGCGGGCGGCCACGTACTCGCCATGGTGAAGCAAGCACTGGTATTGCACAGAGGAAGTGGCACTCGCGAAGGCCTGGCTGTTATGGTGAAGGTGGTAGGTGCTTGGAGTCATGGCAATGCCGGTGCTGATGATGGGAAAGCCAGCATCGCCGCCTCTCTTGGATGGTGACGAAGCGAATTCGTCTGCTCGTTTTCCTTCAGCCTCTGCCTGCGAGCGAGTCCCTTTCATGCGGTCAGCTCCTGAGATGCCGCTGATAGGGCCGGTTGCATATGCTCCGATGTCGCTCTCATCGGAGTCGCAGTCGGTATCGCTACACGGCTGGTTGCCGCGTGATCCCTCCTCCCCTTCGTCGGATGTAAACGGACCCTCCCTCATAGCAGACGAGACAACATCGCCGGTGGCAGCATTCATCATGGTATCGATCGAAGGTCGGCCGCTGGTGCTGGCTTCGGTGGCATCGCCATCATCGATGAGCGACTCTGCGTCTGCGACATCGGCAATCTCCTCGACGGCGCTGGCGTGCCGATCGAGCAGCGACGGTACGCCTTGAGAGGAGACAGCATCGAGCAAAGAGGGCGCCAGCTTGATGTCGTGAAACATGAAGTCGATTTGCCGGTAGAAGCGATGGGTGCCCTCTACGCTCTTTGCTTCCTTGACCTCCCTTGGAGTAGGATTGGCAGGACCATATATTTCGGGCCTTGCAAAAGAACGCAGCAAGTCCTTCCACACGCAGAGCTTCCTTCTTGTGCTGAAGCTCAGGTAGATGGGCTCGTCGCGGCCTATCGAAGCTCGGTTGCTGCTGTTTGGTGCATTTATACCACCACCGATGCCTGCCTCTGTTGACCCTCCTTCTGCGCCACCTGCCCCTGCCCCTGCCCCTGCCCCTGCCCATGCCCCTGTTCCCGTCCCTACCCCTGTTCCAGCACCCGTCCCCGCTGCCGTTCCCGCTGCCGCTCCTGCTCCTGCTCCTGCTCCAGCACCTGTCCCTGTCCCTATCCCTGTCCCTGTCCCTGTCCATACCCCTGCCCCTGCCCCTGCCCTTGTTCCCATCCCGATGCCGCCTGTGTCGGTATCACCACCTCTGCCCAGAGAGGAGGTTTTCAGCCCTTGGTGAAAGCCCGAGGGACGAGCAAAGATGCCGAGGACATGCAGTCGAGCAAAGAGGCTCGGATCGATGGAACGAATGTCGCTGACCCACAGGTCGTGGGTGAGGATCGAGTGGACCATGGCGTGATCTTCAGAGAGAATGGCCAGCACGCCGTCGTCTCGGAGGATCGCCGTCGCCCTCCTCCAGCTTCCCTCTGCGTTTGCTCTTGGTTGCGCAGCCTCGCTGGCCAGCCGCGTTCTGCTAGGCTTCTCCTTGAGCCAGCTGGGTGTGGCGCTCTTGAGCGAGGCAAACGATCTCGTCTCTCCGGCCGATGCACTTGTCGCCGCTTCAAATGGCAACAGCTGAGACGTTTGGCTATCAGCGCCCTCGCCTCCAATTCCACCGCTCCCTGGTCCTGCGCCTGCGCTTGCTCCCACTCCTACTCCTCCCAGTCCCACCCCTAGTCCCACTCCTCCCACTCCGGCTCCTTCTCCTGCGGGTCCTAAAGCCCGGCCACCGCCGCCGGCATAGCCGTCTGACTTCTTGGTTAGTTTGCGTCTGACCTGTGGTACCTCGCGAAGCAGAGGCGTCTTTGTAAACGTCGATCCGCTGGGCGGCGGCGAAGGGCCGGGCTGCCAGAGCCAGATTGAGATGCTTGTTTCGCTCCCTTGGTCCGGATGTCTCGGCACCGTTGTTCCAATACCCTGGTTTCCGCCCCTGCCCATGGACAAGGTCGTCGACGTCGACGTCGATGTTCCGGGTCTTGCTCTTGCGCCTGCGCTGGAGCTCAGCGACGAGGACATGGGCTGGCCCCGCGGCACCACGAAGCGGCTCGACTCAAGCTCCGTCATGGTACGAACCTGCCGTTCAACATCGTACCGCGCCTTTCGACTCGGCATCCTGCCTCTTGTCGCGCGTTCGTGATCAGCGGATGTCTCGCCCGGTGCACGATCTCGTGCCCCACCACGCCCTCTTCGTATTTCACAAAATGCGTTCTAAAATAACATTGTCGGAAGATTGATTGCCTTTCCCCACGTGTCGATGCCTTTCCCTTGGATGTCTCAGGTGCATCCCTACGGAGCGCTTTCGCGCACTGTAATCGCACCCCATCTCGCCGTCGCAAACCTCTTGTGTCACCAGCAACATCACTTTTTTGTAATAAAGGCACAGGCTCCGTCTCCAGAGAGGTGATTATGTCCTCTGACCTTCTACCCGATGCGGCCCTCTTCCTTGCGGCCCTCTTCACATCCTACCTTGCCACGTCGCCACCTCACAAATCGACGGAAAAAGCACGGAAAGCGGCTGGAGAGAAAGGCGACTGGGTCAGACGCATTGGACTCTTGAGAGGTAGGCTACCAACTCTGCTGGCTCATTCAACATGTCTCCGCTTGCCAGCTCATCCTGATAACATATTTCTACCTTGCTATGTCTCGAATGTTCTCCTCTCCTCGAAAGCTACCGTCATATTTCAGTGGGCCCTATTCAGCTGGGCACTTTTCCAGCTTCGAATCATGTTTGACCCGACCCAGGAGGCGAAGCTAAACGACTGGATCTCGCGAGGCTCGAGATCCAGCTTCCGGCTCGGGTGTCTCGCCATGCTAGCGGGTGGTAGCCTTCGTCTGTACTGCTATCACACGCTAGGACACTTCTTTACCTTTGAATTGGCAGTCCAGGTCGATCAGAAGGTGGGTTGTAGCCTTTGCTTGCTGTGTACATCAGCTTTCTATCAAGCTGATAAGCGTCCGTCAATCAGGTGATTCAAACCGGTCCTTACGGTGAGCGGCGTTATTCTCGGAAGCAGTATATGCCAGTACTCATGCTCATCTCCGACCCGGCCTATAGCGTACGTGCGACATCCATCGTACACGGGCATTCTGCTCGTTGCGCTCGGTGTCGCGATCGCCATGGGACCCTATGCTCCTGCTCTGTCTGGTCAATACCGTCAGCCGATGCTCTACCTCATGTGTTTGGCGTTGGTGCTGGCCATAGTGAGTACTGTGCACTATACACGTCTATTTCTGCAGCTAAATAGAGGGTCATGCCTTCGAGAGCGCCGCTGTCCTCCGCATCAACGATGAGGAAAGGATGCTAAAGAAGGAGCTCAAGGAGCCATACGAGGACTACTGTCGCAAGGTGTCTTGCAGGCTTATTCCCCTACTCCTGTAGCTGGCGCTCAAGCCAGCCGCAGGCGCTGCACCGGCTCCTTGGTTCCTCGTCTATGAGCTATACGGACAGAAGGAGAGAAAGCTATCGGCCGAAAAGCAGTAGACGGATGCGCGCAATTGAGAAAGTACAGTATACATTACAGCGCCACGCTTTCTTGTATATCTATCTTAGTCGTTTTGCCAGTGAAGTGATCGATTGATTTCCACCGCGTCGGCCATACATCGTCTCTTCCTGCAAATCCTCGCTCGATTCCTGGTCGCTCATCCTCTGGCTTCTGAAGAAAGCTAGGGACAAACGCGGACGTAGATTGGAGGACAGAGCCCTGATAGGAAGCGTCTGGCTGCTCTTTGCTCCCTTTGACATCAAAGTGCAAAGCAAAGTAGTAGTCGGCGACCGAAGCAGGGCGGGAAAGAACGGCACATCGTCGACTGCGCGCCTCATACCTGCTTGACATTGCCCGAAGCACTCGCCAGCGGCGATAGGACCCGCAACATCTTGTTCGAGGAACGCTAAGAGCGGAAACTGGGCACAGCTTCAACGGAAGAGAAGACGGTCTATTACGACAGTCCTGGCAGACGACACATTTCTTTCCTTTTCCCTCCCAATTGAAGCTCGATACGCTGCAAAGATGGTGGGTGGACTGTCGGTTTCGACCCGTGCTAGGTTGTTTTATGCTGAATTTCGTGAGGTCAACCTCGTCAGGACCCTCATCTCGATCCTTCGCCTGCCGTCGTGAGCCCGGTCGATGATGCTCCCGCCACGCCCATGGATGTGGACGACCCTGTTTCTGTGCTAGAAGGTGAGTGAGAGAATTTGGCCGAGGAGACCCTGGGGTTCAGCACAACGGATGCTCACACGGGTGCTTTTTCCCAATGCACAGAACGTCCCTTCGCGGCAAAGCATCTGGCCGATCTCGGACAGGAGGAGGAGGACTTCAAAGTCTGCCACTGGGACGTGGCCGGGTGGCGGAGCCTCGATAAGCGCCTGACCGGGCCTGAGTTTGAGTGCGGAGGGCATAGATGGTGAGAGTCGTGCCGGACAATCACGAAAGCGACCGTCAGACGTGCTGACGCCGAATCTTTTGCGTTCGCTGCACAAAAGGCGAATCTTGCTCTTTCCTTTCGGCAACTCCAATGGACAACCCAATGACATGGTGTCTGTGTATCTCGATTACGCTGATCCAAAGGGCAGTCCAGAGGGCTGGCACGTCTGCGCTCAATTTGCCCTCGTCATCTCCAACCCCTCAGATCCTACAGTCTCTTCGTCAAGCCGTGAGTTTTCAGGTGCATGCACAGAGGAAGTTCGGTAATGCTGATATCTTTTTCTGAAACAGAGGCTCATCACCGCTTCACTGCCGAGGAAATGGACTGGGGGTTCACACGCTTCAACGAATTGCGGAAGCTGAGTGTGGCGGCAGAAGGAAGAGGTCGACCGATCATCGAAAACGAGAGCGCGAGAATTTCTGCCTACGTCCGCGTTTTGAAGGACCCCACCGGCGTCCTCTGGCACAACTTCATCAAGTGAGTTCTGTAATATTGGGCGAAAAGCCCAAGCCTTTGACTGATGGACGGATTTCATCACAGCTACGACTCGAAGAAGGAGACCGGCTACGTCGGGCTCAAGAACCAAGGCGCAACGTGCTACATGAACTCGCTTCTGCAGTCACTGTACAACACGCACTATTTCCGAAGAGTGAGTGTTCATACTTATCCCTACCCGGCTCACCAAGCCGACACTCAAGTCCTCTTCCGCACCAGGCCGTCTACCAGATCCCGACAGAGCAAGACACACCGTCAGAGAGTGTCGCACTCGCCCTACAGCGGGTATTTTACCTCCTGCAGACTTCGGATCAGCCCGTGGGCACAAATGAGCTCACAAAGTCATTTGGGTGGAAGTCGCTCGACTCGTTCCTCCAACACGACGTGCAAGAATTCAACCGAGTGCTACAAGAAAAGCTCGAGACGAAGATGAAGGTACGTGTTCAAGCATTAGAGGTCGATTTGAGAGGTGCCAGCTCACAAGTCCTCACAGGGTACGGCCGCAGATGGAGCTATCACAAAGCTCTTCGTTGGGCGAATGAAGAGTTACCTGCGCTGCGTCAATGTCGACTATGAATCGGCTCGGACTGAGGATTTCTATGATGTTCAGCTCAACGTCAAAGGGATGGCCAATCTACAGGACTCGTTCCGTGATTATGTCGAGGTCGAGATGCTCGAGGGCGACAACAAATACCAGGCAGAGGGCTATGGGCTTCAAGACGCCAAGAAGGGTGTCATTTTCGAGAACTTTCCACCAGTTTTGCATCTGCAGCTCAAGCGATTCGAGTACGACATCGAAAAGGACGCCATGGTCAAAATCAATGATCGGCATGAGTTCCCCATGGACATCAATTTGCAAGAGTACATTGACAAAGCGTCGCCCGTCCGTGATGAAAATTGGAACTACAAGCTGCACGGTGTCCTCGTCCATTCTGGCGACCTTCACGGTGGGCACTACTTTGCGTTGCTGAAGCCAGAGAAAGACGGGAAATGGTTCAAGTTTGACGACGACCGAGTGACGCCCGTCACCGACAAGGAAGTTCTCGAAGACAACTTCGGCGGCGAGATTCCCAATGGGCACTTGGGCGGACAAATTGGAGCGAGGGCGCCAGTAAGAGCTATGAAGCGCTTCACGAACGCTTACATGCTTGTCTACGTGCGGGAGTCCAAAGCCGACGAAATCCTTAAGCCTTTCACGATCGAGGACACGCCTCTCCACCTCCGTGAGAGACTTGAGCAGGAGCGACTTCAGATGGAGGCACGCAAAAGGGAGCGCGAAGAGCAGCACTTGTACCTGACGGTCAAGGTGAGCGCGCAGCCTTTTCCATTAAGTCTTTACTATCTCTGACGTCTCAATGCCCCTGAAGCTCATCACCGACGACACTTTTAAGGCGCATCAAGGTTTTGACCTCGCCACTTTTGAGGAGAGAAACCTCCCTTCGTCGGATTTGCCAACGTTCCGGGTTCTCAAAAACGAGCCCTATCTCGTTTTCAAAAGCAAATTGGCTCAGCAGTACAATCTCGACGAGAATTCGATCAAGCTCTGGGTTTTGGTCAATAGACAGAACAAGACGGTCCGACCCGATACTGCCGTTCCAGAAAACGATCCCAACCTGACGCTGGAGACGGTTCGGGACCGGATGGCGTCGAGGCAGCACGATCTCCGATTTTACCTCGAGCTTCAGAGTCCTGAGATCTCGGTTGACAAGCAAAATCCGCCCTTGATGATCTTCCTCAAGTATTTCAACGTCCTCAATCAGTCTCTCACGGGCCTCGGTCGCGTCTACGTGCAGCGAAACATGAAGGTCGGCGACTTGGTGCCGACCATCAACCAGCTCATGAACTGGGCGCCGACGGTCCAGCTTCGGCTCTTCGAGGAGATAAAGCCTGGCATGATCGAGCAGATGAAACCAAAGGCCACCTTCCAACAGAGCGAGATCCAGGACGGCGACGTCATCTGTTTCCAGACGGAAATCTCGGAGAAGGAAGCGCACGACTATGAGGCTCAATCGCTTTACTCGAATCCGATTCAATTCTACGACTTCCTGCAGAACCAAATCAAGGTTCTCTTCAAGCCACGTTTCGACGACGTCGACTACAAGGGCGAATATGAGGTCACTCTGAGCAAAAAGATGACTTACGACATGATGGCCCTCAAATTCGGCGAGAGGCTCAAACACGACCCCCTCAAGCTGAGATTTACGACAGCCAACGGCCCAAATGGCACGCCCAAGACAATTCTCAAGCGGACGGCCAATCAGACCGTCAACGAGATCGTGTCGCCGAGCTACATTCAAGGGCAAGCCTCATTACTTTACTATGAGATCCTTGATGTGTCCATCGTCGAGCTCGAGACAAAGAGGAGTCTCAAGATTTGGTGGATGGGCGCCCACAACAAAGAAGAAGCTGCCCAATCTTTCCTGTTGCCCAAGACGTGCAACATCAACGATGTGGCCGATAATCTTTCTAAAAACGTCAAGCTGGAAGAGACCAAGAAGATTCGGATCTTTGAGGTGATCAACAATGGACGGCAGCAACGCGAGATCTACGGCACAGAAATGATTGGCAACATCAGCGAGCTGACTGACCTCTTTGGCGAAGAGATCTCACAGGAAGAGCTCAATGCGAGAGAGGAGGACAAGCTCATCCACGTCTTTCACTTCTCAAAGGATGCTCACCGGACACATGGTGTGCCGTTCAAGTTCGTCATCAAGCCTGGCGAGCTTTTCTCCGAGACAAAGAAGCGCATTCAGGAGCGTTTGGTGGTTCCCGACAAGGACTTTGCAAAGTTCAAGTTTGCTCTTGTCCAGTCAAGCACATATAAGCAGCCATCATATCTCGAAGACGAGGACGTCATCTACGACCACCGCTTCAGCCAGGATGATGTGCTGGGCCTTGACCACATTGACCGGTCGGGAAAGACGGGCCGCATCGCCCCTGCAGCACAAGATCGGGGCATTCACATTCGAAACTGATGATGCAAGGCTCTTCCAATTTTGTCGTCCCATCTGCCTTCCTGTCTTCTTTTCTTTTTTCGCCACCTTCTTCCCCTTCTCCACCTTGCCTTCAAGACACTTGTGCGAAGGTCGCAAAGACGACAATGAAACCCTTCGAGGGTATACAAATCCTGGAATGAAGATGACCTCTGTTTTCCGCCTCGACGAAGGACAATGATTTTCATTCCGGGCAAATAACTTTTGTTTCTTTTCAAATCGGTAAGAGGCTGGCCCCGCCTCGAAGAATCATGCTGCCGCCATATCGGAGCGTCGTAGTGCCTCCTGGGAAATACGCAGCAAGGTAAGCTACGAGAGCAATTATCTGGACGACAGCGGAAATCAACGACGGTAGCATCCAGCGCGGACCGAGGGCAAAGTACATGGTAAGGCCCAAAGAGCCAAAGTAGCTGTCAGGAGAGAAAATGCTCAGAATATGAGCGAGAGCCCCGCTCAACGATGACAGAGGAAGATGGAGATACATACGCGATGGAAAATGGTAATCGCTCCTTGGAAAGAATATGCTTGAGATGCGCAAGCGGTCCTGACAGAATTGAGAAGCTGTCTTCAGACGTCAGCACCTCTGCTCCATCACTCTCGCCGGTTGACAGCAAGCAGAGTAGGCTCACCCAATCATAAAGAGCAGGCTGCCAAGGGAAAAGGCGAGGGCGAATTTGTGCGGTCTCAGTGCCAGAATTGGCGGTGAGAGAAAGAGGAAGGAGAATGCGAAGCAGACCATGGATCCCATGATGCAGGCAACAAAGCCTAGGAACCTGCAGCATACCCCAATCGTTGTCAGTACCGCGCAGCTTTGCGAATGAAGATTCAGTCGTGAGTAGCGCTGCGCACCTCTCCCATCTGCTTAGACTCAGGTAGGCCTCTTCTTCATTGCTCCTCTGGGCGCTCCGCAGGGGTACGTAGCCGCTGAGACTACTGGAGAGCGTCGATAGGTAGCTGCCCGCCCCGCCCGTGCCACTGCCTCGTGAATCGTCCGTCGATCCTTGCGCCCACCGGAATCCTGGCCTCGCACGTCAGCAATGCCTCTGACTACGCCAAACGGACGAGTCGTTCACGAAAAAGATCTCACCAGATAGCTGCGATCGAAAGGAAGTCTCTGCGTCCGCCATCACACTTGCAGAGTTTCCAGGGTGGTGGCTTCGTCGAGCGTGGGGAGAGATATGGTGAAGACGGTGGATGTCTGCGTGGAGGCACGTCAGGGACGGTCACGTGATGCACACGTTGAAATCTGCGTTGCACGGCGTATGAGGGAGACAGGCGTCGACGTCAGATGTCGTCTCTTCGACCCTGTGGTCAGGGAAAGGAGGAGGTATCAGTTGAAGACCGCCTTAGTCGTGCCACAGTTCCTCAGGAGTGGAAGGTAGAGTTCCGAATCGGGGTCACTTGCAGAAAGCACGCGCGCGCGCGGGGTGACCGTTTTTTGAACTGCGAGAGGTTTATCTAAATTTTTCAACCTCTCTTCGTCGTTGTCGTCGTCGTCGCACGCTTCCTTCCTTTCATCCATCACTACGGTATTTCGCTTTCGAACACGTCTTGCGACGTAGGGACGAGCGGAACGAAGTAGAGGGTCAAGAGGTCCTTTCATTACAAGAAAACTCTGTGGAACCAATCACTGTTTGCTTTTCGCTTCGAGGACGTTAGGATTAGACGCTCGCCGCTCTCATCCTTCTCCAAAGATACAAAGATGGTAGGTCGATGTCCACTCTCTTTCCCCGTTTTGTAACCTCATTTTATCTTCGTCTGCACAGATCATTCCCGTGCGCTGTTTTTCGTGCGGTAAAGTCATTGGCGACAAGTGGGACGCCTACATTGCGCTGCTGGTCTCCGGCAAGGAAGAGGGCGAAGCCCTGACGGAGCTTGGCCTGCAGCGCTATTGCTGCCGAAGAATGGTCTTGACACACGTAGACCTTATCGAGAAGCTGCTTCACTATAACAGTGCGTCTCTTGGATACGAAAAGGTGTGGAAGCGCTCGACTAACTTGATCTTCCTCGCAGTTCACGAAAAAAGGTCATCAGCTGCAGCCAATTGATGTGCCTATTCCAGGACACGCCCACACACACCGACACCACCCTAGCATGTACTTTTAGCCAGATGTCGATCAAGCTCAATTCTTCGAAGCGATAACGCAACCACCACACGAAGATTATAGCTAACCCATGTGTTACGATCTAGGAGAATCTGGCGGACGACAGAAGTGAGAAGAAAAGACAAAAGGAGAAAGAACGAGTCATGAACAGGAGGGGGGGAAGGAGGGGTTCAAAGAGCTAAAAAAGAGAACCGCCATAGGATGCCTGCACAAACAGGTGCCTAGATGAGCTTCTTTTGCTTTTCTTTGCCCTTTCATGGATCACAAGAAGTAGTCTGGAACCCTTCTCGAGACCAGTGGTTCGCCGGCTCTAGGTGCTGGGTCGAATTGGAGGCTGCAGAGAAATCGCTGTGAGCTTCAGATGGGAGTGGAACACTGCAGACACGAGACACTCACAAGGTGTACTTGAGGTTCTCATCAATCTCCATGATGGCCGCTTGGTTACCACACCGATAGCAGTAATTCGGCGCACTGAAAATGGTGACGACGTTTCGCTCTTGTGACCAATTGAAGCCATCCATGACGAGCTGTTTAGCAGCAAGAGTCAGTATGCTCCAAGCAATGCTGTCTGAC
This sequence comes from Acaromyces ingoldii, assembly GCF_003144295.1. NCBI lineage: Eukaryota > Fungi > Basidiomycota > Exobasidiomycetes > Exobasidiales > Cryptobasidiaceae > Acaromyces > Acaromyces ingoldii. Next base: position 1,937,731 of record NW_020290249.1, on the reverse strand, counting down.
TTGACAAAACACTCACCTGATGCGCTCGAGCGACGAGTGTCAGGCCATTGTTGTGGTTGAAGGCTTCGGAAATGTCTTGGCCAAAGGTGTAACCAGCGCCTCGCGGACTGATGCCCCACCCACAGCGATCATCTGGATCTGACCAGAGCAGGTCGCACATGGGACCTTCGTGAGGGACTTCTTGGATGCGATCAATAGACCGAATGTGGTCCAGGGTATCGATGGAAGGCGACAGGCCACCGTGAAGGCAGAAGATCTAACACCGACAAAGTCAGGGGAGTGGAGACTGTACATCAAAGAGCATGCTCACCTGATCATCAATGAGGGCCGTTAGGGGGAGGTAGTCGAAGAGGTCGGTGAAGTACTTCCACACGTTGGCATTGCCGTACTTTCGCAGGCATTCATCGTAGAAGCCGTACACCTGCGTGATTTGTCGGCTCTCATGGTTTCCACGAAGGATCGTGACACGATCGCGGTAGCGGACTTTTAGGGCGACGAGGAGCGTGACCGTCTCGACAGAGTAGTATCCTCTATCAACGTAGTCGCCCATGAAGAGATAATTGGTGTCTGGCGAATTGCCGCCGATTCGAAACAGCTCCGAAAGGTCGTGCTTTTGAAAAGGGGCCCGGCATCAGCAGTCAAGGACAGAGGAAGGTGGTCGTTGCGATGACATACAAATTGTCCGTGAATGTCTCCGCACACTGTCACTGGGCATCGGACCGGCTGCACGTTGGACTCATCCAAGAGGATCTCTCGTGCCTAGAGAGAGACATCCTATATGTCAATCTATGTTCCCCAATTTTCTGCGTATCATGATCCCTTTACCTTGTCGCAAAGCCGTTTTATGTCATTTTCAGCCAGTTGTTTGCAATCGCTCAAGTGTGAAATCCACTGGTCCTGTTCCGAGATGTCGACCATCTTCAATATCTTCTTGTCTGCAGCCGTCGCTATCGAAAGGGCGATGTGGCGCGATCAGACGAGTGCAGCCTTCAATGGGGAAAAAAACAAACGCGCGGCTGGTGCCCCCTGCTTGCTAATGGAAGAAATGTGCTGTCCGTTCAAGTCTATCGCGCTTTCGGCCAGGAGTCGCTGAGATGTTGAGATCGCAACAATGCGGCCGTCTTTTGTCAAATGTATCGGGCGATGAAAGGTTTCGTAGGGTGCTAATGACGGAGATGGTGGTGTCTGCGCTCTGTCATCTCACTTTCGCAGCCAGAGGCAACGCCGGGAAACATGACGACCGACCGCGCGACTAGCCGAAGCCACGTGGCTCAAGCTCACTCCTCAAGTCAATCTGACCAGAGAAGATGCTCCTCTCAATCTCTCTTCCTCAACAATGGCCGGCTATCTCGCGCGCACCGCTCGAGTTAGCACTTGCAGCCTGCGTGCCACCTACAGCTCATCGGTGGTGCGCACCGCCAGTCTGTCAACGTCGGCCGTAGCTCGAGCCTCTTCGACCGATGCGAAAGACCCTCAACTTGGCGACTACCCGGACCTCCCTCCCATCAACCTACAGACGCGGCGCTACGACCCCCGATGGTGGGACCCTCAAGAGAAGCGTAATTTTGGCGAAACAGTAAGTCTAATGGACCCCTACTCTTGCTGCTTCGCCTCTCTAAAAAGTTCGCTCCGATCTTTGCGACAGCTTCACGAGCAAGATGACGTCCTCGGCGTCTGGGCACCCGATGTCCACAAGACGCCAGCCTTCTCGGCCCTTTTGCAAATCCTTACAGCTGCGGGCGGCTTCGGTGCCTTTGCCGCCGTAATCTACCTCTCCTTCCCCGGCAGACCTGCAAACCCGAGAACGTACCCTCGTGAGGGTCTTGCGACTGAGCTAGGTAGCGAGCTTGTTGCTGTGAGTCGGAACAATGTCGACGCTCAGCCAATCTGCTGCTGATCACTACCTTTGTACTTATCACCCCTTGCAGGCAGCAAAGGAAGGCGCATTTGATGGAGGCGAAGACGGAGAAGAAGACGAAGCAGAAGAGGACGACGAGTGAAGCAGAGTAAATCAATTACATCACTTGTTGAGACAGTGTGAAATTGCATGCTGGAGACTGGATGGTGCTACAGAAGTGTTCGAAAGAGGAGAGCCTTGTGTACAGTACAAAGATTGTTGGATTATCGATATTCTTCTGCGCTGCTGCTGAAGCCGTCTTCGTTGTTGTCACTGATCGGCTCGATGTTGATCAGTTGCCTCGCCCTTGCTGCTGAGGCCCTTTGTGGAACCAGACCGGCTGTGATGCTCTGACCGCGGCTGGGAGGCAACGAAGCCACGTCGTCCAACGACATATTGCGGCCAGTTCTGATGGAGGTGCCGCCTCGTGCAATGGGATTCTTGGGTCTTCTAGTCCTCTTTTTGGGCGCAACATCCTCCTTGCTCGACGTCTTTCTTTTAGCCTTCTTTGCTGCCATGCCACGCCCACCCTTATCGTGCCCCTTTCCCGTATCTGTCTTCTCGCCTCTTTCACCTTCAAACTCCTCGACGTCCTTGCCTCTCTCTGTACCTTCCCTTTCTCCTCCACCCTCTCCTCTCCTTACGATTGGACGAGATCTCTTCCCCATCTCCTTTCCCAACAGCTCCTCGGGAACATCGCCACCTGCCCACTGCTCTGCGTCCTCCTTCAGCGCCTTCTCGCCAAACTGGTCTTCTCCCTCTTGCGGTTCATGCGGCTCCTCTAGTCCATCTACATTTCCCACTTCAGCCCGTCTCTGCCTCTGCGGCGTTTGTCTAGGTTTCGCAGCTCCGGTCCTGTTGCTCGCCCGAAAATTGTTGACGACCTGCTGCAACCGCTCGCTGCCGTATGTTGGCCTCTGCCGGCCCGCATATACGCCGGCACCTGCCGTCAGATCGAAGAAATTTCCGCGGTCGAGCGTCGACTGATTGCCCCTCGCTCGGCTTCTTCGATTTTGTGCCTCGATGGCTGGCAACAGGTAGTGGTCCGTCCGATCGCTGGGCCACCGGAGATACTCAAGGAAGAAGCTCCGCAGCGAGTCGAGGTCAGGTAAGCCCCACTGAAACGCCTCTCGGCTGACATCGACCTGAGGCTCATAGTAGGCATCTAACACCTTGGGGTCAGGCCAATTGGCATCGAGCGTCACTTTGTTTCGAAGCGACTTCTTGATGCGGCGCATCGTCAGGCCCCTTGTATCGTCAACGTGGGAGTCCTTGCCCTGCTGCACCTTGAGCCACCACTGGCGGAAGTTGACGAGGGCATCGTCGCCCTTGAAGATGGAAAGAATCTCCATTGCAAGGACCGGTCCGACACCTGCGAGTCCTTCGGTGTAGTCACTGCCGAGGAGGTAGGCAAGCTGCACGAGCTTGGTGCGGTCCATGCCGAGGTCGTGCTGCAGATCCGACAGCTTAAAGCATTCAACATACTTTTTGTTGTTAAACATGTTCTTGTAGACAAAGGTGCCGCCAAAGAGAAAGACGTCGGAGTCATCAGTGATGACTCCATCGGCCAATCTGAGGGCGACGAGCTCGGCGCACTGGGCTTCCGCTTCCATGGGCGCCGTGATGTAAGGCAGGCCAAAGAGACGGAGCATGAGCTGGATCTCACGTGCCATTTGCTGCGTAACATCACCCTCTGTCCTTCTCGTCGTCGCATGCTCGCTGCGCAGCTTGTCAACCTCTTCCTGTACCTCTTGTTGGATCTGATGGAGGCCTTGGCCTTTTGCACGAGAGAGGAACGAGACAAATTCGTCCTGATCGCCCTGCATCTGTCCGAGCTCGGCTTCGTCATCGGCTTCCAGGGCTTCTAGCTCCTCGGCGCTGGGCAGTGGGAAGCCATCGGCCCCCAGCATCGGAGCCCGAGGCTCTCCTGGCGACGGAGAAGGGGACCACTCGATTGGCGTACCCTCATCGTCGTCTTCTTCCTCGACCGCAGTGTTGAGGGAAGGCAATGGCCTCTCGTCTACTACTTCGTCCATCATAGCGGGCAAATTGTCGAATTGCGGCTCTTCTTCTGGTTCCTCCTTGGTGCCGTGCGAATGGGGCAGGTCTACCACCAGGCCGCTCGAGTCGCCCTTGACGACGCTGGGAGCCTTTTCAACGTCTTCTTGCCTGTCTCTACCGTTCTTCTCTACCTCCGTAGGCATCGCTGGTTCCGAATCTTCGTCCGTCTTTTGCACGGGTTCTCTTTTTACACCCTCTTCCACAAAGATACCCACAGAGACACCCGAGGAATGGCTATTGTCTAGTTCAGGGACGCGCGCATCGTCTCGGTTGTCGACAGCTTTCGCTTTCGACCTTCGTGCTATGGATAATCGGCGTGAGCTCGGCATCGCGAAATCGACGACGTTGACCTCAATCTCAGGTGACTGTTCAGTGGCAGCCGCCGAAGGGCCGTCAGCCTCCTCGCCCTGGTCGCGTGTGGATTGCAAAGTCGATTCAGCCCTAACTGCATCTCGCTGAGCCGAAACTGTCACTGAACTTGTTGACAGCTGTGGCACGGTGGCGACTGCCTCATCCGCGCTCTCAGACAGGTCGACTGGGGTTGCGACTTCCTTCGTGGCATACCCGGCCCCGCTATCCTTCCTGGACAAAGACACCATCTGCTGGGGCTGAGAGGCTTGCTCCTCTTCGTCCTCTTCCTCGTCTGCTTCCTCGTCCCATCGCCGCTTGACCAGGAGTTTGGAGTTCAGCCGTTCCGGATAGCCCGGCCTGTCTGAGAGTCGAAAGCTGAGCGCCGGTCCTCCTGCAGTGCCTCGATCCGGCGTCACATCTCTTCTGCTACTTGAGCTGTTCAGACTCAGGTGGTCTCCGTTTCTTGGACCATCCCTGGCCCCATTGCCTTTTGCTAAAGTCGGCCAAGCTTGCCCTCTGACACCAGCCACGCGATCGTGCTCTGCCGTCACTGTCCTGCTGTTTGACGTCTCCGGCACGCTGGCGTAGAAAGAGCTATAGTCGTGAGCTTCGAAAGCATGTGTAGGTACTTCGTCCATGTCTTCTTCGTCGGTGCCGCCTTCGAGAGAGGTTTCTGAAACCGTCACAACCTCCTCCTCTCTCGTCTTGGTGCTCGCGACGGACTCTCTGAGAGCCATTGCCAGATCTTGAGCTTCATCTTCTTCGAGCATCTTGTCTTGGCGGCTGCGGTGGCCATCGTAAATTTCTTGCCAGTCTTCGCTTGCCTCGTCTTCGCTCTCGTCGTCGGCGTCCATGTCAATGTTTTCGGGCCGAAAGAGGTCCCTTGCCTCCCACGAACCAGCGACAACGCCCCTCGAACGTCTGGAGAGAACCGCTGCCTCCCTCGACTTTCGCAGCTGGTCTTCCATTTTCTCCCGTTCGTCTTCGACGCCTTGCTCCCGTCGCTTTTCCCTTGCTAGCTCTTGGGCACGGCGTTGGAGCAACTCCCGAGCCACTTCCTTGCGCGCTGCTGGATCGTTTGGGTTTGCTTGTGCCAGCGCAGCAGCCGTGGAGGCCGGCACTGGGTCGGCTGCAACGCTGGGAACAGCTATAGAGACGTCGATGGGCACGTCTTCCATGTCGGCGTCCGAGTCCGTCAATTTTGCCGTCGCACCTTCGTCGTCGGTGCTGCTCTTGAATGACGCCGTGTCATCTTCGTCGACCACGATTGCCTTTTCCTTGGATGCACCCTGATCCACGACGCCCAAGGAGAAGCCGCCTTCCTTGCCCTTGTTCTTGACAAGGACATACTCTTTGTTGCGTGCGCCTGCAACGCGGATGGGCACCTTGATATGGGCATCGCCAATCTCGTCGGTGACCTCGAGCACCTTTTGGGTGAGCTCGTTGCGCGTCTTGAGGCCGGCAATCTGTGCTTTTGAAAAATCGATGGGCGTGGGCGACTGGGCGAGCATGGTCTGAAGGCGCTTGTACGAGGTGCCGCGTGAGGCCGCACGCAGGTCGCCCACCAGCTCATACTGGAGCTCGGGAGGAAGCGAGCGGAAAAACTCGGAATCCATGTCGAGGTCCGTGGGTCCAATGGAAGACAGCAGGGCGCGGAGCTCTCCTTCGGTGGCGAAGCGGATGTCCTGCCTCCTGTTCCTGCCCTTGCCCCGCGTCGAGGCGTTGCTGCTGTCGGCCGTCAGTGAAGAAATGTCCTGCTCCAAGGCTGGGAGCGCATAGGGATCTTTATGGAAGTCATTCCGCTTGTTTCTGCTCTTTGCGGCTTCCGTCGCCGGCGAGTCTCTCGGCTCATCCAGACCGTTTTCATCGTCACCATCGCCACGGCCTCGCCCCTGATCGGCGTCTGTCTGACCACGACCGTCGCTTGGGGCAGCTCCTGTCTGAGCAGCGAGATCGTCAAAGTAGACAGTGTCTGCTCCCAGGCCATGGCCGCCCTGGCTTTCTGTCGCCCCCTCGTCGACGCCAGACCCTGTTCGTCTCTCCTTGCCCTTGGCCCCACCACCGCCCGAGACGTGTACGACGGCAGCCTCACGCATCCTTGCATTGAGCAGTCGCTCTGCAATCTTGCGATGGTCGTCCTTTGCCCCTTGCCTCCTCGTGCGGCGATTGACGAGTGTCTGCCTCTTCATGACCGGGGCGCCGCCGTCAAAGACAAAAATGGGTCGGATCCCATAGTGGATCAGCTTGAGAATCCGCCAGAGAAAGCCGAGAATGTGTGCATTGGACAGCGTCCGCCCCTCCTTGTCGCGCATGGCCATCTGGAAGTGGTAGAGCCAGATGGACGAGTCGATAGCCAGACGCTTGCCCTCGAGCGATTCGAGCCTGGCGTGGTAAGACTGAGTCTATGCCCCTTGCTTGCCAGCATCGCCTTCCGCACCAACTCACTTGGTAGGCCGTGCACAAGGCTGGATGAGATGCCATAGGCCCTGCACACCCATTGTGCCACCTTATGCGGACCGTCGGCTGTCCTTCTCGTGGCCCCGTGCGAGAAAGCTGTGCGATGGAAAGAGAAGGTGCTCAGCAGCCAAAAGGAAGAGCGTGCGTGTATGTATCGGCGCGCGCACACCCGCGATTTAGAGCTTTGCTGAGGGATCAAAAATAAATAAATTCGGGAAAGCACCTTTTTGGTCTCGCGCTCGGCCGATGTGACTGACGGCTGTATCCATAGACGATCTCATGGCGAAGGAATCACGGCAAGCCTAGCTCTGACCGGAGCTGGCGGGAGCTTGAATGACGCTCGCCCTGCTTCCTTAGATGGAACGATGAGCGGGAGAAGAAGAGAGGCTTGAAGCAGCGGTCATTTGCGTGTCGTCGGTTGAGCTCGTACGTCAGTGGATTTCTTCGCTTTTGGAGAACATCGGCGGCTAGACCTTTATCAGATTAGAGGAACGATCCCCGTCCTGCTGACGAGCGCGCACGAGCGCTTGCATCACGAGCAAACCATACGCTTGGATCCGATCTTAAGCTGATTGTGCGCATTTGAGAGAAGAGGGGAGGGGCCACCCTGACCGTGGCACACAACTTAGAGTACCTAGTCCAGCCTTGCTTTCTTCAAGAGGAAGAAAATTGCACCGGTGGTCTGGAAAGCCCACATCATCGACTAGATCAGCTTTGATAGCATACAATTCTTTCTTACCACCATTTCACACAAAGGGCTTTCTTTCGGTCTCACTACTTTTCTCTTTGGGACAGGACATTTGCCTTCTCACGCACTTTTTGGCAGGTTACAGGAGGCTTACAAAATTTTTACAAGCTTTCTTTCCTAATTTCGGGAAGCGGAACAATGGGACCCGTCGTCCCGTCCTCGTCGCCGTGGCTCGCGAGACGGGACAACTGCTGCCGATAAAAGTACAGACAAAATAAAAGACGCCCTCTAAAGCCCTCTGGGGCAAAAGACGGGCAGTAGGAAGGCAAGTAGGCTATGCTGCAGGCCAAGCTGGTCGTGTCATTAATGCACACACAACGCGACGCCGCCCGGCTCATTAGGGATGCCGCGCTGTACGGTGGTGACCTTTTTTAATATCGAGCCTGAAAGAAGACATCCGCTCTTTCCAAGGAACGAAGGTAGGGGCGGAAGAGGCTAGGGGCTGCATGTCAATGTGCCAAGTGACAGTGTAGCCTAGGCTCTAGCCGCTGCGCTGTGATGGGTTTGTGAGCGAGGAGATATAGAGAGAGCTGTATGTTTAGTGCTGTTGCAGTAGTTTGTCTTGTTGTCTCAGGCAGAAGTTGTTGACTGGAAACGCTAAAGGGGGCCGAGCTGACCAAAAAGAAAATGACTAAACTAAAAAGAAACAAAAAAAAAACCCATGAGGTAGGTAGGCCCGTGTCCAGCGTAGCTGCGCGTTTTGTGCTTGGAAGAGGGAGAGAGGTTCCTCCCCCAGACTAGTCAGCTGGATTGACGGCTCAGGTGGTCGACGAGGTAGTTGTGGCTTCCATCGATCGCACCCACGTCGATCACCCCTTCCGCCTTCACTCGTTCCGTTTGGCTCCTCGCCCCCGCAGGCTCGGTTCACGACGCGGCGCATCTAGACACCGCTGGCCCTGGCTCCACCCTCTCTGGGCGGGCTGAGAGGCGGGGATTTGGACGGCGTGCAAACGCAAAACACAACCCACGCACAGAGCTGGTCAGCCCATCTGACTGGCACGCTACCGATGCAGACCAACGCGGGCGGCCTCAAGTAGAGCAAAATGACGACGACGACGACCGCCGCTGCAGCTCCCTCGTCGCACGCGGGTCAGGACTTGTCTACCCCACCATCAGGTCCCCAATCGTCGTTGGCGAGGAAAGACAAAGGGGCGGACGCATTCGATGCCGTAGTACAAGCTGCCAACCCCAGCCATCCCAACCATGCGGCCTGGGTAGAGCGGTACGGGGGCAGCCTGCCGCGGAGGACCAAGGCACCAGATGTCTCTGCGTCGACAGAGGCAGGACCAAGTGGCACCTCTACGACCGCGTCTCATGCAAGCGTGAGGCCGAGGGCCAGCACACTGGAATCAAGGACGGAGAATAGGGGCGATAGAAGCGCAGACTTGGCTTCTGTACGTCGCAACGGGCGGACACGAGGACATCTCAACAGCATCACTGCTGGGCCATTGGAATCTGGGGCGAACTCCCCGCTGAGCCGTGAGAAGCAGGGAGCCAAAGGAGGAGGAGGAGGAGGAGGGGGAGGGGGAGGGGGAGGAGAAGGAGGAAAGAAGAGAGAAGAGAATGCAACAGCGGTGGAGGTCAAGATGGGGGACGAAGAGGAAGGCACAAGAAAGCCATCAACAATGGAAGATGGGACAACAACGCCAACTGACAAGACGATGAGGAAGAAGAAGAAAAAGACGAGCAGCGAGAAGAAGGGAAAGGCGAGAGCGGCGCCCCCTCCTATCCCCCCGCCACGAGTCTCTAGCTCAGCATATGCCCAGGAAGCCTCGTGGAGCCCAACCACGGCGTCGATGCCGTCGCCTGCTGCTTCTTCCTTTCTTGGCTCTCACTCGCGTACTCAATCCTCGTCGACGAATGCGCACCAATCATCGGCCTTTCACAGCGCTCAGTCTCACCTGTCGGCCTCTTCTCCTATGTCGACTTCGTTTCCCATGACAGCCCCGTCTCCAAGCGCGGCCACTGCGCCTACGTCGGGTACCGCCTCTTCTTCTTCCGACTCCCCCGCGGCATCGCCTTTTCCAGCTCACCCAAAGTCCCCGGGCAGCGGCAGTTACAAAGGCGCGAGATCGTTGGGAACTCCAACTTCCGTCAATGCTTCACCTCTCCTCGGTCCCCGATTCTCCTCTACCGCACCAGCTGCGGGTGCGGCAACGACGCGCTCTTCTTTCTCGGTGGACTCAACGGCGGGAAAGTCAGTCGACTTTTACCTTCCCAATGATGGATTGCACAAGCGTAGACCCAGCAATGAAGGGCTCGGTGTGATGCGGAAAGGTCTCGACCTCTTTGTCTCGCCATTTCGGGGCAAGGGACGAAGTAACAAAGAGGGCAGCAGCATGGTCCCCTTTACTCACAGCGATCGGATCGCGAGCGGCCAAGAGCAAGATGTTGCCAGACTGGCAAGGAATAGCATCGATATCTCGTCGGTCCCTTCGGGCAAGCCTTCGATTTTGAGGAATGCCGGTCTAGCAGTGCAGCAGCATCAAGCACGTGCCTCTACCACGCAGCGAAGACCGCTCAGCAACATCGAGGACGCCCAAGAGACGGAGATTTCAGCAAACGAGCTCGAAGGCAAGTCCACAGCATTGTACTGCGCCTCTGTCGATGCAAATGTGGCGAGAGGCGAGGAAATCAAGGAGGGGAAAACGATCGTGGAGACGCCGGAGAAAGATGGACAAAGGGGGAAGGGAGAAGCCGAGGGAGGACCTGGAGAAAAGTCGGAGGATGGCGAGGACTTTTTCGATGCGAAAAGCGATGAGGGGGACGAGGGCGACACCGACGAAGATAGAAAGGGCAAGGGCACGGTCACTTCGAGCCGGTCAAGGAAGAAAAGTGTTAAACGGAAGAGCCTCGATTCTCTCAATGCCGCCCGGGCAGCGCGCATGCTGGCAGTCGAGGAGGCCAAGGGGCAGCCTCTCCCGTCTGTGGGAATGCAGTCTGGCCAAGTCGACGTGGATTCTGCCTCGTCATCGGCAGATGAGGAAGTGTTGGCGACACCACCAAAACCGGAATCGCGAGAGACGAATGTAACAGTCGGTACAAGGAAAATGCGTTCGCGGGCGGCGCGAGCGTTGATCTGGGGCGAGAAAGAGGGAGAAGGAGATCAGAGCCAGACTCAACCCTCCTCGATCGCCGCTGGTGACGAAGCTAAGCGTCCAGAGGCTCCCAGCGTCGCTTCCGAGAACATGAATGGCCTTTTACATCAGGCGCCGACGAGCATCGCGCGAGCAACGTCATTGACGAGCCTCAACAACAAGGCGACGGAGACCGAGGAGGGCAGGCGGCAGCTTTTTGACGCCAACACCTACTATATCCCTCCCACTTTTCCAAAATCGAGCTCTGCAACAGGCCATCCGGATCGAGGAGTGCCTTTGCCCAGCACAGACCTCGTCGGCCAGTCTGCGTCGTCAAGGAATCGCTTGGTACCCTCGAGAAGCTCCAGGAGCCTGACGGATGCATCTGTGGCCCCTTCTCCGCCCATACTTGCTCCCGCCGAACCGTGGGCAGAGCAAGGGAGAGCGAGCAAAGGAAAATTGTCTGCTACCAGCGCAGCGACGCCGCCATCATCAAGTGATGGCGCCACGATTCCGCAGCAGATTTTTCCCCAGACGCCCGCTCAGGATTCGGATACAACATCGACAGGTGCGCGATCTTTCGGCCGCTCAGGTGGCCGCTCTTTGACGAGTATGCTGGGCAAGGTACGAAGGGACCGTGTACAGAGCCGTAGCCGAAAGCACCAGGCGTCAAGCTCAGCCACAACGCATGGTAGCGCTCCTGCTACGCCTCAAGACCATAGCAGCAGCATGGGCTACGTGGCAGATACATCGGCGGATTTCAGCACAAGCACATCGACTCCGATAGGTCTCGGTATAGATTCTTTACCTTCGACCTCCTCCTCGACGGGTCCGGGTCCGGGCACTTGGCGCTCTCGCGTCGTTTCCTTGACCTCGAAAAAGCACTTGCAGGAGGGCGGAAGGAAGACTGCATCTCCTGATGTGGAAATGATGCCGACGAGGCCGAGCCTCACCCAAGAAAAGGTGCAAGAAAAGGCGCGGGCCGATGACGGTTGGAAGCGCAACCTTCTCTCAGAGGCTGTCGGGCTCAGCCTTACTTCGGTGCCTGCCGTGAGACCAGGGGAGAATCCAGATTCTCCGCAACGAGATAAGGCTGTGCGACGGGCAGGCGCCCGTCGACTATTTGGGAAGTCGCCATTGCCGCCGTCGATGCCAGTAGCCGATGACGACGAACAAACAAGTGGACGAGCGGAGCATACAATCCGCAAGACGCTGAGTCCAGCGCTCCTTACCAACGCCACCCACGAGGCAGATGAGGTTGCCAGCTTTGTTGGCTCGGAGGCAGCAGAGGAAGAGCGCCTCGTCGAGAAGCAGCAGCGTCGTCTAGAAGGGCAAGTTCGGGAGCCAGATGATGACGGAATTCCTCTCCCAGACGCTACCAATGACATGCCAATGCGCGTCGAGCTTATTCGACCTAGTATCGATGGACAGAGCCCGGCAGCTCTAAACCTGCTCGATCGGGGCCATCGGCAACCGTTGCGCCACGCGCAGTCGCTCGACGGGACAAAGCGAAATTCCTTCTCTCTTCGGCAGCTCCAGGACGCTGTGGACAATCCGAAAGCTGTAAGACGCGCTGCACCACCTCCGAGTCTGGACCTCAACAGTCCACCGAGAAGTAGAGCCCCACTTTCCGCCTTCGATCAAGATGAATGGCTATCTGTCAGCAATGCCTACAACTCCAGTCCACAGACACCGACGACGGCAATGAGCAGCAGCAAAGCCAGCGACGCAAAGGTTTGGACGACCTCTACCCCGGGCCAAGGGCGTCCGAGCCCAGGCAGGACATCATTTGCCCTCGATCGAGATCGCTCGCCCATCATATCACCCATGCTTACAAACGGAGGCCCCGCGTCTTCTTCGTCTTCCTTTACTGAATCGACAAAGTCACCAAGATTGCTGTCCGTTTTTCGCAGAACGAAGCCGGCCAATCATCAGCGTCAGCCTGTGACCGCGGCAACGTCACCATCCCAGCATCTCTACCATCACCAATCTGTTACTCCAGCAGGGACATATCAGAACGGATGCGATGAAGAGGCAGTCGAAGTGCTCTCACCGGCAGGTGACTCGCTTGAGGCGGCGCAAAGGGCGACAAAGATGCTGGCCATTCAGACTGACACGATGGTTCTGACGCCCTCGACAACATCTGAGTTCCTCACGTCGAGCCTGAGCACAGCGCCGCCTTCCTCTCTTCCGCCCAGCCCTCGATTAGCGCACAGTCTACGGTCTCACCGAAATGCAAGTTCGTCCAACGTCAACCTGGACGTCACAGGCTTGGGCGTCAGCGGCGGTGCAAACCCAGAGGCGAACAATCTGACAAATCCCTTGGTACCTGCTGCGTTCGCGCTCGCAAGTAAGAAGGATCACTCTAACACAGCTTCGGTCTCACTGGCGGCCTCGAAAGAAGATTCGACGACGAATTTGACGGCACCGTACACCGACCACGCACCAAATACGCCTGTCTCGCCAGAGATGGATGCATTTGGAAAGATGCTCAAGGCGTCGGCAGAGGCAGATGCAGCTCGTATCAAGGACATTGCGCAAAGAAAGCATCAGCAGCATCGGCAACTGCAGCAACTTGATGCATCTTCGAGACCTCCTGTTGCGCACGAAAAGGACCTCACCTGAGGAAGCCGGGTGCCTCATCCCTCGGGTCTGTCTTGGCGAAGGGAAGGAAAGATCCAGTAGTGTGGTAGGGATGTAACGCTTCTTTCTTTTCCCTATTTTGCTTCTATCATCTCTTTGTCCTGTGCACATCGCTCTGTATACCTTTATTCTTGTCCAACACTCTTGCACACATGCATCGTCGTGTCGGTGCTCCCATTCATTCAATGCTAGCTTCTCTTCGGGGCGCCTTGCCGTCCCTCGTCAACGACGACTTTGTTCGTCTTCGAGTTGTTTCCTCTCACCCGCTTCTTGCGCGTTGCGCAACACCATTGTTTAGCTAAAGTGACATACGATTGAAGATCGGGCCTTGATCAAAGATTGGAAGTGATTTGAGCAGAGTAAAGAATAGAACACAACAGGAAACCTGACAGAGAACCACAGCTGATGAAACAACTGATTAAAAACGGCAAGGGAGGCTGGCCGTCTAATCAAATCAAGAGGTGGCAGCCGCATCCGTTCCCTTCGTGGCATAGTCTGATGGTCAAGGTGAAGAATGTCAGCACGATCTATTTTCGTTGCGAAACACACCGAATTACCCACCCTCCATCTCAGCATCGAGATCCTCGAGGCTCTTCTTGGGCCTCTTCTCCCGACTGCCGCCGGCACCTCCTCCGCGACGAGCGCCACGGCCTCCACGGCCACCGGCAGCTCCACCGCGTTGCCTGCGAGCGGCTGCGGCTGCAGCAACGGGAGCGGCAACAGCGGCGCGCGGCTGAGCAGCAGCAATGGCGGCAGCACGAGACGGGTCGACAACGACTTCGACGCGCATCGAGTTCTTGCCGTCAATGACGCGGTTGTTGTACTGCTTGTACGCCTTTTCGGCGTCAGGGCCCCGCTGAAATTCGACGGTGCATGTGCCCGTAGATTGTCCGTTGGCACGGTAGCTCATGGTGACCTTGCGAAGAGGACCGATGGAGGAGGCGAAAAGGTCCTTGAAAAGGCGCACAGTCATGTGAGAATTAGTGTCTGGATGGAAAAGGACTGACGGCGTGTCGGCCCACCTTGATCTGAGCCTCGTTCACGTCGAGGGGAAGATTGCTGACGATAATCTTTCCAGGAAAGTTGCCGCCGGGGGTACGTCCAGGGATGACTACGGGAGGCCTTTGACGGTTTTGCGCCGCAATTTGAGCGGCAGACTGGGCGGCGTTGCTTCCAAGAGCAGCCGCCTTAGCACCACTGGCACGGCGAGTGCTGCTACCGCGTCGAGCTCCTCCGCGGCCTCCTCGACGGGGCTTGGGGTTCGACTTGATGATCTCATCAAGAGCTGTCATGTTGCAATGCGTGAGATAGTGCCATGCCGATTAGGTGGATTGACGGGAAACTCACGCTTGTCGAGGTTCATAGACTAGGCGAAAGTGAAGCGATGCGGAGGGGGGAGAAAGAGAGAGATGGTGCAAGGTCTTCGGTAAGTAAAAGCTCGTGTCTTTTCACATCAGAGGGTCGAACCGTGCGCGTGGAAAGAAAAGGGTGAAGAGGGGAAGCGGATGCGATGCGATACGGTGCGTTGGCTGGGACTGACGTGGCCGTTCGTTACCATTGCAACCATGAACTGCGGATAGCTCTTGCCTCCCAGCGAAGAGCTCGCTAGCTTGGGTGATGCTATGCCATCTCACAGCACATCGCCGCTTGTTTCGAATAGATGCCACGGGAAAGGTCATGTTCGCACGTGTGTGCAGACATGGCGAACGGCTGTTGAGCGACCCAGTGCCTTAAGTCCCGGGACTTTCTCTTCTCATCGTGACGGACCGACCAAAGCAGTCCAAGGATGCGATGATCGCGATGGAAGGCGGCGCAGCCATCAGACGCTCTCACTGGAGGCGCTCTTACTGGCGACAGCAATGACTTGCAGAAGCCGCACGCGCAGACGGATCAGATCCTTCGCTGCTTTGCACGAATGCAGGATGCATGCTGTAACGATAGCACGAGGTCGTCTCGTAGCTACCTGCGCGCACTGCACCGCATCGCATCGCTTCGACCAATGTAGAGCGACTTGGGTGCAATGGAGGGGGAGAGATAACAACGAGACGAGATGCTAACCATTTTTGGAGATAGGTTTGAGAACGGCTGGTCTCAGTGGCGGTGCGTAGAGAGATGACGGAGGAGGAATATGTTGTGGCTGTCCGAGGGTTGACGGCAACTAGAGAATTTCCTGCTCGGCAGCTTCGAAGCGATGGATGTCGAGTCTGTAACGCTGAAGTCTGGGCTGGAGTGCGACAAGGAGCACTGTGACTGAGCGAAAGATAGGTGATGTGAAGAGACTGAGACGCGAAATGCTCCAGCGAGGAAGGCAGCTCATCCGTGAAATGCCACGTGGTTTTTCAAAAGAGCCGTCCGGCGTGACGGCCTTTTGGGGCCGGTGGTTGTGCTTAGATCAGGATCACCATTGCCAGCTCGTCCAACGGCTGCCGCAGGTTCGAGATCTGGGACGCCATCCGGACTTGCTCTTCGGCAAAGATGCTCAGGTCCTACGAGAATTTCTTGCTTCACAATGCGAGCCAGATCACGGCTGTTGAGAGCTCGCTGAGGAGCATCACCTACTTTCTTCCTGGCCGCTTTCCCGATTCCGAGCTGTGAGTGTGGGGAAACATCACCGTGGTATAGGCCTATCCAATCAACTCACACCCGAACCAACCCCCTCTCCCCCCCTTCCTCTCTCTCTACCTCTCCCCCCTTCGTTTTCTTACCTTCATTCCACGGCTTTTTAGAGCGGGAGAAGCGAGTGAGTGTTGTCCGGTGTGCTACAAGACATTCTCTCGAACGCTGACACTGATCTCTCTGTCTTCGGATGCTCTCTTCAGTCTACTCCGCATTGAACCTGCTAGGTCTGTACCACGATTCTATTCTCGTTCGACTTCTCTCGCCACATTCGGTACCTCGCGGGCTCAACGGTCATCGATCCAGCCCTCGTGCTCTGCAGCAGCAGCAAGAAGCACAGGCTTCGTCTTTAGCATCCGCCTCGTCGTCTGCGTACCCTGCGCCACCGGCGACGTACACGCGGCATCAGCACACGCCTTCCCCCCACGCGCGCTACACGCATCACTTTTCCGACGCGAGTCCAACCTACAATGTTCTCGCCCGGGCCCTCGTCATTCTCGGCTATACGGAGCTGCTGGCCGAGATGGTTGCGCGGCGCAAGCTGGGCCAGAAACGTGCCTGGGATGTCGTTGCTGGCATCGAGTCGGTCAAGGTGGCGCTCCGGTTGGCATTGCTCCACATCACAGGAAAGAGGCAGACGATTCAACCGCCGATTCCAGAGAGAGAAGTGGACCCTGCGATGCTCGAGGAAGAACGGAGAGCGACAATGGAAAAGGCTGCAGCACAGGCCGGTCTAGAGGGCTCGCCTCTAGCGACTGCCGTAGGGTCGACAGCAGGAGGAGAGTCGATGGCTGATTCTTGGACGGGATTGCGGACAGGCTACACGAGGCCCACTCTACAGTCGCTTCGGGCCAAGTCGCAGCAGGGAAGTCTCACGCCGCCGCTGCCTTCTTCCACGCGCAGACATCCTCGGCACCCGCTTGCCTCGGCGGCTTCTGACCCCTCGCGTCGGCTCTCGTCGCACCCGACGTCGTCTGTCGATTCGGCCTCTGGGTCCGACTCGGACGAGACGCTGGTGGATTCGTGGACGGAAAAGCAGGTCAACGAGTATCTGCTCAGCCGGACGCTCACACCGACCGACGTGAAGAAGCCAGAGGATCTCGTACGTCCACTACGAAACGCCATGGGCCAGGCTGCGGAGCTCGTCTGGATCCTGAGGCCGCTGCTTTATAGTGAGTCGATTTCATCTTCTTTTCCCTCTTGTCCGGCCAGATGGCAAGGCAGGCAGGATGGCACGATAAGGGATATTTTTTTGCTGACAAGTGCAAACGCCACACAAGTCCTCGCGCTGAGAAGATGGGGTCGCAAGCACAAGGCGCCATTCGTCCTCTCCTTCGTCCTCGAGTACCTCGCGAGGGTGTTGCGCGTCCGGTCGCTCTCCTCTGGCCTTGGCCCATCCAGCAATGGCGGTGGCATGTCGAGCAATCCGCTGATGATGCTCCTCATGGGCGAGAACCCGCTGCTGTCGCTCGTCGGCGGCCTCATGGGCACTGGTGCCGGCGGCCCAAGGGAGTCGCGACCAGTCAGCGAGGTGGAAAAGATGGAGTGGGAGAAGCGCGATCGAGCCTTTTGGTGGTACCTCCTCCGAGGCCCTCTCTGGGAGGGATGGACAAGACCCAAGCTCGAGGGTCTCGCCACCGCGACGGAAAACAGGCCATTGCTGGGAATCGTCGGAGGCATCATCAAGGACTACCTCCCGCTGGTCGACGAGTACTACTACTATTCAGCGACATGACCAGGCTCTTACGCCATTTGTCAATAAAAGGCGAGGAAAGAATGAAGCATGAATGCATTGTATTACTGCCACTACATTGCCTGCTTTACGAAGCTGTGCCCGATGTTGTTGTTAGACACAATCAAAGGAAGCCGAAAGGGAAGAGGGACGAGGGGAACTCACGTTGCATCAATTTGCGAAATCTGAGGAAGAGCCAGCATCAGCTTGCGTCGATAGGCTGCTCCTTCGCTACGCTGGACCGGGTTACCCTCGAGGTAGACTGTGTTGAGCTTCGGACACTTGTTCGGACCAAGTTGATCGTCGATGGATTGAATCGTTGTGATTGCATTGTCATTTGCCTGGTGACAATCAGCCAATCCTCTCGGTCAGCTTTGCAGCTCAAAAGTCCAGGCAGGTCGAAGTGACGGTGACCAAGAGGTTGTCAGCACATACCCAGAATTCCTCGAGTACGCTCAGATGGCTTACGCCCTTGATCTCCTCAATTCGGTTGGCGCCCACGTCAAGCGTCGTCAGCCTGGCGTTGCTCTCCAGGCCTTCAAGAGCCTGCAGGCCATTGTGAGAGAGGTAGAGCTCTTCGAGATTGGTCAGCGCCTCCAGTCCCTCAATCTTCGTCAGCCGGTTTGACTGTATCGAAAGAATTCGAAGCGATTTCAACGACGAGAGATTCTTTGAAGAGGATCAGCAGCGGCTTGAGCGACTTTGCAGATGGGGCGTGAACGACTCACTTCTAACTTGGTGATTTTGTTCTTGCCGACCCAAAGCTCCTCTAGTTTAGTGAGATGACCGATATGCTCGAGAGACTGCCAAAAAAGTTAGGAGGGAGACGTCCTCCGGTTAGCGACACGAAAGGCAGAAGCTTTGACGGACCGAGAGGATCAAGTCGCACCCTTAGCTTGTTGCCGCCCAGCTCGAGGCTGCGGAGGTTGACACCAATAGGCCCAGTCAAATCGTCTGCCCTCACGCGGGAGATCTTGTTCTGAACAAAGTAGAGAGTGTGCACGTTGGCGAGGTGGTTTAGGTGGGAGATGTGACGGATGGAATTGAACGAGTAGTCGAGCGACCTGGATGCGGGCCCACAAGAGCGTCAGTTTTTGGTCGTGACATGGCCACAGAGACCACCCACTCGAGATTTGAACAGGCCTTGAGGACCTCGCCATACGTCTTTTCAAGCCCATTGTCATACAGGTCCAGCTCCTTGAGCGCATTCAGCTGGCCAACGTCATACTCGGTTATCTTTGAGATTTCATTCTGCCGCATCGATAGCCGCTCGAGTGACTTTGAGAACTTCGACCATGGAAGTCTCCGAAGTGCCTTGGTAGTAAGCCGGAGGTGGGTCAAGTCGATAGTCTGTCGCGACAATAGTGGGCGTCAGCGGTACGGCTTGGTGACAGAACGAGGCAGGCACTCACGTCTTCATCCTCTGGGAAATTGGCAAGAAGGTCCTCCTCCTCGGCCTCTTCTCTCCCATTCTGCCTTGCCTCTGCTCCCTCCCGTCCTTCCTCTCCGTCTTCCTCGTCTCTTTCATCCTCTTCCCCTTCATCCTCCTCCGCATCCTCGTCGTCATCTCCGCTGTCCTCGTCTCTCTCCTCTGCCTTTCTTCCGCCAAAGGGCAGCGGCGGGGGCGCGCCAACGACCTGGACCTGTTTCTTTGGCTTTTCACCGCCAATTGTTTGGCTCGACGACGTCGAGGCTTCAGGACCCTCTCCTCCCGAGCCTGGCTCTTGCACCGACATCTTCAGCACCTTGTCGCCCTTTGCGCAAGGCCTGCCCAGAAACAAAAGCCTGAGGAGGAGCAAGCTTGCGCCTTCTCGGCCGATGCGCGTGCTTTTCTGTCGCGCGCGCGCATGGGCCACCTCAACTTGAGATGCAGGGTCTAAAGCAGCAGCAGCAGCAGCAGCAGCAATAGCAATAGCAGCAGTGGGCACAGCTAGTCTGACCAATCTGCTGCTGGCTTCTTGATGGCGCTTCGGCGCTACCTCTCGCAGACGATGACAACCTCCGCGCGCAACCACGCCGATCGAGGTCGGCCTAGAGCCCCCCCTGGCGGATCGTCGGAACCATACGTCTGCGTCGTCGCCCTCCTCGTGCGCGCTCAGCCCACACGCCCCCCACTCCCTTCTTCCTCTTCACCCTCTCTTCCTTCTTCGCCGCATACGACGCTACAGAAGCAATTGGAGGCAATCCAGGCGATTCGCACAAAGCACGACGCGGCGTACGTGCGCTGGGAGCCACACTTGACACTTTTGCCTCCCTTCATTGTGCCTTTCATCTCCGTTGCGGCGGCGGCGACGACGACGACGACGACGACGACGAAGATTGCAGCAGGAGCGGAGGCAGAGGAAGAAGCGGAAGCAGGCGAGACGGAGAGTGTAAAGGACAACGATGGGAAAGCGGGGAACCAGGAACCACACCGCACGCTCCTAGAGCTCAGTAAACGCATCGCTCAGGTCCTCGAAGAGTTTGACAGCGATGCCGTCACTGGAAAGCGAGAAAGAACGGATCTGGAGCTGGATCAAGCCGGCTCCTTTCCACTCAGGTACCATCACTCGGTCCATCTCTGCCCCTCACCGTCAGCGACGGGCCGCCAGACCCTCCGATCGATCCAGTCCGCGCTCGAGGCGGCGCTGCCAGAAACGGTGACCCATGCTCGCGGATCTCGGAAGCGCAAGAAGAAAGGGACAAGCGACGACTACAAGCCACATCTGACAATTGGACAAGCACAAGGAAGAGATGAGCTCGACGCGCTCAAAGCACTCGGCCGCCAGGTCCTGTCCGCAGATGGCGGGTGCGTCAGAGTGCCCATGGACCGCATACAGCTCATGTGCAAGCCCGTCAGTCGCAGCGGCCCGTATGACATCTTCCGTGAATTCGCCATCTGGCCAAGCTCGAGAAAGTGACTTTCCATTCGTGGTCCAAATGTCTGTGTCTACATCAAAATAATCCCTCTGTAATCAGAGACGATTCACACCAATTAATCGCTATCTCCCCAGTCGTCGTCATCAGGTGCCCTCCTCGCACCCTCTGAGTCAAAGACATCCTTGGCTCCCTCGTCGTTCTTCTTTGCCCTCTCAAATACCTCATCGAGTGCCTCCTGCTCGCGCTCTTCGGCCGTCTTTTCCCTCGAAACCGGTCCTTTGGGCAGCTTCGACTGGCGCAAAGAGGCCGGCGGTGCTTGTGAAACTTAACAGGAGGGGAAGGCAAAAAAAATCTTCGTCAGCTCATGCTCTCGCTCTCGCCTGCGTTCTGCCCTGAGGACGATAGACTGACGTGGAATCATGCCATCCGGCTTGATGGAGACTCGCGGATGTAATCCAGACCCACCGACCCCGCCGTCATCGCCTCTAAGCCACTCTGTCGTCGAGAGGAGCGGCTGCCTCTGCAGCCTCGTCGGCGGGAACACATCGTCTTGGAAGAACTCGGGCTGCAATCGGACAGATCGAGAACAGGATATTTAGTCGGAAAAGGAAAGTCAATTAGATAAGAAGAAGCAGGAAGACTCACTCGCGACCTTGTGATCTTCCAGCCGACGCGCTGGGCTTCGGTCCTGCAGAGGCGTATTGACGTGGCGACCTCGACGGCCTTTACGTCGACACTGTCCTTTCCCAGCCAGGCCAGCCCGAGCTGTGCCTCTCCGTGCTGAAACTGAGGCAGCTGCAACCACGTCTGCTGCTGACCTGCTGCCACCGCCAAGCCTGCGCGATTGCTGCGCTGCTGCTGCTGCTGCTGCTGATCAGGATGGATCTCATAGGCATGCACGATCCGCTCGCCCTTGCTCCACAAGTAGAGGATGCTGGTGTCGACATCCCAGTGCGGGAACAGTAGCGCGGGCGAGACGTCCAACGGGCACCTGGACACCTCGGACAGCGAGGCGCTCGAGAGAAAGTCGATGGCGAACAGCTTGAGCTGGCGCGACGAGCCCTGGCCGTGGCCGACGGTGACGATGTGGTTGCCATCGAGCCAGACGATGCGGAACGATCGGGGGCCTGAGCACCTCGCCATCTCAGCAATCATTCATGATACGTAATGAGAAGAACGGTCGAGGAAGATAAATACTCACTGTCATGTGCCGGCGCCTGGCCAAACACCCTGATTTGACCATCGGGCACCCGAACATCGATGAGGTACAGTTTGCGATCCTTGCCTGCGAGCGCCAATACGCTCCCGTCGGGGCTCCACTCTGCCCCAAAGAGGCCGGCGGTGGCCACCAATTCCTCTGTGCTCTTGACGGACGAGAGGATCTGCTCGCCTTCAAAGTCGACGAGGTAGATGAGTGGCGAGCCGATGTGATCCGACGAGGCAACGACGACAGCAACGAGGCCCTTTACGTTGGGGTGCACAGCCAGCTGCAGCACTCGGGTCGCCGAGCCAGGCAACTTGACGGTGCGCTCTGGCTTCTCGACGGTGATACCGCCTTCGGTCTGCTCCTTTTCGTCCTTGTCGACCGTCGAAGGCACCTTCCATGCCCTCAGGTTGCCGTCGGCGGCGCTTGTGTACACCATGGCGTCGTCAAAGGGATCGGTGGCAAAATCGCCAAGAGCGGCACCGTGGACGAAGCAGGGAAGATGCACGGACACCCTGCCCGTCTTGGACAGTGGAAAGATGGCCAGCCTTCCACCTGGTCCAGAGATGGGGACGAAAAAGTGCTTTGGACTGGCGGCCAGCATGCGCGCATCAGCAGACCTCGACACATCGACGGCAGTCAGGTTTTGGTATGCCGGCACGAGGGGCGTGCCCCCGGCGAGAAAGCGGCGGGACCACTGCTGCGAGGATGCCGTCGGCTTTTCGTCCTGCTGCATCTTCGGTGGACGGATGACAGATGTCGCTGCTGGGACTGCTGGAGCAGCAGCAGCAGCAGCAGCAGCAGTAGCCTCGGTTGTCCCTAGTGCCGGCTTGGCCACCGGTGGTACCTTGTAGTCAAGCGAGGGACCTGTTGCAGGAGCCGCAATGGCCGCGACTGCCGTCGCCTCCGGCTGCTTCGCCTTGGAAGGGTTTGTTGGCGCTGCACCACCTGCTGTGCTGGAGTCGTTGCTCGTCGTTGCCGACGGCGCGGCAGACAAAGGAGCAGAGTCCTTGGCCGTCGTGGCCAAGCTGGCCTCGTCTTTGCTCCTCGTCGCTGGATCGAGGGACAGGGTCGCCAGAGGCTTGCCTATCCCATCTACCCAGCTCGTGCCAGCGTTTCTCCTCCCACTCCCAGGACCTCTCCAGACCGTCTCTGGGTAGAGATCCTGGTGGAAGTCGATGTACTGCCGCCTGGGCACCCGCACGCTGACGGGAACAACGCTGTCTGAGCTTGCGGCGCTTCCCGTCGAGGAGTAGCTGCACACGACGAGCCTCGCCACCTCTCCGCACGTCGTGTCATACCTCGACGGAGCACAGACGGCGGCCGATCCGGTGGGGACGACGTCGAGGAGCGAAAAGTGACCCTCGGCAAAGGCATTGGGCCCGCCCTGGTCAGTCGAGCCGACATCGATCCAGCGCATACTGGCATCGCCCCGTGAGACGAGGTAGACGAGCCCACGGTCCCGCTCGACGTACGGCTCCAAGGGCGCAGTCGACACGTCCAAGCTCGTCCGCTTGCGCGCCACGGCCACATCCCTCGTATCCCATACGGCCACCTCGCGCTGCCGCATGGCACCGAATCCAGTCGTGAGAAGCAAGTGGGCCGACTGAACAGAGACAAAGGCGACGCGGGTCGGCTTGAGCTTGGAAGCATGGTGCGGTGCAAACGACGCCGTGCACTGGCACTGGCCCGACGCGAGGTCCCAGAGCCTGAGCTGACCATCCTTAGATGCCGTTGCCAGGGTCCTGCCATCGGTGCTCCAGTCGAAACTCCAGAGGCCTGCGCTTCCATTGTCTAGCTTCGCGACGCATGTTCCCTGCTCTACGTCCCAGATTCTGACGGTGCCATGCGATGGCGAGGCCGTGGCCAGCACGCCGTCGACGGCGGGACAGAAGCGGACCATGCCCACGTCCTCGTCGGCTCTGAATTTCTTCAGATTCCTGACTTCGAACTTCCCATCATGTGTCCCATTTGGCAGCCCCACGATGCGATCGACGATGACCTCCCCCGTCGAGCCAGATGCGACCGTGGCTAGTACAAAGTCGTCGTCGCTGTTGTTGCCCTGGAACGCGCCCACATCAAAGTCGACGACGTGAACGCCGACATCGATGCCCGGCGGCCGCTTTGCAAATTTGCCAAAGCCAGCCTCGGACAGGACGGCAAAGCTTCCCGGCGAGGCAGACGTCTTGATAATGACGTGGCCCGAGTGCGGCGCCACGGCCACTTTCTTCGTCGACGAATGCTCGGCGGACGACGAGGCGGCCGCGGGCACCGACAGGCCCAGCTCCGAGTAGCGCGCGTCGGCCTTGGACACGGTCAGTGTCGCATTGCGGTACCGCGACACCTGCGAGAAGCGTGACGGCGGCATTCTTGAGGCTTGCAAGAGTGATACTCGCTCGTCAGAGGGAGAAAGGGGAAAAGGAAGAAGAACCAAGACGTGAGTTGGCGTTGGTTGTCCTTGTGGAGGACCAAGAAGATTGGACGCCAGCCAGCTCGCACGCGCCATGCTATCGCAGTGGCTGGAAAAAAAATCCCAAGATACAGTACATCGTCGGGAATAGTCATGGCACAAAGACGATAACTTCTCACTTCGCTGGTAAAATGTAAATTGTGGGTGAGGTATACACATGTCTGTCGCTAAGATCAATGGTGACGATGTCGTGGTGAGGGACACCGGAGGAGATTAGGATATATATACGACATTATAGAGGCAGGGAGCTGACTAAAAAAAGAGGAGGAGGGAAGGAGAAAGAGTAAAGGAGCCAAGAGGAGCCGATTACTAGGCCTTGCTGCGAAGCGGTTTCCTGGCCGTGAAGCCGGCAGATCGACGGATGGCGAGGAGCTGCGTGGTGCCGCCCTCGTCATCCTGCGAAGACTCCTGGCGGGGCATCGGAGGTTGTTCCAACACCGTCGCGGGAAAGACACCATCCTGCGGCGGCATCGACTTGGACCTCCTCGGCTCGGCCGATGTCATTGCCAACGGAGGCTGACGTCTCGACGGCCGTTGTCCCCGCTCAATTTTCTGGGAGGCGAGCTTAGACAAGGAGCTCGACTTGTCTCCGCTCTCGACTTTCGCGTTGGCATCCTCGCTGCCGACAACTGTCGCGAGGGAATCGTTACTCCTCTTGGATCCTCGGTCTGTGGCGCTCCTCGCTCGCTCCTCGTCTTGGCGACTCTTGGTCTGCAGGAGGGGCGACATGGGAGAGGACGAGGAAGGAGGCGAAGGACGGTGAAGAGAAGAGGTAGACGTGGGCGATGGAGAGGACGAGCCGCTCGAGCTGGGCGAAGGCGAGCGATGAGTGTCGAGCGACAGCGACGGCTTCACACCGTCGCCGAGGTGCACTTGGTTCCTGTTGCTCTCCCTGGCCCCTTTATCTGGACCCATCGTCACGCTCGCTCCGTCCTTTATGTCGAGGGACGACTTCAAGAGACAGCCCCAGTCCGCTCGGTGCGTCATGTCGGCCACCCAGTCGTCGACGGCCTTGAAGAACTGCCACTGATGTTCCCATCCAAATCGCGCTGCGCCTCCGCCCGCTCCGACTTGCGATGCATTGTCCCGCTCAAGTTCTTCCCAGATCAGGGTGCGACTCTCGCTGATCTTGGTCGTCTCGCTCGTCAAAATCGAGGCCCGGTAGACGTCGTAGTTGGACAAATTGATTGGGTGTGGCTCGAGCGGCGCCCCGATCTGCTCTCGACTCGTGTAGTGGGCGTCATCCAGCTGACCCTGGGCTTCCCTCACACTGGTGCGGGGCTTTGCCTTACCCTCGACTGCTTGTCGACGCCGCCGATCATTCACCAGGTCGCGGTGGTAGGATGAGTGGGCAAAGATGGGAAAGTTGCGCGGGTTGCTCTGCTTGAATTCCTCGAGTTCCTGATTCATGAGATTGAAGGGCACGAGCGAGACCGGCCTCAGGCTAATGAAGCTGATGATGTTTCGCTTCTGTCAGCTCTCGGTCTGCAGTATGCAGCCCCTGCCGCTTCTTCTAAGACCAGGCCTCACCGCTTCTGCATCACTCTTTCGCATGCCTTTCCCACTCTATCATGTGGGCCCGGCGCAGCCTTTGCAAGCCTCAGCATCATGGTCTCGCTCGAGTTGTTGAAGCCCTTCTTGGTATCATACCGCCCATTGATGAGGTTCTGCACATCCAGAGACGCCACCTCCCGGGGACTGCCAGAAAAGGACCAGTCGGTCTCCAGGATCTCGATGCGACCACCGGGGGCGACGACACGCGTGAATTCGCTAAAGACAAAGTCCCACTTGTCCTCGGGCACCTAGTACGCCGGCTCGTCATTAGCAAGGCATCTTCTCGCTCCCACTTGTAATAACAGGGGCTACTTACGCCATGGTTGAGAAAGCGGCAGTGGACAAAGTCAAATGACTCGTCCGGGAATGGCAAGCCCTCCAGGACGTTTGCGACGACCCACGATATCCTAGACTTGATTCCCTCGTCTCGGATTGTCCGAAGCGGTGTCTGGACCGGAACAAGGTCGAGTCCGATGAACTCTGCTTCCTGTTTGGACGATGGGGAAGAAAGCGGTGGAAAGGTGGTGAGTAGCTAGCTTAGTGGCAACGTGCAGGGCCAAGTGGGCCAGATGGACCTGGTGGTAGCAGGGCAACTCACAGGCCACTGCTTTGCAGCATCGAGGCACCAGGCTCCCGAACCAGTCGCAACATCAAGGACACTCTTGGGCGGGGCCTTTGGCCATGTCGTCGTGCCGAGTCCAAGGATGCTGCTCATCGTCTGGTAGTGGAGCTGCTCGGCCATCTCCGTCTCGAAGCCGTGCGACCACCAGTAGGGCGCCGTCTTGGCATCGTAAGCGTGGAATCTGATCTTCCTCAACCGTCCACCATGCTGCGCCTCTCTTTGTGTTCTGTAGACAAAATAGTCCTGCAGCTTCCAGGAATTGTCATCCTTGACCCTACTTTTTCCCTTTTTCCCTTGATCATCCTCTGCGCCCAAGCTGTGAGGCTGTCGCTGTGTCGAGGATGGCTGCTGCTGCTGCTGCTGCTGCTGATCAAGCAAGGAGGGAGAAGAGGGAAATTGTGGCCTCGACACGTCGCTACTGCTCCTGGTACGGCCGCTTGCTTGCGCCAAACGCTGCGCACTCGAACCAGACTCCTTGATGGGATTGAACGACTGCATGAGCCCCAGTGGGGGTTTCTTCGCTTTTGTGGGCTGTATCGGCACTGAAGTAGAGGAAGGGGCAGAGGCAGAGGGAAGCGAAGAGGAGGAGCCATCGGATCTGATCGAAGCAGGCCGCCTGACCACGGCGCCCGAGCCGCTTCGATTTGGAGGGGGCGTGCAGAGGTAGTATCCATCGCAGTACTGGGCCTTGGACCGCTTCCTTCTTCGCAGGGCCGTCTCCCTTGCATCGCGACGCTGGGCTGTCGTCAGCGAGGCAGAGTGCGAGGGAGCGGCAAGTGACGAGGTCCTTCTCCGGCTGCCCTCGCGCTCTCCTCCTCGGCCTGCACGCTCTTCCTCCTTCTCCCGTTCGTGCTCCTCCTCTTCCTCGTCCTCATCCTCTTCTTCCTCTTCCCCTCCTATATCTCCTTCTTCCTCTTTCTCCTTCTCACCCATCCTTTTTGAGCTCGATGCCACCAGGCCTAAGCGCACCGCCAGGGGCTGCCCGCCTTCAACGGAGCGTGAGCGTGGCGTGAGCTGCAAAGAGGGAGGGAGAGGAGATGTGCTTGAGGCCTCTCTCCCCTGTTTGCCAAAGTCGATGGTACCTCGTCCGACCCTCCTGAGGCTTCTGTCTGGCCCATGGAGGTCCACTGCCACGTCTGCAGTGCTCTTTGGCTCCTGCAGCATGACACTGTCGGCGCGCTCCTCGCCCCTTCTGGGCGTGATGACGTTTACAGGTTGATGACTTTCTCCAGCAAGAAGACAAAGATGGTCTGCCAGAAGCGGGGAAACATCCGCGGTTTCCTCGTCTTCGGGGCGGTTCAGTGTATGTCCAGTCTCGTGCCGTCTTCGTTGAGGTCGAGAGTGCGAAAATGACGACGACGCGGAGGACAGGGAAGAGGAAAAGGAGCAAACAGATGACCGGCGGGTCGCGTAGCCCGCCTGCAATGCGCGCAAGGACGCGTCGTCGCAGTGGTAATGATGCTGGCCGCCCGGCCTCTCTACGCTTGTCGACGCTGACGACTCCCAATTCGTAGGTGCAGAAGAAGCAGCGGGAGAATAGTGATGTGGGCTGTGAGAAGAACGAGGAAAGATTCCCCTGCTGCAGCTGCTGCTGCTAATCGGAAAAGTCGCGTCCCGGTCTCTGTCGTCGCTCGTTAGCGCAATCGCATTTGACTTTGTCTGGGACCTGCCTATTATTGTCGCACTTCGACTCGCTGCTTGACAGGAGTAGTAAGCCCTGTCATCGTAATATCTGAGTTGAGAGGCGGCGTCGGATGACAGTGATGGCGTTGGTGACAATGACCGTATTGACGATCGTGATGGATGAGAAGACCTAAAAAAGCTTCGCCGTCTTGTGCTCTGCCCTACAAACTGTTCATTCGCTTCATTGAGATACTCGACCAAGTCTTCGTCACGGTCCTCAGACTGCATCTTTGACTCGCTCAGAGTGGACAGGAGGCTGACAACCCTGTTGTGATGGCGGTTTATCGTGAATACTCCTGGTGCTTGCTGCACTGCTAATTCCCGTCGTTGGTCTTTCGCTGGCGTGGCTGACACATGCTGCCTTTCGACGTCTGTTTGTCGAGGCTCTGCGCCTCTTTGAAAATATCCAGGTGAACTGCCAATCTCGGAAAAGGAGGCCCGACGGGGTCCAACGGCACCGCTGCACCCGTTTCCGCTGCCGTCCTCCGTCTTTCTGCCGTGACGCGCAACAAAGAGGTTGCCGCGCTCCACCCCGACTGACTCTGCCGTCTTGGGCCTCCTCCTGAGCGCCTGCGTTGCCACTGACAAGATGGACCTGGGACGGCCCTGGGCAGCTGGCATCTCATCGATTCTACTCTCTCCAAGCTTGTTACCTTTCTCAGAAATTGACGGCGATGACGATGACGACGATGACGACGACGACGACGACGACGACGACGACGCGGCCGACGGGGAAAAGAGACCAGAATGGGAGACCAAGGGCTGAGAGGCAGTCCATGCGACCAAGTCCTGAGACCTCTCTTGGCTTTGGAGTCGCGGAGCCAGCTCTTCCTTCATTCTCTGTCGCTGTGCCCCTTGGATTTTCTTGGTCCCAGTGAGGGTTGGCATTGGCCACGGTCGACTGAGAAGGGAGAATCAAGGATATGAGGCTTGAGTGCTCGAAGTGGGAAAAGGGACAGTCATGAGAGACAAAGCGCTTCACAGAGAGATCTTTGAGTTGTCACTGAGCATCAGAAAGCTCGGAAGGGGCGCACCCGGACGACGAGCATTACAGTCCTCCGAACTTCGGTAGATGCAGGCACCTCTCTGACATTTTCGGCCTGCCATCTCACCAGAAATCTACAGTACAAGGATAGTAACGAACACTACTATGGCTACTCGCGCAGGCAAGCAGGCGTGCGCACAGTTTCAGGTACAGTGCACGAAGTTCTGCCTCTTCCGACAACCAGCCCTACCTGTCGCCGAGCTTTCTTACTCGCACAATGGCAGCTTGAGGCAGCCTTCGCGTGCAAATTAGGAGGCCTCGGGCACAATAAAAAAAAATAAAGTGCGCCCTGAATTTCCGTCAGGCACCGCGGATGGGGGCTTGCAGATAAAGCGTTTATTTGGCATTCAAATTCACGACCGGAGGCACTGTGGCGGGCAGCAAGGACACATATACAACAGACTAGGGTATCAATGTCATGCATGCTACTGGCCCCTTTCCCTCCAAGCAGGGATAAATCAGCCGAGAGGCTAAGTGAGAAAAGATTGAAGCACAGCTATATTCATCCGAGGCGTTCCGAAATTCTTACGACTCATGCAGGAAAGGAAGCGGGGTCCGCGTCCCATCTTTAATTTTCAAGGAGAGCCTTACGGATCCCCAAGGGCGATTGCGATTGTTGTGATCGCACGCCGAGTAAGACCCGAGACAAGATGATTGGAATTGTGCGACAGGCGGGACCACATGGCTCGGGACGCACCGAGGCTGCAGACGCAGACGCAGGGCTGTCGTCGCCGTCTGCGATCCCGCTCCAGACTGTCCTCTCCAGGACAGCAACGCGACAGAGCAGCAATGCTACCGGCGGCAATGGCGGGAGCGGTGACAGCAGGGACAACATCGACTCCATCACGACGCAGCAGAGCTTCGTGGAGCCTCCGTCGTCGTCGAGTGCAGCAATGGCAGCACAGCAGGAGGGCGGCTTGCAGGGCTGGACCGTCGTCGCGGGCAGCACCGCCATCTTTTTCACCACAGTCGGCCTCGTCTACTGCTTTGGTGTGCTCCAGTCCGAGCTCATCTCGCGCCACTACTCATCCTCCTCCACCCTCGGCTGGGTGTCGAGCGTAACCGTCGTCATTGCCCCCTTGTGCTCCATTCCCATCACCGCCCTCATCCGCCGCACCTCGAATCGAACCGTGGGCTTGATGGGAGCAGCCTGCACCAGCGTCGGCTACATTGCCACGTCTTTCACCTTCAAGAATGGCAATGTTCCCTACCTCTTTCTTGCCCAGGCCATCTTCGGCTTTGGCTACGCGCTCAATTTCTGGGCATCCAACTCGCTGGCCGCGCAGTACTTTGAGCGCAAACGGGGCTTGGCCGTCGGCATCGTCTACGCCGGCAGCGGTGTGGGTGGGGCCGTGCTGAGCATCGGGTTGAGCCGCCTCATCCGTCGTGTCGGCCTCGAGTGGGCAGTCTGCATTTACGGTCTCATGGCGCTTCTCATCCTCGTCCCCGCTAGCTTCACGCTCCGGCAGCGCGGCTCCGTCACGGTGGCCTCGCTCAAGCTCGACTACTTTCGCCAGCCCAACTTTCTCCTCCTCTTCTTCGGCACGGCCCTCAACACATTCGCCCTCTTTGTCCCTCCCTTTTTCCTACCCACCTACGCCGTCGCCGCCGGCTACTCGTCTGAGACGGGCGCCTGGCTCGTGGCCGGCTACAACTTTGCGAGCGCAGTGGGGCGAATCATGTTTGGCCTCATGGCCGACTCGCGGCTGGGCCCCGTGACGACGCTGTGCGTCGCCTTCATCCTCATGGCCACGACGATTCTCTCCATCTGGGTAGCTGCAGGCACCTACCTGCCCCCGCTCGTCATCTTTCTCCTCCTCAACGGCGCCGCCGGAGGGGCGCTCCTCAGCCTCCAGCCGACCGTAGTCGCTTCGATGTACGGCACCTCTGAGCTGGCCGTGGTGAGTATGACCTGCCTGTTCTCTTCCTTCTTAATCCTCTTCTTTTCCGTGGGAAGAATCTCGCGCTAACACGGCGCATACAGACCATGGCAATGGTCACCATTGGCCGCTGCGTCGGATCGGCGCTGGGTGCGCCCATCGCCGGCTACCTCCTCGACGCCTTCGGAGGACCACAGGGCGGCACCCCTCCCTTCCGGCCGGCTCTGCTCGTGATTGGAAGGTGCGTCTCAGCGCGTCGCTGTATTTGCTTACACACACAAAGGGAGAGAAAAGGCTGACAAAAATGAGAGACGGGCGCGAACTTCAGCATCTCGTTCCTGGCTGCGATGTGCCTGTTGACGCTTCGGCTGCGCATGGGTGGGCTGAGCCTCAAAAAGCGAATCTGAGGACCTCGAATCGGAGCACGCAAACGCATCGTCGATCGACTTCAGTCTTAGTAGCAGAGAATTGTCACAT
Source organism: Acaromyces ingoldii (assembly GCF_003144295.1). Taxonomy (NCBI): domain Eukaryota; kingdom Fungi; phylum Basidiomycota; class Exobasidiomycetes; order Exobasidiales; family Cryptobasidiaceae; genus Acaromyces; species Acaromyces ingoldii. The sequence continues at coordinate 1,906,355 of NW_020290249.1, read as the reverse complement.
CTATCTCTTCTCTTTTTCGCTGTGCAACTTCCTCTACTACAATGAAGGCTTCCTCTTTATCGCATCTTGCTCCTCCTGCTCTCTCGGTGTGTTGGTGCCACTGGGAAGGGGCGACTCGCCGTTGGCCAGGACCTGGCCTCTGGGCCGCTCGTTTGGACCCTGGACGTGCCTCCATGCGCCTGCCTCGTGCGTCTCGTCGGCAAAGGCGTGGATGTAATCGCGGAGAAAGTTGCGCCAGGGGGCCTGCGTGGGCACGACGTGGCCGCTCTCGTGCGTCTCGATGCGCGAGTGGGCGCAGGCATCGACGAGCGTCTGGGACCGGTCTGCATCGACGATTTGGTCTGCTCTGGTTTCATTTCACGCCGTGTGTCAGGGCAAGGGAGAGAGAGGGAAAGAGAGAGAGAGAGGCTTAAAAGACTCACTTGCCAAGGACGTGCAGCACGGGCGTCTGGATGCCGCGAAGCCCCTGTGGGCGGCCATCACCGGCGGGGTACATGGCATCGAGTGCAGGGTCTCGCGCACGGAAGCCCGAGACGGCAATGCAGAAGCGGAGCGGGCCTTGCTTTGAGCCGGGAGGAAAGAGGAGCTCGCGGCGGTGAGGCGAGAGTCTCGACGGGTCTTCAAAGGCCGATGCCAGCAGGGCCGCAAGACCTGCGCCTGCACCACGCCACCAATAAAGACAATTACACCCATTCATCAGCAAACCCATTTCCCCCCAAGAAGGATCGGGAGAAGACGCACCTTGGCTGAAGCCAAAGACGCCGTCAAACGGGCCCTTGTCCCTGATCTCGCCGCCGAGGAAGCGCAGCGAGTCGTCGAAGCCCTCGTAGGTGCCGTCGTCGTCATTTGCCCTCCACCATGCCCTCGGTTGCTCCTCCAACGGCACGTCCTCCTCCTTGTCCCGGTCGGCCGAGGCCTCGGGCGTGTCGAGCGGCTGGCTCGAGAAGATGGGCTCGACACGCATGGGCCCATTGAGAAAGACAAAGTCGCACACGTCCCGACAGGCCTTGCGGAGCGCGCCCATGCGGCGCTGCAGCGTGAAGGCATTGGACGTGAAGCCGTGCAGGGCCATGACGCGCAGCTTGCGCGGGGCCGCCGCTCCCGTCGCCATTATATTGGTGGGTGGGAGATGAAATAGCTAAAAGAAAGAAACGAGCTTGCGATGAGCGTGCGTGCGAGCGTGCGCCGGCATTTCTGATTTTCGTAACCTAGAAGAACCTGACCTCCACGCTTCTGAATTCTGGGACCCAACCAACACTGGACAGACGGAATACGCAGAGAAAAGAGAGAGGAACAGAGAGGCTTGACTCGGTGACGCCCTCGATGCCTCCCAAGCGGCTCGCGCGGCTGTCGTCGCGATCGCCTTCTCCTCCCCTCCCTTCTCAACAGCAGCAGTCACGCGCTTCTCCGGCAGCAGCAGGGGCGGCGCCCGCGGCAAAACCGTGCGTGACATGCGCGCGCCAAATCACACCGCGGTCCAAGTGGGCGCGCAACTGGGACGAGATCCGGCACTGCTCGGCCACATGCCGCGCCTGGCGCTCTGTCCTGCCGCTGCCGCGCTTGTCTGCTGTTTCTCTCCCAGCTTCTCCTCTAGCACAGGCACGGGCACGCGAGGACGGCAACAACGGGTGCGAATGGACACGATTCGTTACGGTGGACCACGGAGCGGGGCGAGCGGGGGCAGGCGTATTCGCGTTTGATGCGTGGGTCGAAGCCAACAGCCTCATGGCCTCTCGCGAGGGCAGGCGCACCACGCTCGACGATGTCACGGCGCGCCTTGATGATCAGCTCGGCGCTGACCTACCGCCGGGGGATGCTAGACTGGCGGTGCCATTACTGTTGCGTGGTGGTGGCGATGGCGGCGGCGGCGGCGGTGGCGATGGCAGCAGCAGCAGCAGCGGCAGCAGCAGTAGCATGTGGGAGACAAGAAAGCGCGAGACGGTGAGGCGCGCCGCGAGGCGCCTCGTCATCTTTCCCTTTGCGCACTCGGCCCTCTGCACCTTTCTCAACGCCGAGCAGAAGCGCCGCGAGGACACAGACGAGGAAAGTGCGAGGCAGCTCAGGGTCCTCGCCAAGTCGTTCAGCCTCTGGCAGGGCAATCGCAGGCTCGTGTCGCTCGAGGATGTCAGCTTTGCAAAGGGACCTATTGCGGTGGACCAGGTCAGCGAGTAATGTGAGCATATATCCTTTCACCGTAGCATTGTGCCGTGGTTGTAAAAGTAGCCTTGGCAGTCCGTCTCAATCGATGATAGCACTGCAAGGGCATGGCATTGATTGGTGAAATTAGCGAGAATGAGTAGGAGAAGAAAAGAGAGAGAAAGGGACGGGAGAAAGACAGCTTGGTTTATGATACAGTCTAGTCTATTCGATGGCGCTCACGCAGCCGCGGCAACGGCCCCATAGCGCGCCAGGATGTTGCGGACGTCCCTCTCCTCGCCGTGGCCCCAATCGTCGTCGAGGTCGCATCGGACGAGGTTGGCCACGAGCTTGCCAGCCTGGTAGATGAGAATCGTCGGCACAATGTCCTCGGCCGCCTCGTCGTCCTCGTCCTCGTCGATGCTCTCGTCGGCCCGCCACTGGCCTGCGCCGTTCTGGCCAAAGCCGATGGAGCCGGCACGAACAGAGAGGAACTTGGTCGAGGGGTTTGTGCGCGCAAGCAGGGAGAGGGCCGTCGTGAGCTGTGCGCATGCATGGACGTGCTGGAAATCGGTTCCAGGCAGGAAGCAGTCAGCATGTGGGTCGCTGTGCAGAAGAAGTGGACACAGAGACGAGAGAAGAGCTCACCTTGACGTAGATGTGAACGACGATCATCGTGGCGCCGTTCTCGCCGTCGATGGCCTGTGCATACCCTCCCGGGCCGACCTCGCGAAGATGACCAAAGAGGCCCTTTGGACGCAGGTTGGGCGAGAGGCCTTTTGGCGGGTTATCGACGTCCTCGCCCGCCAGCCTCTTCCGCCGCGCCTCGTTGGACGCGGCCTGAGTCGACTTGATCTCCTCGACGCGCTTGGCACGGATGTCGTCAAGCTCCTCATCGTCGTCGCTCGCGTTTCCCTCGCTGCGCCCACTGCCCCCGCCCGACTCTGCCGCGGCCGCACGTCGCGCCCGGTCCTCGTCGTCCTCCTTCCAGGTCCGGTTCCTGCCAAGGGCCATCGACTCCATGCGCTTGTTGATGCCGTTCACCAGGGCGGACTTGCGCTGCTTGGATGACTCCCGGTACGCCTTCGCATCGGCCTTGACACCCTTGACGCCCGTCTGGGGGCCCTGCGGTCGTGGCTGACCCATCGAGAGACCCAGTGATGAGGGAGCAGCAGCAGCAGCAGCGCCGTGGCCGTCACTCAGGTCAGACCCGAGCTCGTCGGACGTCGACGGTGAGGGCGTGCGGCGCGGCGACGACGAGGAGGCGGGCCCACTTGTGGGCAGGCCCCCGTGGAGAATCTGTTGCTCAAATGCGGTCGCCATTCGTCGTGATTCTCTCGTAGAGATCCTCTTCTGCGAGACTGTGCTGTTGCAGTCGTGTCTTGACGTGACGTGACGTGACGTATCTCGTCGTCGTGTTGCGCTGCTGGTCTCAATGCGATGCGAGATCTACCGATTGCTGGTGGAGGTGAAGAGAGCGAAAGAAAAAAGCGAGAGTGACCAGTCCTATAAAACTGCTGGCTGGAGAGAGGGGAGGAGGAGTGGCGACTTCCCTTTTTCTATAAGAGACTTTGTCGACCAAGACGCTCGGCAAAACAGCGCACACAAGCGGTGTACAGCACAGAAGAGGCGCGGCTCGAGTGCGAAGAAAGTAAGGGGCGAGGCAGCAGCTCAAAGGAGAGAGAGGAAAGGCAGGGGGTGCGCCGCGCTTTGTCTTCGCGAGAGGGCCAAGCTAGTAGTGCAGCCACCGCCTAGTACGTGTGTGCCTTCACTTTATCAACACTTGGAGATACTTTCTTTTTTTCTTTTTTAAGAATCAACGCCATAGCCTAACAAACAGACCGCGTGTTACACTACTGAGTGCTCCTCTATCTCTCTGCACCTCGGCCAATTTATTCTCTAGTTCAATGACATCGAGACTCGCTCGGACCGCGTGTTGGGCACTGTCGTCGCATCTCCACCGGTGATCGGGGAGAGACGCTGCTGGTTACAACGTGTCTCGGCCCGCTTCAATGAAAAGCTTACATGTTTGGAATGAGAATCGGGGCCTCTTCAGACGCAGAGGGCGGACGGCTTTTGGCGCCAGAGGTGGATCTGTGTCACGTGTAAAAGTCGATTTTGAGCTTTGGAAGGTCTCTTGTAGCTCAGCGCACAGTCCTTTTCTCATTCGCACATCTCCCATCTCGCCTCGTTGCCACTTTCACCAGGCGTCTCGCCGATCGGCATCGGACAGTTGACGAGTGTTGCTTCAGCTGGCATCGTGAGCGTCGCGACATCCACGCCTGCGGCTCGAGCCCATCGGTGCGGTCAAGGGAGCCAGCGAACTAGAAGATGTCCGGATTCGAGAAGGAGTCGCTCTCCCTCGAAGAGACAAAGTAAGTGCAGCTGGGGCAGAAGCGCCGCAAAGCGATCTTGAGCTGACCGGTGCCTGTTTCCCCGCAACAGCAAGCTCCGAATTTCGCTTGGCCTCAAGCCGCTGGAGCCTGACTCGGATGATGAGGGTGACAAGAAGGGCTCCGCACCCGCAAAGGCGACCCCCACGGCCGCCGCTGACAACGATGACGACGACGACGATCCGCTCAAGAATCAGGATGAAAAGGCGGAGAGAAATTACGCACGGAGGCAGGAGGAGCTGAGGCGGCAGAAGGAGGAGCAGGAGATCCGGGACCGGATTGCAAGGGCGCAGAACAAGCGCGAGCTGAGCCGCAAACTCAAAGGACCTACGCTCGGCGATGCTGAGCCAACGGAGGGGGATGGGAAAAAGGACGGCGAGACGCTCAAGTGGCTCAAGGCGTCGCGGAAACGGGCAAAGGAGAACGCAGCCAAGCGCATGAAGGAGGAGGCAGAGGAGGAGGCTGCCCTGGCCCGGGCGGCAAAGTACGGGGCAGAGGACCTCAAGGGCCTGAAAGTGGCCCACGATGTTGATGACTTCGACCTCGAGGCGGGCGGTGAGGAGAGGGTGCTCACGCTCAAAGACTCCAAGGTCCTCGACGATGGCGACGACGAGCTCATGGACTCTGTCCTTACGACCGCTGAGCGCGATCGCATCAATGCTGAGCGCAAGAAGGGTGCAAAGGAGTATACTGGCCTGGACGACGATGAATTCGGAATAGACCAGGTGGGCACGAAGAGAGGGGTGCTGAGCAAGTACGACGCCGACATCGGCGATGCCGCACACTTCGACCGCGGTGCTGACGGCAGCTTCAGACTGGGCGGTGGAGGCGAAGACGGCTCCGTAGTCGCCGCCTCTCGTCGGGAGAAGGCTGAGGAGAAGAGACGGGAAAACGACCGGATGTTCAATCGGACGATGCTGAGCCTTGACTACGCCAAGAACAACGAGGTGTCCGACTATCTCCAAGAGGGCGACGTCGGCTTCAAGAAGCCAAAGACAAAGAAGAAAAAGAAGAGAGAGACAGCGAGAGTCAAGCTCGAGGACGAGGACGAGGAAGGTCCAGGCTCTGTTCCTGCAACAAATGGCGACGCCGATGGTGATGCCACGATGGCTGAGGCTTCCTCCTCCTCCTCTGCCGCGCTCACAACGAGGACAGCGCCAAAGACGGAGAACTATATCGACGATGACGAGCTTGCAGTCTCGCTGGCTCGTGCCCGCCGCGAAAAGGCAAAGAAGGCGTTCAAGAAGATCACGCCAGAAATGATTGCGCAGAACATGGCCGCTCAAAGGGAAGCTGAGGCAGCCGAAGAGGCCCAAAGGGCGGCGGCGACTGCCATTGCTGGAGAATCGAGCGAAGGAGCCAAGGGAGAGCAGGGGGAGGGAGGCAGTGGTGGGGGCCTCACGTTTGACGACACGAGCGAATTCGTGAGGAATATCGATGTGGGCCGTCAGAGCAGCCCAGATGCGAGAGCGGTGAGGAGAAGGGCAGGAGGTGTCAAGCGGGAGTCTGCGTCAGCCGAGCCGTCTGTCAAGCTGGAGAACGGTACCTCGGCCCAGCAGCCCGACGACGCCGAAGGACACGTGGATGCTTCTGCGCTGCTGCAGGAACCTACCACGAAGGTCAAGCAGGAGGATGTGGATGAGGAGGACGAAGAGATGGGCTATCCCGACGACGACGGACCTCCGAGCGTCAGCCTGCCAAAATTGGAGGAGGAGGAAGAGGAGGACGACGAAGAGGAAGACGCAGGAAGCACTGCCGAGCCACTCGTGTCAGGCGGCCTGGCCTCGACGCTGTCGATCCTCCGCAACCAGGGTCTGATTCAGGAGGTGACGCCAGAGCAGCGTGCGCGCGAGCAGGAGCAGAAAGAGTACGACCACTGGCTCGCCGTGCGGCGGGCTGAGGATCAGGTCAGAGCAGCCGAGCTGGCCGCGAGCAAGGCGCAGGGCTCGGCAAAGGACCAGGCGACAAGGGAGTACGAGAACCGGCAGAGGGAGCTCGAAGATGCGCGGCGAGCCCAGGACAAGTTCCGCGACTACAAACCCGACATTGACATCAAGTATCACGACGAGTTTGGGCGGGTGCTCAACAACCACGAGGCGTGGAAGCGGCTCAGTCACACCTTCCACGGCCGCATGCCAGGGAAAAAGAAGCAGGAGCAGCGGCTGCAGCGCATCGAAGAGGAGCGCAAGAGGGAAAAGATGCTGGCCGGCGATACCCCAAGCGGCATGACAAAGGCTTTTGCCGAGCGGCAGGAGAGGAGCGGCCAGGCCCACATGGTCCTGGGCGTTGGAGCAAAGAACAATGCGCCGCAAATGATGGATATCCTCGGGCCCAATACCGCCATGAAGCCTGGCAGCAGTGCCGACAAGAATGCCAAGGCAAAGGCAAAGGCAAGGCCGACGGCGGTCTCGACATCGGCAGCCGCGCTGGGGGCTGTAGATGGGCTTGCGGCCGAGGGAGCGAGAAGCTCGAGTGCTGGCATCGCTTCGCTCCCTCGATCCGTCGCTTCACCTGGTCCGACGGGAACTACCTCGATGGCAGCGTCGACGACAACGGCAACGCCGACGATTGGGACAACAAACGGACAAGGGTCCAGGCCGGGCATGCGGCCAGCCTTTGCGCCGGTCAAGACGCTCTCCCCTGTTCCGCCTTCCTCCTCTACATCATCTCCTGGTGGAGGCGTGTCCTCTCCTCTGACAAATGCTGCACAAGGGTCATCAGGCACGGGTTTCAAGCTGGCCCTGAACAGCAAGCGGCCAGCTGTGGGCGGAGGAGCAAACGAGCCGGCTTCCAAGAGGAGGTAGAGACGACTCTGTATTACTACTAGAATTGCCGCTAGAATTGCCATTTTTCAATTGATGAAGAGGGGAGGAGATTGCCCTCCTTTGCAATCTCATCACTGAGGCTCGTCGAGCCACTAGTGTGGGGGAAAAGTACAAGTGTGAGCAGTGAGACTAGTTTGAAAAAGGGCAGACAGGGAGAAGACTCACGTCCAAGAAGTCCGGCGTAAAGTACGAGAGAATGAGCGTAGCGCCGGCCCTGACCATGCTCTGCACGCTCTCTTCAGCCATGCGCCTTAGCTCGTACACGCCGGCCCTGGCGCCGGCGTGGATCATGGCAAATTCGCCCGAGACCTGGTAGCATGCCAGCGGGTGGTCCGGCACGAGCTGGCGGGCGTCTGCGACAATGTCGAGGTACGGCAGCGTGGGCTTGACCATGACAATATCGGCGCCCTCGTTGGCGTCGCGCTGGATCGCGCGACGGGCGAGACCCCGTGCAGTGGGAGGCAGCTGGTAGCATTTCCGATCGCCAAACGACGGTGCACTGTCGACAGCATCTCTGTTGCGCAGTTGTCTTCAGCCATCGGGAATGGAGAGCGCATACATACGTGTTGACACGAGTACGCACCTGAAGGGGCCGTAGAGGCCACTGGCAAACTTGGCACTGTAGGCCATCAGCGTCGCCCGTCCTCCCAGGCCCGCGTCGGCAAGGGCCTGCTTGATGGCCCTGACTCGGCCGTCCATCATGTCGCTCGGCGCTACGCAGTCGGCGCCCGCCCTGGCGTAGTTGACGGCCACCTGGGCAAGGCGATGCACCGAGGGCGTGTTGTTGATAGTACCGTCCTGGTGCAAGATGCCGCAGTGGCCATGCGACGTGTACTCGCATAGACACACGTCACAGGCCACGTAGAGCTCGGGAAAGTGCTTCTTGATCGTCTTGATCGCCTGAATCACGGGTCCTTCCGGATCATCTGCGAGCGTGCCGACAGGGTCCTGTGCGTAGCGCATACTTACACTTAGCTCTCTCTTTTGACCCACGGACGGCAGAGGGAAAAAAACGAGACGAGACGCACCTTTGGCTTCTTCTCCGGAACACCGAAGAGAATGACGCTTCCCAAGCCCTTTTTGACGAGCGGGCCGAGGAAGCCCTCGAGCTGATTGACACCCCACCGCTTCTGGCCGGGCATGCTCGAGAGTTCCTTAGCAGCGTCCGGCTCATCGCAGATGAAGACTGCTTGTCGCGTCAGCCACACTTTTTGCATTTCATGAAAAGGAGCTGGCCTATGAGAGGCGAGGCGCAGCAAGACTCACTGGGGTACATGAACATGGACTTTGTCAAGTTGCGCGATTGCGACTGCCAGGCGCGCGACGTCGGGTGCGCGTAGCCCGCATGGAGCAAGGACCTTGTGATGATGTGTCAGCTTTTGCGCAGCTCCTCCAACGGGCAAGAAGAGTGAGAGAAAGAGGCAAAACCTACGAGATGTTGACGTCGCCCATGGTGATGATGGTTGCTTGCCGCTTTGCCTAGTCACACGCTTTGTCGGACGACTTTCGTGGCCTTCCTTCCTCCGAGTCCAATTCCTCCACCGGAGAGATTTCCCACGTGGACGCGCATGCGCCAGGCACCGACTGGCGAGAAGATGCATCTCTCTATCTCACCCTCCTCAACTGCTTTTCCGACGAGAGTGAAAGGTTGAAAAGATGAAGGCATTTGCGGGCCTCTTGCTGGCCGCTACGGTCGGCCTCTCTCGTGCTGTGCCCAACCAGCTTGCTTTCAACGCCCACCCAGGTGCTGGTGCGCCCGGAGAGGCTGAAACGGCCACCGTCAAGACGCTTCGTCACGCTGGCCTTCCCGCCCACACGCTTCGCTTCGTCGAGCCGCCCGGGTCAATCTGCGAGTCGACAGAAGGCGTGCGCAGCTGGTCAGGCTACCTCGACGTCGACCTCGATGCGCTGTGGGAGCACCAGGGGGGCGACAAGCTCCTCGCCGAGGACTACGCCGAGGTGGACGAAGGCGTGAAGGAGGACCCGCATCCCAAGGGCGTCATCGAGCACTTTTGGTTCTGGGCCTTCGAAAGCAGAAGCGGGAATGCAGCCGAAGATCCCGTAGTCATGTGGCTCAATGGTGGACCGGGCTGCTCGTCGGGCTGCGGCATGCTCATGGAGCTTGGGCCCTGCAATGCCCGGCCGTACAATGGTACAAAGGGGCCCCACACCCGCTACAATGAGTTCTCGTGGAACAACAACGCATCGCTCCTCTTTCTGGATCAGCCTGTGGGCACGGGCTTCAGCTACGCAAGCTGGGCCGACGAGTTGCGCAACACGCAAAAGGACAAGGCGCCCTCGCGCATCTACACGGCAAAGGCAGCCGCTCGCGATGCCAGCGCCTTTCTCCAGCTCTGGGCCCTGCATGCGGCCGATCTGTTTGGCGATAAGAACGGCCTTTCGTCGTTCCACATTGCCGGCGAGTCGTACGCCGGCCGGTGGATCCCTCTGATTGCCAATCAGCTCGTCGAGGACAACAAGGAGGCGATTGCGCACCCGGAGCGTGGCCTCGCCGCTCTTCCCCTCGACTCGGTCCTGATCGGCAACGGAATCACGAGCCCAAAGCATCAGTTCCCTGCCTATGTCGAGTACGCATGCGCAAACACGACGGGCTTCGGCAATTTTGTCGACGAGGCCGAGTGCGACCGCATGTACTCGCGCATCCCCACCTGCCTGAGCCTGGTGGAGAAGTGCAACACGCCGACCAAGGGCTCGCTCCACGACCGCTTGGCCTGCAAGACGGCCCTCGACTTTTGCGAAGAAGCGCTGCAGACGCCCTACTACCATGATGGCCGGTCCTCGTACGACTTTATGCACTATGGCGACTACGAGGAGGACGACTGGTTTGCCCACTTTCTCAATGACACCCACACCAAGAAGGCCCTCGGCGTCGACAAGACGGGTGCCGGCGACGGCCACGACGGCACGTTTGCCAGCTGCTCCGATGACGTCTACAATCGCTTTGCCAAGACGGGCGACGGGGCAAAGGACTCGATGTGGGCCGTCAAGGCGCTCCTCGAGAACGACGTTCGGGTCTTGCTCTACGCCGGCGGTGAGTTCTGTGCCGTGCACGACCTTTGTCTCCGTCTCTTTTCTCGGCCCTCTGCGTCTTTCCCATTCTGACTCTGTCTGCTCGCGTGCACCTTTTTACAGAGCGAGACTTCATCTGCAACTACATTGGCATCCGCAATTGGTCCCTCGATCTCGACTGGCCCGGCCAGGCGGCCTTCCAGGCGCGTGAGCTGGCGCCCTGGCACTCCGAGGGCGTCATTGCCGGCATGACGAGGACAGAGGGCCCGCTGACCTACCTCACCGTGCGCGAGAGCAGCCACTTTGTGCCGTACAGCCGGCCACGCGCCAGCCTCGAGATGTTCAACGCGTGGGTCCACCAGAGGGGCGTGCCCGAGTAGCAATTTCCGTAGTAGAAGCAGCAGCAGTAGCATCAGCAGAAGCAGGAAAGGGACACATGGCAAGCCATTCGAAGACAACGAGGGAAGGTCGTTCGTCGTTGTTCTTTTGTTTAAAAAAAGATAAAATGGAACGAATGTGTGAATTTGGGGAATATTGAAGTGAGAAATGGGACAGAGCAGCAACGATTGTCTATGAAAAGAAGGAGCAACAACGATGTGGTTGGGTGCTGTGCCGAGTATTGGGTCAGAAACTGTTTTGATCGAGTATCTACAGATGTGACAGAGAGATGCGCGCGCGTGTGTGTGTGTGTGCGTGAGAGAGAGAGAGAGAGAGAGGGAAGGCGGCGCCTGAGCGTGCTGGACGAATGGCGAGGTTTCTTCAGAGGATGACAAAGACCGAGGCAAAGACGGCGGCGGCCAGCGTAGAGGCAACGACGAGGGCGGTGTCGTGGGAACGGAGCGAGGCGATGGCAGCGTCTGCGCTGCTGCTCTTGGACGTCGTCGGTGCCGCCGTCGTGGGATTGGCGCCACTCTTGGAAGAGGAGGAGGAGGAGCCCGCAGACGGCGAGGAGCCAGCGACAGAGGACGAAGCAGAGGTGCCGTTGGACGTGGCCGTGGCCGTGGCCCCCTCGAGCGAAAAAGCGACCGAGGCTGTGTTGGCCGGGTCGGCGACAACGAGGATGACATCGGTGTAGCTCTCGATGCTGGGCTGGTTCTGCGACATGGCCCGGAGCGTGTAGTTGCCCCCCACCCACTCGGTGGCGACGATGAAGCTAGCCGAGCCGCAGGTGGTGCCGGCGACGGCAACACCCGCTCCTTGACCTGCATCACAGTTACTCGTGACGCCGGGGACGGTACCAATGTTGTGGGCGACGACGCTCGAGGCATTGGTCATGAGGTCGAGGACGACGTTGCCGTCGGGCGCATTTAGCCAGTTGGCCGTCGCATTCTGCCCGGGCTTCCAGGTGATGGAGCACTGGTAGCTATCACACGAGGGCTCGTTGAGGTACAGGGGCGAGTTGGCGTCCTGCTGCTGACGCGATACGAGGCCCCGGACGGAAGCGGCCGGAAGCAGCAGCGACGAAGCGACGAGCACCGAAGCCAGCATCCTGGGACTCGCTCAGAGTGGCAAATTCGAGAGGAAAGGAGGGGTAGAGTAAGGAAGGGTTGCAAAGAAGAAGAGAGAAAGACAAGGTGCGACAGGGAGAGAATCGAAAAAGAGAAGGAGCGAGGTGGGGTTGGTTGTGAAGAGGAAACAAAGACCCTTGACCAACTGTCAGACGGAGCTCTTTTGTTTGTTCGGAGAGCGGGCAGCTTGCGCGAGCAGCAGAGAAAATACCACACAGGCACGCTACTGCACCCACTTTCTCCTGATGGACCAAAAATAGGACCGACGGCGGGCGCTTACGTAAGAACGGCACAAGTGTTGTTTCTCGCATGACGGGCTTCGCTTCACCGGAATGACTCCGGGCCTCTGTTCGTAGCACTGTGTTCGATCTTGCCGAACCTATCAATGGACCAGATACGCCGCTCAAGGCCTCCGTACGGGGCCGCCTGATGAGGCGTCGTCACGACTGTTCTTCTTTCTCTCTGCCCCTCATGTTATTTCGAAAAAAAGTTGAGATTTCTGTTCGGACGCGTCGTTGAATCTTCTGAGGGTCATCAGTCTTTTTTTCATTTCTTCCCCTCCCCGAGGACGATGATGGCGATGCTGCCCGTGCGTCTCCTTGGACGAGGGCATCCCCTCCGCCTCGTCAGAGGCGCCGGTCTACTGCAGAGGCGTCTCGAGTCGACACTGACGGTGCACCGCCCTCACGAGTCGGCGTCGCGGGAGGTGCCCACGCCGATGCTCGTTCTCACCTCCAAGTCGTGGACGCAGGGGACGCTGCCCAAGCCCGTCGATGTCGGACCGCTCGTGTCGCACTTTACAAAGCACGGATGGAGCGTCATCTCTCTCGACCTGGATCCCGCCCACGGGACAAAAGGAGGGCAGGACCATCTCCTCGACTCGCTCACACAGGAGATGACGTCGAAGCTTGGGTCGCAGGGCCCTCTGCCGTTTCCTCCCCTGCTCGTCTCGACCGGCCTGGCCTCGCTCGCGGCAGAACAATACGTTAGTTCCCACCCGCTCTCTGGCCTGGTCCTGCTCGATCCGCCCCTGAGCCCGCTCAAGGCGCACGAAGCGAACCCAGAGGCACTTCCTGCGCCGTTGGACGACTTTACCTACGAGCCACGCTTTCCCACGCTCGTCGCCTGGTCGCGCGCCGAGTTGGACCGTCAAAGCCAGGCGGGCGTGCCGTGGTGGGAGGCCCACCGGATCGAGATCCTGCTCGAAGAGGAGGCCGGCGAGAGCCTGGACAGAAAGGTGTACGACATGGCCGACGAGGAGGGCGCCGCGCTGCAGATCAGAACATGGGCAGAGCAAGAGTGTGGAATGTGAGTATATGCCATGTGAGTGATTGTCTGCCTTGTCAATTTCCACCGCTCTTCTCGTGTCAGCATTGAAAGCTGAAGCTCTGATGACTTCCTCTTCAGTGGCGCAGCGAAGGAGGAGGGGCAGGCAAAGATGGAGGAAACGGACGAATTGGACGAAGAAGAGGAGGATGACGGCGAGGTTGCCACTGCCAGTCAGAGGGACGCTGGAATCCTTCCAGAGTGGTTTACTTCGGGAAACTATCAGTGGAATCCGTCAGGATCGAAAAAGGAGCCGTTGCTGCTCGACGACAAGGACCTTCAGGAGTACTTTATCCGGGGTTCAGGTCCAGGCGGCCAGGCCATCAACAAGCTCTCAATATGCGTAGTACTCCGACACGAACCGACGGGGACCAAAGTCAGGTGCCAGGAGTCGCGATCAAGGGAGACCAACAGGGGATTGGCGAGGCGCTTGCTCAGCAGGAAGATCGATCTTCTCCTCCGAGGCCCGGATAGCGTCGAGGCGCAGGACCAGCTTCGGCGAAAAAAGAAGAAGCTGAACAAGAAGAAAAAGATGATCAAGCGGAGGCTGGAGCAGGGCGTCGTGCTGAGGCAGAAGCATCGCGAATTCCTTAAAGAGCATGACAATGACTCGGAATGAAACAAGTGCAAAGCCAGATTTACAAAGGAAGATGGGACAGCCGCGGCTCTTCATGTTGCTCCTACTTGCCTGACACATCTGCAGAAAAGGCCTTGAGGTCGTCCAGGTTGATCTTGCCCAGGGCTTGCTGATGCGTGGACTCGAGCATGACTCTGAGAGAAGAAGACGTCAGCTACAGAGACGCTCCTGGGAGAGAGAAAGGGAATGCTCACCGTGGAACGGCTTCCTTTGAGATCTCGCCTCGCTTCCACGCGTCGAAGCTCTCCTTCCAGCGGCTCGCACAAAGGCACCACTTGCATCCTCCACTCAGGATCGGCCTCAGGTCGTTTCCCCGTTCGGCACTGAACCGCAGCCAGTCGTCTGAGACAACGGCTGCTACCGTGTGCGAGCCCGTGTCGGCAGGCGACGTGTTGCAATAGCTGTCGCGGAAGAAGCCCGTGAGCGGCGATGTGCTGCAGGGCTGCAGCTGCTTGCCCAGCACATTGACAGAGGGTGCCATCGACATGGCGTCCTCGCCCTTGTCACGATTACTGCTGCGCCGCTGTTGCTTGCTGCTCGTGAGCCGGCGGAGGGTAGCTTCGTCTAGGTGGTGCGCCCGTCGGGTGTGCGTCTGAGCAATGGAGCCAAGGACTGCGCGCGCCAAGCGAGAGAGAAGCTTAGTAGCGGTTATAGAAGACGGCGGAATGATGGCAGCTTCTTTACTCGGGTGAGACGGGTGTGCTACGATGCAGAAGGCGGTAGATAGACGCACCACAGCTAGGGTCTAGTTGCTTTGGCTGGTGGAGGTTTGGTGCACGGACTGTTTCGTCATTGGCCTGTTTTTGTGTCACCGTGACAGATTTGTTGTAGGTGACGTATGGGCTGACATGAAGGTGAGGTAAGGACGAGACACGACGGGGTCTTGAATGTGCATCCGATGGGTGTCAACGTCAATCTTCGGATGCGACTTGTAGATGTCCGATTGGGGAATTTATAAATGGATGGACAATGCACAGTTGATCTTTTCATCCATCATCCTCGTCCCACATTCTTCAGTAAAGACACGCAAACACGATGGGCAAGCCAGACGAGGAAGTCATCGAGGTGAGCTACGGCTGTCTGGCCGAGTGTGGCGCACAGGTAGCTAACTTTCGTCGCAGGAGTTCAATGAGCTCGTCAACATGAGCGCGTCGGAGCTCGAGAAGTGGCTCAAAACTGACAGCTCCGAGAGCTCGGGCTGGGGCGACGGCGACGAGACCGTCGGCCACGAGAGGTTAGTGGTGGATCCGCCCATTGAGTCAAATGAGAGTCAAAGCAAAGCTGACCCATCCACTTGATTCCTTACAGCGGTCGCAAGATCGTCGACATTCTGAAGCGAAATCCGAAGAAGGACCCGTCAAAATACACCGAAGAAGACATTGCGCACATGCGCAAGGTTGTCTCGTACAACAAGCGCCATCTCGCCCAGGGTGAGCTCCGTTGTGCTCTTTGACAGAATTCTAGAAGCATAGCTGACGAATGTATTTTGGCTTTGCCAGAGGAGAAGATGAAGGACACAAAGAGCAAGGAGGAACTCGAGCAGTCAAAGTCGGTCCGCAGCCTGCGCAATTGGGGCCACGACCCTCTCAAATACTAGGAATCGGAACTTTTTCGAGCTTCTCACCTTGTGCTGTGCGTCGAATACATTGCATGAAAGGAACTAGGTGCCAGTCACTATTTTCGCTCTGTTCCCTCGCCGTGCTCGAGGTCAGCGTCCGGCTCGCTCGTGGAACGCATGACTCCCTTGCCTCTTCTAGACGGTCTTGGGAAAGACTTTTTAGCTTGAGAGCGCTCTTAGCTTAAGAAGACAAGCCTGGCCTTTGGTCCCACACGTTGCTAATAAGTACATCCGTGGAATATGGGCCGAGAGGCTATCGAAGCCCGGCTGCGCGGGGGGTTCAGATCGCCTAGCTCTCCCTGACGGTTCCTAAGTACGCTTTGTAGCGTAGAACATCTTGCAGAAAAAAAGAGAACTGGGCTCCGCAAATTAGCGCGTATTTTCAATCGTTAAAATAGGGCATGAGAATAAAGCGCCGCGCGGAGTTGTAGCAAACAACACCGCCAATTCTCCCCTTTGTCCCGAACCAAAATCGGTGAACAAAGGATTAGCTGGATGGTGCGGGGGGGCCTCCAGCGTGCGCCCGCACCCTATTCCTTTTGTCTGTCGGCGGCGGAGCCCCGCCTCTCCTCTGACCGGCTGCTTGTCAAGTGACTGGGATAGGAGAAGGCTGCCTTTGTCCCATCCCTCTTTTCTGTAAAAATAGGACGTGTCCCGTCAGTTGAGATTCCTCATTCACCTCGCTCTCCTCCCTTTTGTGAGATCAAGACACAACTTCTATCGAGGATCGAAATCGGGACTCCCCGCTGTGCCTGATTTGCCAAACAGGACTAACAAAGACTTCTCGAACGAGCGAGCTTCTCTTGCTTCCGTGTCGACCACCGTCTAACGGCGACGGCCAAAGCATCCTACCATAACTTCTCTTTTTCTTTCTTCACTTGAGAGCTGGCTCTCTCTCTCTCTTTAACGACCCCATCATGAAGACATTTTTTGATGCGACAATCGCTCTTCTCACGCTCGCGTGGGCCCTCGTCAGCCTGGCGCTGGCAGCTCCGGCGCCCACGGAAACGCGAGACACTCAGACGAAAGCGCCGCAGGAAGCCCTCGATATCAACATTACGCCCGCTCAGATACAGCAGCTGGGTCAAATGGGATATTCCCCTGCCCAAGTCATTGCTGCCGTCTTCAAGTACCTGCAGAAACAGATATCCAACTACGATCCCTCCTCGTCCAGTGGGAGCAGGGTGGGGCACGTCGAGGCGGCGGATGGACGGCGACGCGGACAGCATGCAAAGGATAAGGGAGGTCGTCAAAAGAAGGCGGAGGAGCAGTCTGGCGGGAAAGGAAGGAGCAAAAATAAAGGAAGAAAAGGCCAGAAGCTGTTCCAGTCGCAGGGATCCAAGAGCACTTGCCTGTCTCATCACAAACAGACTGGTGACGAGGGTAGCACGAAAGGGAATGAGACGGGAAAGCAAGGACAAGGAGACAAGAGTGCGAATGGTACGTCTACCAGTAGTGCGTCGTCTTGCTTCCCAGCGCTTGGCTTCCAAATGCCCGATGACGTGCCTGTCGACACTGATGGTTGGTGGTGCGATCCCAAAACGGAGTACGCTTTCTTGGGGTTCTCATACGAGGTATGGAGGACGATGAAAAGCCCTGACCCACCGTAAACTTACCACTTAATGTTGTCCCTCTCCAGGTTTCAGCTTGCCAGTCTGCCGATCAGCTGAAGAAGGAATTTCAAGATGCCCGGGATCGATTTCAGTCTCGCTACATCCGCCTCTACGGCGCCTGTGATCGCGATGGCTTCTACGATGACGTAATCGAGGCTGCTTGGAGCGCCAGTGTGGGCGTCCAAGCTCTCATTTGGTTCGGCTTTGACGGTGATGACAAGTGGAAGAGCCGCCGGGACGATTTGCTCGACACCCTGTACTCGAATCCCAAGGCACCCTTCGTCACGAGAGGTGTCCAATTCGGTTCGGAACCCCTCTACGACCAGGTTCTTCCCCCTTCTCAGCTCGCCAGCCAGGTCAGCGACGCTCAGACCACGCTACGGCCCCTGGGTATCAATGTGACTGTCTCCGATCTGGCCTATGGCTTCCAATCGACAGCCGATCAGGGCAGCCAGAAAGTGCTGGACCAGATCGACTTTATCGATGCCCACATGCTTCCTTACTTCTCCCAGCACGCAAGTACGGGTGATAAGGCCTGGCCCGATGTTCAAAACGATCTCAACTAGTTGAGTGACATCGCGCACTTCTCCACTACCCCCAGTGTGACTAACATCATCGTTCCCATAGCTTCCTCGACAACGGAAAGGGAAAGAAGATCTACTTTAGCGAAAACGGATGGCCATCCAGTGAGCAGCAGCATACAGTCTTTCTGCCGAGGGGCGAGATCGGTTCACTGACCCGGTGTTATGTGTCCGCCAACCAGCCCATTACTGTCCCGGTGTTTGTCCTAATTCGCCAGATGCAGTGTCAAGCGTTGACAGCGAGGACAAGTACTATAAGCTGCTTGACTCAAAGTGCGAATACCTCAAGCAGGTCAACGGAGGCGGTGTAGGATGGTTCGCTCGTGAGTGGGATGTAGCGCTTTGACAGATCAATGTCGTGGAACTCATGTAGTCCTCCTGTTTTGCTTTGCAGACATCTACAGCGACAATCAAGAGCCAGGTGAGTAGTAATACGAGCAGGGCTTACAATATGTGTGGGTGAGGCTCATGCGTGTCTTTCTAGGGTACGGCATCTACGACACCAACATGAAGCTCAAGGTTAGTCTGTCTTCAGCGCCTACTGTCAGACACACTAGTTCCTGATCTTCTTCACGCCAGTTTGACTTCTCTCCCAAGACGAGCTGCTGAGATTTGTGTCCCCAGTCTTTCTATGTTGATTTTTCTGTTTTCTTCTTGGCTGAGGTAGTAGCAACGAAAATAAATTTGTTGATTGGTGTTGAAGGTTTCTCTTGTTTCTTAGCTATTGACACCTGTTCATGCTCCTTTTCTTGACGATGCATCTCTCGCATGCAGCCCGCCCCGGGGACCTTCCCTCCGAGATCCTTTTAGGGATCGAGCGAATGAGGGAAAGAGTTGTTCTCCCGCTGCTCGTCCCATTTCGCCAGCCACTCATCTGTGGCCGAAACAAATAACATCAGCTTCGCTTACTTCATAGGCTGCCAAGCACGAAGAGACCCACTGGGGCAGAGAGAGTGGTATGCGCGGTAGAACTGCTTGCAGGGCGTGAATTCCTCGCCCTTTGCATTGACGCACTTGTAGTAGTCGACGTAGCTGAGACATAAGGGTTGTCATGAGCGAGAGTAGAGCTGAAAAGTGGGAAAGCAATCTTCAACTCACTTCTGCCAGCTGTGGGAAGATAGAGATAAATGGAGGTAAGAAGCGGCCAAGTCAGCAATAATTCTCGGGAAGCGATGGATCGAAGCGCACCAGTGCTTGGTTTGGTTCTGATTTGCGGTACCGAGAAGTCAGCGAAGATGATGGAAATAAAAAGAACCCAGTTCCAGCGCTTGCTCACCTGGTTGGGGAACCTAGCATCAAATGATGCGGCTGTAGACGAGGAGAAGACCGTGTCAGAGCGCCTCCTCAAGCTGACAAATGGTCGCTGCCCGCTCTTTGCACCATCTGGCACCTAGAGGCGTGAGAGAGGACACTCACTCTGCAGGGTGAAAGACCTTCCTCCTTCGGAATCGGACATGGCTGCTAGTTTGGGCTAGTGCAAAAGAAGACGAAGGGCGAGAAGGGAGAGCTAGCGGTCGGCTGGAGACTGGCGATGAGAAGGCGGAGCGTGTCCTCCTCGCCCACGCATCTTCTGCCGGACGCTTCCGTCGTCACGTGTTGCTCCTCTGATTTTGGCTCTTGCGAGTCAACTTTGATATCCTTCTTGCGCACTAAGTCCCCTCCTTCTCGTTATATGCTCTTGAGGGTTTCCGGTCTTTCTTCACGCTGGACGGCCGTTGGATGGACAAAGACACCGTTTCTGGCTAGAGGGAAGTATACTTGCAATATGGCCGCTGCTTCTACCACGACGTCGCAATTTGGCGATTGGCCCGCCGTCAAAGTCCGAGAGACCTTCGTCGGTTACTTCAAGGAGAGGGCCCATACGTTCGTCCCCAGTAGCTCGACGATTCCTTACGAAGACCCGACTCTTCTTTTTGCCAATGCCGGCATGAACCAGTACAAGTCCATTTTTCTCGGTTTGGCATCGGACGATTCGCGATTGGGCTCGTTGAAGCGCGCCGTCAACTCGCAAAAGTGCATTCGTGCCGGTGGAAAGCACAACGATCTTGACGACGTCGGCAAAGACACCTACCACCACACCTTCTTTGAGATGCTCGGAAATTGGAGTTTCGGTGACTACTTCAAGAAAGAGGCAATCACGATGGCGTGGGAGCTTCTCACGAAGGTCTATGGCTTGCCTCCGGATCGCCTCTATGTTACATACTTTGAAGGAGATAAGAAAATGGGTCTTGAGCCAGACACCGAAGCTCGAGACCTGTGGCGATCTGTCGGCGTGGCAGATGACCATCTTCTCACGGGAGACTCGAAAGACAACTTCTGGGAGATGGGCGCAACGGGTCCCTGTGGCCCCTGCAGCGAGATCCACTACGACCGCATCGGAGGACGTAACGCGGCCCATCTCGTCAACCAGGACGACCCTGACGTCCTGGAGATCTGGAACAACGTCTTCATGGCCTACAACCGAGAGCAGGACGGCTCTCTCCGACCTCTCCCCGCCAAGCACATCGATACCGGCATGGGCTTTGAGCGTCTGGTTTCGGTGCTGCAGGACAAGCGGTCCAACTACGACACCGATGTATTCCAGCCTCTTTTTGCAAAGATCCAAGAACTGACCGGTGCCCGTGCATACGAGGGCAAGCTTGGCAAGGATGACGTCGACGGCATTGACACGGCTTACAGAGTCGTGGCCGACCACGTCCGAACACTCACCTTTGCCATGAGCGATGGCGGCGTACCCGACCGTGACGGACGAGGGTACGTGCTCCGGAGAATTCTGCGAAGAGGCACGCGATACGTTCGCAAGTACTTCAACGTTCCTATCGGTCATTTTTTCAGCGAGTTGGTCCCCACACTCGTCGAGCAAATGGGAAGCTTCTTCCCAGAAATCACCAAGAGGGTCGACGAGATCAGGGCAATTCTCAACGAAGAAGAAGAGTCATTTGCCAAGACGCTGGACCGCGGTGAGAAGCTCTTTGAGACATACGCCAGCAAGACTCAAGAGGCCAAACAGAAGGAGCTTGCCGGTGGCGACGTCTGGCGACTGTACGATACGTATGGGTTCCCTGTCGATCTGACGAGGATCATGGCAGAGGAAATCGGGCTGGGTGTCAATGAGAAGCAGTTCGAGGAGGCACAGGCGGCAAGCAAGGAAGCTAGTAAGGGACAGGGCAAGAAGACTACGAGCGAGATGCCCAAGCTGGACGTCCACGACCTCGGTCATCTCGAAAAGGACAGTTCGATCCCCAAGACAAACGACGATGCCAAATTCTCGACAGGAAATGTTACGGCCACGGTCAAGGCCATCTACCAGTCGGGCGGCTTCTATCAATCGTCTGACTCCCCCAACGTGGACAAGGAGAAGCCTCTTGCTATCCTCCTGGACAAAACGAACTTTTACGCAGAGGCTGGCGGTCAGCAGGCGGACACGGGTAGCATCGTGATCGACGGAAAGAGCGACTTCCAGGTCGAAGACGTGCAGAGCTTCTCGGGCTACATTCTCCACTCGGGCTTCTTCAAGTACGGCGATGTCAAAGTGGGCGACGAGGTTGTGGCAGGCTACGACGAGCTTCGGAGATGGCCGCTGCGCAACAATCACACAGGCACCCACATTCTCAACTACGGTCTCCGAGAGGTGCTTGGTGACCATATTGACCAGCGTGGCTCCCTTGTGGCCCCCTCGAAGCTCCGCTTCGACTTCTCCCACAAGCAGGGCGTCAGCGTGGCTGAGACGGACCGGATCGAGAAGATTGCAAATGATTGGATCAACAAGAATGTCGCAGTGTACTCCAAGGAGATGCCCCTAGCCGAGGCGTACAAGATCCCGGGCGTACGCGCCGTCTTTGGCGAGGCGTACCCGGATCCCGTCCGTGTCGTCACACTCGAGTATGACGTTTCGGATATTGCAAAGGACGTCGAAAACCCTCGATGGAGGAACACAAGCGTAGAGTTCTGTGGAGGTACGCACGTTGCCAAGACGGGTGATATCAAGCGCTTTGTCGTTGTCGAGGAGGGGGGCATTGCAAAGGGCATTCGAAGAATCGTTGCCGTGACAGGCGAGGAGGCTGCCAAGGTGCAACGTCTCGCAGACGAGATGGAGGCTAGGATCGCCAGAGTGGCTGCGCTCAAGGACCGCAACGCCAAAGAGGGCGAGCTCAAGACGCTGTCGCAGGACCTCAACAAGGCCGAGATCTCCATCGTTCGCAAAGCGGCGCTGCAGGAAGAGTTTGCCAAGGTCAAGAAGGCGCACGATGCAGAGGCCAAAGCGCTGCAGGCCGCCCAGGGAAAGATTGTCACGGAGCATATTGAGTCGTACTTCCAAAAGAACCCGGACGAGACGTACCTCGTGCACCACTATGAGGGTTTGGGTGCCAACACCAAGGCACTGCAGCAAGGCGTGAATCTGGCCAAGAAGCTGGGCAAGGCTGCTTACCTCTTCAGTGCCGCCGACGAGACCACGGACGAGAAGGCTGGTGACGGTACGTCGACCAAGGCTAAGGTCGTCCACATGAACTTTGTTCCGCCACACGACCTCGAAAAGGGCTTGGACGGACGGGACTGGGCAGAGGTTGTGAGCAAGAGCATCGGAGGCAAAGCTGGTGGAAAGCGCGAGGGCGCACAGGGCGTTGGCCAGGAAGCTGGTCTGGCACTCGAGGACGCTATGGTTGCGGCGAAGAGGTGGTATCAGCGAGACGCCATCGAGAAGCCTCTGATGCCAACACAGTAGATTTCACTAGATCGCTCTGCCCTCTCGCAGCCAAGAGAAAAGAATGTATAAATCCAGTTTCTTCTCATTCCAGAGTGTCAAAGTATCCGAAAGGGCTAGAAAAGCCATAGAAAGTAGACAAATTAGAAAGTGAGCAGGCCGCGTTGACGAGCACCGAAGACGATCGAGATGAGCAAGACGATGATGGCGAGCTTGGACCTCAGAGAGCGGCGCGGCTCTTATCGTGAAGCAAATATATGAGAGTGTGAGCATGTTGAAGATGAGGAGGAGAAAGAAAAAGAAGAAGAGAAAAAGCTCAGCGATACACTCAAATGGACCAAGACGAGCACTTCCAGGGGGAAGCGCGAAGACGGAAGAAGAAAAGAGAAAATTATAAACTCACCCTGGACGGACTCTGATGAGGGTTCGTCGGCCGGCCAAAGTTGATGCTCTTCCCTGACAAGAGCTTGAACTTGGCCAGATCCGAATCACGCAGGGGCGGGTAACGCATGCTCATGACCTTTTCAATCGCGAAGCCGACGACGCCCTTGGCGGGTGCATTGAGCGTGGCACGGTCGTGGGAGAAGGTGTCGAAGCCAGCCTTTCCGTGGTAGTTGCCATAACCTGAGGGTCCGGTGCCACCGAAAGGAAGCTCGGCGACGGCAAAGTGAAGCAGCGTGTCATTGACAACGGCGCCGCCCGAACGCGTGTTGTCGAGGACCTTCTTGGCTTTCTTTTGGTCACCGAAGTAGTAGAGGACGAGGGGCTGGTCGCGGCTGTTGACAAAGTCGATTGCCTCGTCGATGTTCTTGACGGTGCAGATGGGCAGCACGGGACCAAAGATTTCACCGCTCATGGTCGAGTCATCCTGGGGCGCATCGGCAATGATGGTAGGGGCCAGGTACTTTGTCGATTGGTCGCCGTCGCCACCCAGGACAACCTTACCCCGGGTACCGGTGACCATCGAGTTGATTCGCTTCCAGTGGCCGTCGTTGATGATCCGGGAGAAGTCAGCCGACTTGGCCGGTCCATTGGGGAAGAACTCCTTGCTGGCCTTCTTGAACTCCTCGACGAGCTTCGTCTGCACGGCGGGCGTGCACATGATGTAGTCGGGCGCGATGCACGTCTGGCCGCTGTTGAAAGTCTTGCCCCACAGGACTCTTCGTGCCGTCTTTGCCAGGTCGGCCGTCTCGTCGATGATGGTAGGCGATTTACCGCCGAGCTCAAGAGTGACGGGGCAGAGCCACTTGGCAGCTTTTTCAGCCACGATGCGGCCAACGGTACCATTGCCGGTGTACATGATGTGCTCCCAGCGCTGGTCCAGCAGCGCTGTGGCTTGGGGAATGCCGCCATTGACGATGCGCGACGTCTCGGGGTCCATGTACTTGCCCCACAGCTCAGCGATAAGCTTGGCAGAGTGAGGAGCCACCTCAGAGGGCTTCATGACCACGCAGTTACCCGCGGCAATGGCGTAGATGACGGGTGAAACCTGCACGTTCAAGGGGTAGTTCCAAGCGCCCAGTACGAGGACGGTGCCCTTGGGCTCCTTGCGGACGGTCGGGTAGTGCATGGGCCAAGCCATACCGGCCCAGACGCGCTCAGACTTGGCCCACTTGTCGAGATTTTTGATTGTGTCGACGATTTCGTTGACGACGAGCATCGTCTCACCAAAGACGGAGTCGAAGCGCGAACGACCGAGGTCCTTTTTGAGTGCCTCGACGAGGAGGTTCTCGTTGTCCTTGATCATGAACGCCATCTGCTTGAGCTGGTTCTTGCGATACTCTATGCGCGACAACACGGTCAGCTGCCAAGGCAACTATTACTGCACGGCGACGAGTCATCACTCACCGAGATCACGAGTCTTGTGGGTGAGAAAGACCTTGCGGAGATCGGCATTGATCTGGGGAATCTCTTCGACGGTGCTGTAGACCAGCCCGGCTTGTTCTTGGGGAGTAGCCATCGTTGGTGTAGGTGCTTCCTGTCGATCCGTTGAGCGTGGAGTTCAGATGGAAGGAGGTGGCAAAAGGGAGGGAATAGAGGATCAGATCTTGCTCGCTCGCTCTCTCCGTCTGGGGAAACGATTGACTTATCTGCCTTCCCATGCCCCTCCATAGCTAGTCTCCTCGCTCGGGCTCTCCTTTTCTCTTGCAAAAAGCCATTTGAAAGGGCTGATTCTCGTTTTAGCGTCCAATGCTCATGACAAAAGTTTTTTCCGCACCTCTTGCAGGAAGGAAGACCGTGGAAGAGAAGGGCTCGCTCGGTGACGGAATTCCTCCACACCGAGGGGGTTACAAACACACACACAAAAAAGTTGAGGCCGTTCCCCTCTCCAACCGCCGAATAAGGACAAGGCTGCGGGGAGAGGTAACGCGAAGGGCTTACTGTGGGGGGCTTATGACGACTAAAGCGCACAGACTTCGGCAAATCATTGCGACGACTGACCCACAGCAAGCGCTGTCCATCCAACGAGAGCTCGCGCCGCTGGTCTGCATCCCACCATGGCCTTGCCTCGCCCGTTCGTCGGACAAACTCCGCATCCTCGCGCTCGATGTGGCCTACTCCGACAGCCTAATCGTGGGCAGCGCCGTCCTCTGGGACCCGCAACGGCATGAAGTAAGCTGGCAGTCGATGCGGAGCAGCACCACGCCGGCCTTTCCCTATGTACCCGGCCTTCTAGCCTTCCGCGAGATTCCCACGCTGTACCCGCTCATCGATGAAGCTCTCGCGCACGCGTGTCCAACCGGCAGAGACGAAACGGGAGAGAGCCCCTCGATCGTGCTGCTGTGCGATGGGCTTGGCATCGCGCATCCGCAGGGGCTCGGCCTCGCCTCGCACTTGGGCCTCATCTACGACCTGCCCTCGATTGGGACGGCCAAGAACCACTTCTGGGGTACCTACGACGCCGCCTCGCTCGGCTTCCCGCGCGGATCACGCGTTCTACTGCGAAAGCCCTCCGAGGAGAGCCAACAGGCGGAGCAGCAAGTGGGGCCGGAGCAGGAGCAGGAGCAGGAGCAGGAGCAGGAGCAGGAGCAGGAGCAGGAGCAGGAGCAGGAGCAGGAGCAGGAGACGGTGACAGCGCAGCCGGACGAGGCGATGGGCCACGTTCTCCGAACGCAAGACGGCATCAACCCCATCTTTGTCTCGCCGGGCCACCGCGTCTCGCTCGACGAGGCCGCCGATGTTGTCCTTTCGCTTTGTTCAACGTACCGGCTCCCCGATCCGATTCGAAGCGCAGACCACATTGGCCGAATAGAGCTTCAGAGATTGGAGAGAGAGAGAGGCCAGCCATGTAAGCAGAGTGACAGATGATGCTTGTGATATCATTACGGTTCCCCGAGAGATTGAAATAAGAGAGGCGAGATAGAGAGATAGAGAGAGATAAAGCGAGGAGCGACGTCTAGATAGATTGAGAGGAGAGTGTGCAGGAGTGAAGGGGGAGAATGCGCCGAGATGGGTAAAGTGTATCCGGAGTGGGCATGGCGAACTATTAGTGTCACCGTTTGGCAGCCGGGGCAGAGGTGGAACGAGCAATGGAGCCGCCAGCGGGGCCAGTCGGTCGACCTCGTCCGCCCATGCTGGTCCTGACGAGCTTGGAGGCCTGGCGCGATAGCTTTCGAACGTCGCCGTCCTTGAGCTTGACGGTAAATGCGCAACCCAGCACGTTGTCGGGCGACATGAGCTGCAGCGGTGGGTGCAGGAGCATCCTCAACGCTTCCGCGTGGCCCGGGCACTGCTTGCGATCCATCAGAGGTTCTCTGATGATGCGCACGATGGCGAGGCCCACTCTCTGGATCCATTGGGGCCCCTCGAAGAAGAAGACATCCCAGACGCGCATGAGCGTGTCCCACGGCAGGATGCGCACAAAGAGGGGGAGGAACCACGAGGGTGTAAAGTGGATCGGCTCGATGCCCAGCTCGATGAGCCGCTGTGCCAGCTCGGGATCCATGCTCTGCAGCAGCTGGCCCAGGACGATGCCGTCGACGTGGAGCTGCTTGAGATCGTTGCCATAGTAGCCCTCGACGTGGACATCGCGGAGCATGGCACAGAAGAGCCAAAAGGCCTCTTCGGCCGGCATCTGGATAAGGAGCCAGCCAACAATGAGGCCCATGCCCTGGGTGTAGCCGACGGTGGGGTTGTAGTGGACGTAGGCCTTGAGGATTGCCTCGAGATCCGCCTTGCCGCTGCTCTCCTCGCCTCGGAAGAGACGATGATCAGGGAAGCACCGGTCCAAGTCCTTTTCGATGGACTCGTAGGCGGCTTCCTTTCCCTTTCTCACCTTTGGCTCTTGGCTCTGCTTGCACAGCTGCTCAAACAGCCCAGGCCTTCTCCTGGTCGAGGCATTGGCCAGGAAGAGCCAGACGCTCTTTCGCATCGACTGCGGGATGCCAGCGTGGACGAGCTTCTTGACCTTGCGGCTCTTTTTCGCCCCGGCCAAGTCGTTTTCCTGCAGGATGCCCTGCCACTTTTCCACGGCCTCGTGGTCCTCGACCGGCGGTTTGTAGGGAACGCCGGTGCCAAGGTAAAAGCCGAGCGCATCTACGGGCGCTCGGTCGTCTGGCACAGCCGGACCCGGTATCGCGAGAGAGTGAGGAGCCAGGCCAGGCGAGGTGGGCGAGAGCATCGGTGAGCCGCGAGCACCTGGCAGGGACATTTGCGCAGACATGGGTGACGGCGCAGAGAAGGGGCTCGGACTCCTCGACGAAGGGGACGTCCCGCTCCCGCCACCCGGAGGACCGGGAGAGAGACCAAAGACGGTAGACATGCCACCGTGGGCGCCAGGCTGGGGGTTGCTGGGGTTCTTTCGCAGTTGCCCACTCCCAATCCTTTCCCGCTGGCTCGACCGGTCCGACGAGGATCGGTGAGGCGCAAAGCCCGGCGATGGCGGCCCGCTCCCTGGTCCGCCCTGGGCAAACGGCAGCTTCGGCGAGGGTAGTGGCTGGTCGACAAAGCTTCGTGGCGAAGGCCCTGGTGGCATTGCCTCTGGCGCTGCACCCAGGTGCGGTGGTCGCTGCGCAGTTGGGCTCGACATTGACGTCGATCGCCTGCGTGCTTCGTTGGGCCTTTGCTGCTGATGCAGCTGCGAATGGATCGAGGCCGGAGAGCCAGAAGGTCCTGGTGGGCCAGGAATGAACTGGCCAGGCGCGCCAATCTGGCCCGGTGCACCCATCGGTGGGCTGGCGACCCGACTGAGGAGCTGAGGAGGCACCGGCTGCCCTGGCCTCGGAGGACCAGTGGTGGGCATTGGGGGCATGTTGCCGCGTTGCATTGGCCTGTTAATGGGTGCCGAATTACCGATCGAGGGTCTTCTCTTCGGGTCAAAGCTCCCGAGCCCTGCTCCTCCTCCTCCACTACCACCTCCTCCCGCAGAATGCGTCGATCCAGAAGAGTCCCTTTGACTCATGCCCCCGCTGAAGCCCTGGCGAGGCGGTGACGAGGTCGCACTGCTGCTGGCTTCCACCTTGCGACGCAGTGTCGAGGCTGCGCCCGCTCCCGTGGGAAGCGGCGCTGCCGATGGTCGCCTGCCCGAGGGCGTGCGAAGAGCAGCGGGGATCTGCATCCGTCCCGCTTCGTTCGACGCCATGCCGGCTGCGTCAGACGCCGTCTTGTTTGATGTGGGCGTCAGGTTGCGTGCACCGTTGGCCAGTGGCGACGACGGCGCGATGCGAAAGTTAGGGTTGCCAATGCTGTTGCCAGACATGTTTGAGGCCCGGCTGGAATTCAGGCTCTCCATTGACATGTTCGAGGCGAGGACACGGCCGCCGGGCGACTTGCGAATGTTGAGCTCCCGAAAGTCAAAGTTGGGAAAGGCAACGCTATCTCGCCCGTAGACGTCGTAGATCGAGAAGGTCTGATCGCGTCTTCGGTTGTGTGGGTCGTCGTCGGACTCGGACGTGTTTGTCGTGTCGATCGACGAGGTGGTGGAACCATGGCCAGGTCTGGTGCCATTGTTGTTGCTGGAGTGAAGCGCTGCCGCACCCGCTTGGTCCCGGGCATTGATGGGCGATTCGGCCGAGGAAATGGGCGACGGTGGCAGGTGCGACGTCTTTTGCGCCGTACCGGACTTGACGCCGCCCGTGTCGAGCTTGGCCGGTGGGGCAGCCTGGACGGAGCCTGCGCTGCTGGCCACGCTTCCTGAGCTTGCGCGAGCCCAGGGAAGCATCGTCTCCGAGTCGTCAGAATCCATGGAGTCGCGCTGCTTCCGGCTGTTGTTGCGCGCGTGGCTCTCGTCCGAGAGGGGAGGCGTGGCCACTCCCAAGCGTCCGCCGGCATTGGCATTGGCAGCCGCCGTCGCCGCAGCTGCCTTTGCGTTCCCAACCGCCCTTGCAGCCGCACCAGCAGCAGCTGAACGGCCCTCCTGCGCCGCTGCGCTTCTTTCCCCCTTTATTGCCGACCCGCCAGTGCTGTGGTTGTGGCTGGACGAGTCGCCCATCTGGCTGATCTGAACGCTGTGACTGTCAATTGACATGCCTTCCTCCTCTCCGTCCGAGTCGACGGCGGTGACGGGGATGCCGAGGGGCACCTGCGATACGTGCATTGTCGCCGCCTCAGACTTGCTCATCGGCCGCGTGCTCGAGTCACGAATCGTGCCCACACCACTCCGACGCATCAGGACTGGCTTCTTGAGCTTGCCGTGGAAGGTGACGTGCTCGCCCTTGAAGCGGCCCACGACGCCCTCGCAGTAACCCTAGAGTAAGACCGCGCATTGCTCAAATTGGTCAGCAGCCGAGCGATAATCAAGAGGAAGCACGTCAGTCAACGCACCAGAAACCAGGCATCGGAGTCATTGACGCCGCTGCGCCGCTTGCCACTGCTGCCCTCGGCGCCTTCGTCGTCTAGCCTCCGCAGGACGATGATCTGCTCGCCCGTCATAAACATCAGGTCCTCAATGTCCGACGCGGGATTGTCCAGCTTGGCGGTGCACGAGCCAATGCCCCCTTTGAGGAGGGCGAAGCGCGTCCACGCGTTGAGTGTATGCGCATCCATCCTGTCGGCCGGCGATGGTTGACGACGGTGTCAAGAAGATCGCTCGCCCAGTTTCTTCGTTTGCTTTGTTTCTAAAGTGCTGGCTGATGACGAAGAGAGCGATGCGATACACGAGCCTTTGTGAGAAAAGGGGCCTGGGACGTGAATATAATCGTTGGATTGTCGGGAACGAGTGAGAGAAGAAAGATTCCCGCCGTCGCGAAACGCAGCTCAGTCCACACCTGGCGAAGCAATGGTCTGTATCGATACGAGGTGGTTCCCTTGCTGTATGCCTTGGCGATAGCCTACTTGAAAGACGAGAGAGTGTGTGTGGGAGGAACCAGTCCCCGATCTAATGACGCGACGTGCGAAGAGAAAGGAACAGAAAAGGAGCGTGTGTGTATGCGTCGACGCTCAGTGTGATGAACGTCGCGGTAGTTGGCGCAAGAGGCAACCACTGCCGGTCGACTCGCAGTCGAGGAGCAGCAGAGGCGTCGGACAAGCCGAGAGCGGAGTGAGGGTAAAGAAAGGAGAGGGGACCAGTCAGGAGGAAGCAGCTGAGGAACGACGAGCTTCGATGCTGGTTGATGAGGAGGGGGGGAGAGGATGTGTAGGTGCGAACGCGCCGCACTCCCGCCGTCCTTGATTGTATTTGGCAATCCAAAAAGGGGAGAAAGGAAAAAAAAAATCAAGTTTCCATCCCTAACAGGGACCCTCAAGCCAGGAGAAAAAAATATATAATAATAGGCCAGGAAAAATCAAGCGGACGGAACACGCTAGCAAGAGGCTTGGCTGCTGTCGTCGTCGTCGATTGCTCGGTGTCTTTTTAAATTTTTCCTTTGCTCCTCGCTTGACATCGGGAGGCTTCTGTCTTTGTTGCCCAAAATATAATTGCGCTGAAGCTGTGGCAGGCGAGCTGGGGTGCTCCGGCGGCGTTGATGTTGATGTTGATGTTGATTTCTTGCTGAGACGACGAACATGCCAGCAACGCAGCGCCGCGACGATCAATCCACCGACGTGCTTTAGCGTGTGCCCGAAAGACCTCAGGCACGCTCTGTCCAAGCTTGCTGCTCCACCACCCCATCCACTACACTACTAGCTACAACTACTACTTCTGCTTACTTCTTCGTTTCGGCCTGCTCTTCCTCAGCTGTCAGCGCTCGATCAGAAGTGGCCAGACAGATTGTCCAAGGCAGGTTCCTGCTTCACACTCCTCTGCGATCGACCCAATAATATAATGATGATAATGTTGTGTGCAGCAATATGTAGACTTGTGCCAGCGAGCAGTGTGCGAATTCCTGCGAGCGCTTAAACCTGATGCACCGAAAGTACGTCTGCAGCTTTTGAAACGCGTTTGCCGGCGCGGTTCAGGCGAACTCGACGGTTCAAAGCATATTGACAAAGGATTAACACAAGCGTCAGAGTTATCGTGATCACCCTTACGAACTAAATGAATGGAGTAGCCTGGTACCGCAATGTTGCTGCGCTAGAGACCGGAAGGTGCTCCGATGTGCAGACGAAGTGACAACTCGCATTGCGTCCGTCCATCGGCGATGGGCAACTTGCACGCCCGCGACTTCTGGCGGGGAATGGAATGTTTGTGTACCGTACACGTGGAAGTCGCGCTTTCTTTTTGGTCGTCAACATGCCAAGCCGAAGACTCTTTGAACGGGCACAGATCAATTATTTTTAGACTCGATCGTTGCTTCTCTCAGCCGTCCCATCAGCAGATTGCTGGACAGAGAGAACAGCGTATAAAGCCTTGCCAGGCTAGTCGCGGTTGAATCCCCATGACGTTTGAATCCATTTGGCGGAAAGGGCAAGTGATTGGCAACGAGGAGAGAAAGAGACTTCATGATGAGAATAATGTGACTCTTTTCTTTGCTAGACATTGACAATGATCTCGAATTACATCTCCGGCATCTCGCCGGGCATTTCACCCTCGCCGGGAGGTGCCATTTGGGGCGCGCCACCTCCGCCGCCTTCCTGTCGGGCTCGTCTCGCTGACACGACATCGTCGACGCGGAGGAGTAGCGAAGCAGACTGAGGATGATGATCAGCGTGATGCAAAGAAAAGGTCGGATGGAGAGGTCACTCACCTCAATAGCGGTCTTGAGCGTCTGGATCTTGACGGCGGCGCTCTCATACAGGCCATACTCCTTCATCTCAACAACCTTGCCAGTGTTTCCGTCGACGCCGTACGAGTGCTCCCCCATGGCGTGTTTTGCCCGGAGCGCCGTGAGAGTCTTGATGGCGTTTCCGCCGCAATTTTGGATGAGCGTGCGCGGAATGACCTCCATCGCCTCTGCCACGGCCTTGATCGGCCCCACTTCCACGCCCTCGACCGATCTGGCAAAGTCGTACAAGCCCGTCGATACGGCCATCTCGGTCGCACCGCCACCGGGAGCCAAAATGGGGTTGAAGACGACGTTGCGAGCCACGGACATGGCATCGGCGAGGTTTCGGTCGACTTCGTTGAGAATATCCTTGGATGGGCCTCGGAGAAGGATGGTACATGCCCTAGGGTCCTTGCACTTCTCCAGGAAGGTGAAATACCTAAGAGAGAGAGAGTGATCCATCATCAGTGAGATGCACGTAAGAGAGAGAAGAAAAAGAAGGCTAAACTCACTCGTCGCCGAGCTTCTCAATGTGAAAGAGGCCACACTTTGTGCCGATGTCGGCATCACGCAAATCCTCGACACGGTTGACAATCGTCGCGCCAGTCGCCCGAGCAATGCGGTTGTTGTCCGATTTGCGCACCCTGCGGATGGCCGTGATGTTCTGCTTGAGCAAAAAGTGCTGGGCCAGGTCCGAGACGCCCTTCTCGGTGAAGACGAGGTCTGGCTTGTGCTCGATGATGCGGTTGCACATGATCTTGATCTGCTCTTCCTCAATCTCCAGAATCCGGTTCCAGTCCTCTTCTTTTGTAATCTCGATGTTGGTCTGTGACTCTCCCTTCTTGTACTCGAGAGGGCAGTCGAGAAGCAGAATTCGGGGATTGTCGATGCGTCTCCTCATCTTGGGGTGGGTCACATCCTTGGCCAGCATGACGCCGTCGAGGACCTTTGATCCTTCAATCTCGCCTCCGGGCACCTTCTCAACCCTCGCATACCGCTTGATGTCCACCGTCTTTGACTCTCTGCCTCCGCTTCCCTCGTCGACTGTGGCCACGGTCCGCACCGCCTTGAGTGCCAGGCGGCACATTTGGTCCGACCACCGAGAGACAAACTTGGTGCCAATTGAAGTCTTGATGAGTGCCAGCATCTCCTCTTCGTTGTCCACGTCTACCGGCACGCTGATCCTTTCGATAATTTCGAGAGCCTCGGCCAGCGCCTTCTTGTAGGCCGAAATGATGACGACGGGGTGAATGTTGCGTTCGAGGAGGGGTAGTGAGTGGGCGAGCATCTCTCCGGCTGTACATCATTTCATGGGATCAGCTTGCAGGCCCCTTCAGCATGCTTCTCTCATGCCAGCAGACCCACCAAGAATGATGACACTCGTGGTACCGTCACCGACCTCCTCGTCCTGCGTCCTGCTCAGCTCGATCATGCTCTTGGCGGCCGGATGGCCGACCTCGATTTCACGAAGGATAGCATTGCCGTCATTTGTGAGCAAGATGCCACCCATGGGGTCGAGAATCATCTTCAGCATCGCCTTGGGTCCAAGGCATGTCCGAATGACGTCTGACACAGTCTGCAGAAGGCACCCAGCCATAAATTGAGCATTCGGATGTAAAGATTTAAAAAGGGTCTGAGGACCCACCTTTGCCGCCTGGATATTGGAGATCTGTGCCTTGCGTCCATGCTGGCGCTCCGGACCAGCGTTCATGACAAACACCGGCTGTTGGCCCGACATGTTTGGTCGTCGCTGCTGTGCAAAATGGGTGGAGAGGGACGAGAAGGAGGATTGGTGAGGGAGCGAAGAAAATGGAAGGCGAGAAGATGGGTCGCGCCTAAAACAGAGCTCAAAATTCACGTGTCTCTTTCTTCGCTCTCTCCACCTGCAGCAGTGGGACGACGACCGACGGCAACGGTCGACGCAGGAGAGATGCATCCCACCAAGAAGAGGAGACGGGCTCCTGAAGCACGACGAGAAGATCTTGACGACGATGAGGAGGAAGGGGATGCGAGCGTTCTCGGCTTTCAGGCATTACCTGTGGCCGATTTACCCCTTGGCTTCGACGGCATTCCCATGGACGGTGCGCAGTATCTCGCCGTTGTGAGGTGAGTACATTCTCAAAGTGTTAGTCGACACAAGTGTTGACCGTACTGACAGATCCGTCATTAAACAGACAAGAGGCTAGTGGACGGCCAAAGGTCGTGCAAGTCCGAAATCCCTACGCCATTGCCGACGTCCAAACACCAGTTGCCTCGTCGTTGCAGAGCCAGGTAGGCATGCCGTCGCAAGAATGGCGTGATACGTTTCAGACAAGATTGAAAAACATGCGGGAGTCGCTAAATCCTGTCGTTTCTCTCGGGTCCGCAAGTGAAGGGTTGGTGGTTCCCAAGCGGCATGACGAGGCGAGCTGGTATCGTTTTCTCCATGGTCGCACCCTCAAGGACGAAGAGGAGTCGTCGAATGGCCGGAAAAGTGGAACAGAAGGTGTAGCAGAAGGTGCTGTCGATAGGGATAGTCCTGCATCACAACTCGGAAGACCAGATGTTCAATTAGAGGAGCACGCCGAGCCCGCTTTGAGAGAGCCGACACCTGCGCTTCTGAGCCGTCTCAAGACCAGTGACATCCTAGCTTTGCTCGAATTTTTTCCGTCCTGGTTCTCGCAGAGTTCTATGGCCTCATCGCCGTCGCCGCCAACGATACGACACGCAGTGGACCCGTTCCATGCCAGGTGGGTCTTTGCCCTCCTCGCCAAGCTCGACGGTCGGCTTGTGGGAGATGAAATCAGCACTTTGCGCGTTCTCGCTAGAGCCGGCATCGAGCGAGTGGTGCAGGAGCGCTATCGCCGAGCCGTGAAGAAGACTCTTCGGAAGCAGCAACAGCCACAGGCTTCGGACGACATTGACGGCGGCGAGGTCATGATGAGCGAGATGGGAGCCTGGATGATCGTCTGTGCTGTCAGCAGCATATGGGGCCAGCATGATCTCTGGGACGATGCTCGAGCCGACCTTGCGAAGATTGCTTCCTGAAGTTGCACACAGCAACGAGCAGATCCTGTACTATAGCCATTTTTCTCTTTTATCCATCATCTCAACCTGCCTCCCTCTCACCGCGATCGATTGACAGGTCCCGCCCCGTCGCTAGTCAAAGCCACGCGATCAAAAAGTTAACGTAAAAAAAATGCAAGCTCTGGCGCCCGCCGCCAGAGGGGAGGGAATGTCTCAGAGCGCTAAGAGGCAAAAAGCCTCTTTCACTTTACCCCTCTTCTTCGCGGTCTCACTCACCCTCGCTCGCGCTGACCTCCTTCTTGCCTGTCCTCTCTGACGACCTCGCGCTGCACAGCGCCCGTAATTACGACATACGAATCCAGCTCGACTCGTGGAGCTTCGTGGAAAAGGCGGGCCGTCCAAGGAGCATCCATCAGACGCGGTTTTGGGATTAACGACAACGGCGACAGCGAACCACGCGGGGCACCCTCTCTTCTCTCACACGGCATCCAAGGCACGCGCGCTTCCTCATTCTTTCTCGCGGGAACGCCGGTCCAGTCGAGTGCTTCACCGCTGCCTGTGCCCTCATTACTTTGGGCTTGCTCCGGGTGCACTGTGAAACCCGGCCCGAATTTCGCGAGACCACGCGCAACGCGACCCATTCGGTCACCACCTGCAGACGGGCCCTTTGAATTGGGCCATCCAAGAAGGACGAGGGGGCCACTAGATGATGGCACAGGCACGACCGGTCCTGACCGTCGATGTCAACATCGGCCAGGGCGGCGTGCGGAATCAGCATCAGGCCGCAAAGGCTGCCGCTCAAGCAAGGGCGTCTGCCCAAGCACCCCAGTCTGGACAGGACCAGGATCTTCATCCAGATGACATGACCAACGGTAACGGCGATCGCGGCGGATTCAGCAGCGATGATGAAGAGGCCGAAGACACCTACGCCGGCGCTGGATCGTCCGGAAGAGTGAAAGCGGGCACAGGCCAGGCTGCTGCAAGGAACGGGACAGCATATCACGGGCAGGAGGAACAGGTGAGGAGACCGACTGCAATGGACCTTCAGCGATGCTTCACAGTGGCTAACAGGAGATATGTAGTACATGGATGACTCGGAGTCATCAAATGGAGAAGAATACGAGCCTCAGGAAGGCGACATTGAGATCGTGTCGGACGAGGACGAGGGCGTCTACGACGAGGATGACGATGACGACCTCTCGTCGAGCCCGAGCATTCCAGACGAGAACATCGACTTCGATCTTGTCTATGCGATGCACAACTTTGTGGCTACCGTCGAGGGTCAAGCAACGGTCTACAAAGGGAATAGCCTGACGTTGCTAGACGATTCCAACTCCTACTGGTGCGTGCTTGCCTCCCCACTTCCCTCTCCCTATCTGTGGCATCCGCTAACATTTTGTGTGATTGAGCACAGGTGGCTGGTACGGGTGTTGAGAACGCAGGAAGTGGGCTACATCCCTGCCGAAAACATCGAGACCCCCTTTGAACGTCTGGCGCGGCTTAACAAGCATCGCAATGTCGATCTCACATCGGCCACCGACGACGATCACATCCAAGTGCCTGAGAAGATCTTCGTCAGCCACCTCGTCAAGCAGAGAAACTTTGGCCCCAACGGAGGCTTGTCGGAGCATTCTGGCAAGCTGTCTGCTCTCTCCATGAGAAGAGACGGTGACGCTCCTGAGCACGTTGTCAGGGAAAAGGAGCGCATCGGCGATCGTGGCGTTCAGTTTGGGCCATCCACCTACCTCGAGCACAGCGGAAACGAGGACTCTGAAGATGAGTACGATGACGACGAGAATCCGGACATGGAAGGCGATGAAGACATGGACGAAGAATACGATGAAGATGACGAGAACGAAGAAGAGCAAGAGGAGCAAGGAGGGGAAAGCCAGGGCGATAGGGGCGAGGAGATTATCCGATCACGGAGAGGTGTTGAGGAGGGAATAGGCGCTGGTGCCACAGCCACCGCAGCCGGGGCCGCTGCAGGTATCTACGCGAGGGAACATGCGCAAGGCAATGAGCGTACGCCGATGCAACAGGCCCAGCAACAGCAGCAACAACATCCACAACCAGGTCAGCAGCAGCAATATCAGTCGCAGCAACCCACGCAACAGCAGCAAGGTACAAGCAGGCGGGGCTACCTTGACAAGATGGAGCCCGATGATGGCATGGACTGGGATGCAGCAGAGACGGAGCGGGTGCAGCGGGCTCAGCAAGAGCGCATTGCTTCCAAGCAGGCAGCCGATGTGCGAAGATCTAACGAGGATGCACGCTCCCAGGGCGTGCAACAACGTAATTCAGCAAACATCGACAGTGCCCCTCCCTCAACCTTGCGTCCAGGTGGCAACATTGCCACGCAAAGAGCATCAAATGAACGCCTCAGTATGACTGGTAGCGATCGTAACTCTCAAGGCTTCCTGCCCTCGGCCGTCTTGGCTTCTCGAGATCGCTCGGCGTCTGATGCGAGTGTGGGATCCAGCCAGCTCTCGCCCGAGTCGAAAAAGGACAAGAAGGCGGCCCAGCGGCGATCCAAGACCGAAGAGGATGTCAATGAGGAGAAAGCAGGCAAGAAGCGTTCGGGCGTTTTCAGCGGTCTCTTTTCGAGATCCAAAGACAAGAAGGAACGCAAGAGCGGTAGCTTTGGGTCGTCGCACAACCGGAACGGCAGCAGCGGAGATGGAGACAGCCTCTTCACGGGTAGAAGCTCCGAAGAGAGTCTTGGCAACACCCGCCGGATATCGCAGTCGTCAAATCCTGGTCGCACAGTGCAGGAGAGGGACCGCGCACAGCAAGAAGCCTACCAGAGGCAATTCCTCACCACGAGCGGTACCAACCCGGAAGGCGACTATAGGCACCTCAGCGCCCAGCAACATGGACGAGTAGCTAGACCAGGCAGCTTGATCGGCCCGTCAGGCACTGTACCCATGCTCAACGTGCTGAGAATCTTCGCGGGTGACAACATCGACAGTGACGCAACTTTCAAGACGGTCCTCTTGAACGATTCGACGACGTCGAAAGATCTGGTCAAGCAGGCCGTCCAGCGGTTCAGGCTCGGCGCAGGGCAGGATCCTGCCGAATACATGCTTACCGTCAAGCTCGTTGAGGGCGACGAGAGACAGTTGGATGGCGATGAGAGACCACTGCAGGTCTTTGACAAGTACAGCGAAGATCTGGCCAACGACCGCGATACACCGACAGTGCCTTCGGTCAAACGGTCAAGTGTCGGTTCGATCTCATCGATCTCCTCCAACCTGAGTCTGAACCCCGCCATTGCGCGCTTGGGTAACGACTTTAGCGATGATCACGCAGTCAAGTTCTACCTGCACAAGAGAAAGCTGGAATCGTTGTCCAATCTTTCTTCTGTGGACCAAAGCTACTCGCTCGAGGCTTCCACA
The DNA here is from genome assembly GCF_003144295.1 of Acaromyces ingoldii. Taxonomy (NCBI): domain Eukaryota; kingdom Fungi; phylum Basidiomycota; class Exobasidiomycetes; order Exobasidiales; family Cryptobasidiaceae; genus Acaromyces; species Acaromyces ingoldii. Next base: position 1,868,505 of record NW_020290249.1, on the reverse strand, counting down.
CTTAGCGCTGGAAACACCAGCTCCGACACCCAGCAACGGGCTAGCCAGGCTTCGATGTTATCGGCTGACACCGCTGACACCATCCAAGCATCCTCGGCTCGCTTTGCGCTGCGCTTGCTCATCTTCCCCTCGGACCTGCCCGAAGGGACGGTCTTTGATCCTCAAACCAGCGCTCTCATCCCCCAACGAACGCTCGTGGAGCGAGGACCCGGTGGTATGACGCCAGGCGAGGGCATCACACAAGAGTACCGCGAAAAGGTCCTCGTGCTTCCTCGAAACGCGACGGTGGCCGAGGTCATTGAGCAGGGCTTGGACCGTTTTGGTATCATGGAAGGCGTCGTGGAGGGAGGCGACGATGTTGAGGACAGGTCGTCGCGGCGGAGGAGCAAAGCCAAGGTCCGCTACGGTCTCTCGGTCGACATCAACCATGCTGAGCGATCATTGAATGCGTCTGGCAAGGTCGTTGATGCCTTTCCAGTCGCCCCTGTCTTCAAGTCCGGCGCAGGCAATCGGCGGTCGCTAGATGCAAAGCGTCGAAGCATCGACTCAATGATGCTGCTGAGCGTGGCGGACGACATCCGACCTGACGATCCTATCTTCATCCTTCGGCAGGTTCACCCCAATGCCAAGAACAAGACGGCGAGGTCGCTTAGTCCTACTGAGGACGTCCTTATCAACAAGCAGGATCAGCGGCGCCAAGCCGAGCTCGACAAAGTGGCCCCCATGCTGTCTCAGCAACGATCGCCCAGCACTGCGAATGATCTCTCCGTGCTAGGGGGGGAAAAGGAAGGCATGAGCCGGCAAGAAATTATCGCTGCGCAGAGAGCTGCGGCGAGAGAGAGGAGAGCTGCCGTTCTGGGGGCAGAGCGGAACGAAGACCAAGGCGTCGATTTGCTCCTCGAAGATCGAACTAGGATCCGCAGCTCTCGGAGCCTCGAGTCAGGCAAAGTGCGCTATTCCTACATTGGTTCGTCGGGCCAGGAGCAGGATATCAGCAACATTGTCGAGGACGTGCTTCAAGATCACCAGGAGCCCAAGGTTTCTCGGCCTCCCAACGCAAGGATGCCCAGCCGGGCTGAGAGCGGCCTGACCGCCGACAGCTTTGAGAGCGCACCCAGCCCTAGCCTCATGGACAGGAGGAGCCCATTGAGCCTCAACGAAGTACACTATGACGTCCGGGTGCCTGCCCAGACTGGCGATCTCCTCGAGACGTTTGTAAGAAATCCAAAGAATGCGGAAACAACAATCGAGGACCGCATCGACCAGGTGCTGGCTAGGGTCACGGCGGGAACGATATCACCCTTCACAGCTGGCTACGACGACAGCGGGCGAGCGACGCCAACTGCAGACGGCCGATCATCATCGCGAGCAATCAACAAAACTGGTATGCCAGGCTCGCTTTCTAGCCATGACAGCCCGACATCCAACACCACCCATCAGACGTCCATTTCCACAATGATGACGACGACAACACCGCTCTCGCTGATGTCGGGCACAGCAGCAGCAGCTGCTGCTGCTGCCGCAGCTTCTGGAGGAGGGACGCGCTCCGTGACGTCGCCGAGAAACAACGCGCCTCTGCGCGGCGACTTTGGCCTTTCAAACCTGTACACACTCGTCGACGCCGCCGCCCGTCGAGGGGCAAAAGGTCATCACCGCGGTAAGAGCAGCAGCAAGGGTGGCAGCAACGGCAGCGGTGGTGGCCTCGGGTACAATGGTCCGTACAAGCCGTCGGTCGGAGGCCTCTTCCCGCCTCAGTCGCCGCACATTGGCGAGAGAAGGGTAAAAGAGGTCTACGCGCCCATTGGCCGTCAGCTCAACAACATCGAAGAGTCATTGGACCAGCTTTTGAACGACGCTCTGCGCAACTTTTGACCTCGTTCATGCTTACGGATTCGATTTATTCTCTCAGCACTGCTTCTACCCCCTTGTCTTTTCTCTCAGTCTCTTGGGGTCATTATCTCTGTATGCTTAGCTAGGTAGGAATTCGTCATTCTCCTTGTCCTTTTAAAGGTCTTCAATTTGAGCTGGCTTCATCCAACCCGTGCGCGTCCTGTTACTACTGTGCGATCCGCCCAAGCCGTCTTTTCATAGAAGTCTTATTCACTGTCCCGTAACGGCTTGCACCTCTCGGTGCGCAGAAGAGCCTCGCCTCACCCTTCCAGCGTCTGTGTTCCGACGACGAGCATCTCTCAGCTGAGCTGAGAATTACGAGCTGTGCCTCGAAAGGAAAGCGCCACTGGCCGGAGTTAATTAGTGCCGATGCCGCTTTCGCGCAGCCTTAAAAATCAAGGACAAGGAAGGCCAAGGCTAGATTCGTTGAGGCCAAAACATTGACGACGGCCCCACAAAAAGGACGCTACTACTACAACAACAACAACAACAACAACAACTACTACTACTACTACTAGCACTCTTGGATTCGCCAAGGTGGCAGAGGGTTGTCGGCTTGGGCGAGACTGGGTCACGATGATGCTCAGGTGACTCTTTCTTGCCAAGGAGGCGGAAGGGATCCGGGCTCTTCTTGAACTGGATCTCGATCCTTCCCTATCTCCTTCTTTTCCCTCCCAAGATGAGGCCTTCTCATTTCGTGACGTTATCGCAACGATACTCCTTTCCTTCTGGACCGAGCTCGAGCTTGGACCTTTTTCTAGCCGTATGCGCTGCACCTGACAGGGCGTGCAGAAAAGAAGGAATTGTTGCTTAATTAATCATCTCATCTTCCATGTCGATATCTATCAATGAACCTAGGAGAAATTTCTATGGATGAAGGTAAATTTGCAAGGAAGGTTGGGAAAGGGAAGAAGCGCTTTGATTGTACCACGTCGCAATCCCAGATACTATTGCCCGATCGTCGCCTCTGGCTCTATGCTTGTCTATCTTCTACTTCTGTGATTACACCGCTGCTGCTGAGCTACGCATACACTTGCGGCGGAAAACGCGAGTGCCAGGACGCTTGCTGATCGGCAGCAGGCAGCAAGGACGCTCAGGGTCTTGTTTCGGACAGACCACAAAAATGGAGCGTAGATCGCAATGCTGACAGACGGGTGCCGCCTGGTCAGAAATTCAGCGGTGTAACTACAACCTGCCGAGAGGCTTTCTGTGTTTGTATCATGGTTGCGCAATGTTCTAATCCGGGAACTTGGTCCGAACGAGAGGGAAAGGGAAAATCTCTACCAAACGACCGCGTGTAAGCTAAGCGAGTGTTAGTATTCGAAAAAAAATAAAAATAAAAATAGAGGCGACACTGGCCTTGTGCGTGCCAGCCTTGGTTCGATATGGGCTTTTGTGTGCGTGAAGCGCGCACTGCAGCGCAGGGCCTTTAGGGGCCAATGGCTGGGCCGAATCCTGCCCAGAGCCAGCGAGGCCAGGGAAGAGCGACGACTCGTTTATAAACGGGAAACCCCTCCCGCCATCGTTTTTTCCTTTTCCCAACCCATCATCAGCGCCACTTTCCCTCCGCTCCTACTCATCTCACCTCATTTTCTCCTTTTTTCGACACCAGATCAACACGTTTGAAAAGATGCAGTTCTCGACCGTTGTCATTGCCGCTTCTGGCCTCGCCGCCGCTGGTGTCGCCATGGCCCAGAGCACCTTCTCGGTCAACACGCCCGCCTCGGTGGTCCAGTGTGTTCCCCTCCAGATCTCGTGGACCGGTGGCCAGGCTCCCTTCAACCCTTTCATCACCGCTCCCGGTGACACGGCGACGATCCTCGAGACGCTTCCCCAGGTCACTGACCGCACGACGACGTGGACCGTCAACCTCGCCGCTGGTCAGAAGTTCACCATCAACATTGTTGACTCGACGGGTGCCAACGCCCCCTCGGCCCAGTCGCCCGCCATTGCCAGCGGCAGCTCGTCGTGGTGAGTTTTTACTATCTCTAATGTTAACTTTCTCTTGCCATCGCAGTTGCTCATACGCTTTTTTTTTCTCTTTCTCTTCCAGCCTCAGCTCTTCGAGCGGATCGAGCTCGGCTACCTCGTCGGGTTCGTCGGCTTCCTCGACTGGCTCCAGGTGAGTGCGATGCTTGCGCATGAAATCGGTGGATACGAGAATGGTTCCTGTTGTTGTTTCTCCTGTCTTTGTTCGTCCTCTGGGCGGCCGAAACCTTTCCCAAGGGGCAGCAATTTGCCACGGATGAAGGGCGAAAGGGAGGAATCAACGTTTTCGAGGGATGATTGGTTCTGACTTCTGTTCTTTCTTTTCCTTCTCCTTCCTCTTCCACCCTTTCCTTCCCTTTCTTTTTTTCTCTCCTACGTCCATTCCTTGCTTTCCCCATTCCCTTCCACAATCCCCCCCTCGAACACCCTTACTGACCCTGCAGCACTGCCGCCGCCACCTCCTCGTCGTCTCCTTCGTCTTCGTCCTCGGCTTCCCGTTCGAGCAGCGGTACTACCTCGTCGACCTCTGCCCCCGCGTCGTCGAGCAGCACCAGCCACGACGGTGCTTCGAGCCTCAGTGGCTTCGCCGCCGTCATTGCCGGTGTTGTCGGCATCGGCGCTGCCGCCCTTGCCTAAGAGAACGGCGCAAGCACTTGTCCGATGTGCAGCAATCCTCTTCAAACAAACGTTTGTGCAATAATCTTCCTTGCGTTGATGTGCGCGATATTTGCCTCCTCGCCTATCATTCAGAATCTCCTCACCATCACATCTCCTCCTACGGAACTTTAGACGCCTACCGCCCGAACTCTCAATTGTTCCCTTTAACAATTCATTCGACTCTCTCTTGTTTATTCGATCTTCTACCTTCTTCCCTCTCCTTTTTCATTCAGATTAATCGCACACTTCTCTTCATCGCCAAAAACATACATTTGTTGTCGTGCGACTTGAGTTTCTTAGGTTAGCTGGTCGGAAGAAGAGTTTACTTCTGCAACAGCGGACGCTCATAAAGGCCGCTTTGCGCCCGCTCGTGTGCGTCTCGACCTTCCCGACGGTTTTGAATACCGCTCTCTACTTACCTCTGATTAAGAAGTCTGGTGATCGGCGTACGCCGCCCGCGTTTGTGCGGACCCGTGTCATGATGTGGCGAGGGCGTACCTTTTATTTTCCTCTTCGGTAGCGAAAACTTTCTTCTAGTGCCAACAAACGTAGAGAAAAGAGGTGCTAACAAATTACTAGGAAATTGGAAATGCCCATAATAAAGAAGAAAGTAAAAATTTCTCGACGAGCTCCACTCCTGCTCACTGTAGGAAGAGGGTGTCAAGAGAGTGAGGAGTGACAGAGAGAAAAAGAGAAAGAGGAGCTGCGCGTGTCTTTCTCGCGCTAGAAAGCAGGAAGAGAGCGAGACTCTTGTGCACAGAGAGGGTGCCACAGAGCGAACAAGAGAGAGAGAGAGAGAGAGAGAGAGAAAGAAGCTTGCGTTCAAGGGATCGGGATGAGCGTTGCTCGCGGGGGCGGCGCACTGTCGCTGCCCAAGTTCAGGCACAATGTTGCGAAACGCATCGGCCGGTTCCTCCTCGTCGACGGTGGCGTAAACACTGGAATTAGCAACAAGAAGGCGACAAAGAGGAGCAAGAGGATCAGGAGCAAGGCAGACGAGGAGGGCAAGGACCTTGTGCGGTGGATGTGCGAGGAGCTCAAGGCGAGGCAGGTGGCGGGCACCGAGAAGAGGGAGTTGTGGTCCATGTATAGGCGCCTGACAAGAGGCGAGCCGCTGGCGTACATCCTAGGTGAATTGCTCCGTCTTCGTAGTGCTTGAGATTTCCTGTGCACTGACAGAAAGGATTTGCCAGGAAACGTGCCATTTGGGCCTCTCGCCCGCCTTGAGGTTCGCCCGCCGATCCTCATCCCTAGGCCCGAGACGGAAGAATGGACCGAACGGCTTGCTTCGATGCTCATTGCCAGTCCCGCACCACGCAGCGAGGCGATCAAGATCCTGGATCTCTGCACTGGCTCCGGCTGCATTGCCCTCTCGCTCTTCTCTCACCTCACCAAGCATCGCCAAGCAGAGGTCCTCGGCCTGGACAAGTCCCGTATCGCCGTGGAGCTGGCGCGGCGGAATGCCCACTCCCTCTTCCCGCCGCAGCAATCACAGTCTGCATCAAAGGTCGCGTTTGAACAGGCAGACATGTTCGATTTCGATCCGGTCTCGGTGGGCGGACCGTTTGACGTCGTCGTTTGCAATCCGCCCTACATTCCGCTGGACCAGTGGGAGAAGCTGGAGGATGGCGTAAGGCTGTGGGAGAATAAAGCGGCGCTAGTCGGTCCTGGAGAGACCGGGCTAGGGTTCTATAAAAGACTGGCAGCGCTCGTGAAGAGCGGTGGTCTGCTGCGTGCGCCTTCCTCGGAGGCAAAGGGAAAGAGAAGGCCGGCAATCGTTGTTGAGGTAGGCCACGATCAAGCTGAGAAGGTACGGGACATCTTCAAGGGTACAGGCGTAGGCCTGGACATTGAGATTTGGAAGGATGCGTTTAAAGTGCAAAGAGCGTTGTTCATGTACCATCAATGATCCCACAAGATGTAACAGTACACAAATGAGAGATGCCAAACGAGCAATCGACCCTGCTTTTGCTTTTAGGTCTGGGCACGCATCTTGCTTCTCTTGCCCGTCTGGGCCTGGAAGCCGGTCTTGATCGTCGTGACGGACCTGGTGGAGCCGCAAGACTCGCACGTCATAAAGTAGATACGGTTCTCCTTCGTCAGAATCGTCTGGGGCGACTTGCACGTCTTGCAGGTGACGTACTCGACTGTCGGGCGCAGAATTAGCGATAGAGGTACAGACACAACTCCTGCCAGAGACTCACCAATATATCTCCGCAAGACATTCTCAATCTGCTTGGGTTGGAAACGACCCTTGATGACGAGACGCTGGCTACCATCGACAGAGCCCACTGTTCCCAGCTCCGAAAAGAGGTATTGAATGACGTGGTCCGGTTGTCGGTGCATTCGCTTGCAGATATCGACAACGTTGGCAAAGACCGTCTTCTTTGATCCATCTCGTTGCACCACGGGCGGCGCAATCGTATACTTCTTCTTGTCGCCCGACAGCGCCGGGTTCTGCGCACGAAGTGTCGCGAAAATCCGGCCGAGGAGCTGAGAGGGCACAGGTTGATACAGGTTTTCAGCACACGAGGTCAAAAAAATCAGAGTGATGAACTTTCTCACCTCTTGGTACGTATAGTCTCGGTCTGTACCGTGCCACGTCTCAACGTTGTCCTTCTTCTCTCCGACAGCCTCTTCGGCATCGTCGGCGCCAAATGGATCGTCGCCAAGGTCGCCTTCGACCTCGGCATCGTCTGACTTGGGCGTGGAAGTCCCCTCGCCCAGCTCCTTTTCGAAAGCCTCGAGATCAAAGCCACCCTTCTTGCTCTTCTTCTTTTTCTTCTTCATGTCGCCAAACTGTCCGGTACGTCACAGTGGGGTGAGTTCTTCATTATCCAGAAAGGTAGAGATTGCGGAATAGACTCTACTCACGTCGAGATCTCCATCTGGGACAGCCTCAGCCGCGTCCGCACCTGCGTCTGTCGCCGTTCCATCAGCCCCAGGAGACGTGGCGTCGTCCTGTCAAGGTCCAGGGTCAGGAACCTCTCGAATCTGCGCGCTCAGTCTACTTGAAGCTCACCAAGTCCATTGGAACACTCTTCTTCTTCTTGCTCTTCTTCTTCAAACCTCCGAAGAGGTCCTCAGGGTTCTCTTCTGCTGCCTCCCCTCCTGCCGGTGCTGCTTCTGCTCCATTCTCGTCGCCCGCGCCGGCTCCGTCGAGGACATCGAAATCGACAATCTTTTTGTTCTTCTTTTTCTTGAGACCGGGGTCAAAAAGAGGCTCCTCGGCCGTGGGCGCGTCTGTCACATCTGCAGACGCCATGGCTCCTTCCGTATTCTGGTAGAGAGATATGCCGTTGTTGAGAAGCGGAGAAGTGGTGAACGGTTGCTGATGAGTCGTTCCAGTCAAGACGAAAAGCAAGAGCAGGTCACGAGGTGATTTGGCCGTGCTATTGTAAAATAGAAGAATGGAGTGGAATTCCCAAATACAATATGCAGAAGCGTTATTTGATCAAGACACGTGGACTTCACCGGAGCGAGCCGAGGTTGCGCACCATCACTGATCGGAACGCCTTCCTTCTCGTCGTCACTTCTCCTTCTCGTCCCAGCCCCTTTTCCCTCTCCCTCGAACATGGCCATGCTTCCACGCGCCGCTCGTCCTGCCCTTGTGGCCAGCGGCTTCTCGGCCCCCATTGCCCGGCAGGGAGTCGCCGCCGCCGCAGGTTTCCACTCGTCCGCCGTGCAGCAGCAAACGCTGAGGGAGCTCGAGCAGCGCATCAAGTCGGTCAAGAACATTGAGAAGATCACCAAGGTAATTAGACACCTTTTTGTTGCTATCAGAAAGAGTGCAGGAGTAGCTGACTCTTCTATTGGGACAACAGTCGATGAAGATGATTGCGTCTACGAAGCTCACCAAGGCTCAGCGTGCCATGCAGGCCGCCAAGGTGTACGGCCAGGCCAACAACGGTGGGTGTCACAATTCTGCAACGACGGACGAGAGGGATGGAGAAAGAGGGGGAAACTGACAGACGACTTCCTGCAGAGGTCTTTGAGCAGTCCGAGGCTACCGCTCCCGATGGCGGCCGGGAGCTGTACATTGTTTGCTCGTCGGACAAGGGCCTTTGCGGTGGTATCCACTCCTCCGTCTCGAAGCGCGCCAAGGCCGAATTTGGCAAGCACGGCGGTGCTGCTGCTTCGGCGGACTCGACTGAGGGACCCAGCATCGTCGTTCTGGGTGACAAGGCCAAGGCTCAGCTTTCGAGGACCCTGGGCAAGAACATTGCCGTTTCCTTCAACCAGGTTGGCAAGGATGTTCCCACGTTTGCGGAGGCCAGCGCCATCGCCGACAAGATTGTCTCGAGCGGCATCAAGTTCGACAAGGTGTGTTGGCCGCTGCTTCAAAGCCCTCTTTTGTTTCCTGGACCACTTGCTCACCGAATCTTGATATGACAGGTCAACATCATCTACAATGCCTTCGTCTCTGCCATCTCCTTCGAGTCGAGGATCATGCAGGTCTTCAGCGAGGAGTCCTTGGAGAAGGCTCGTGAGTTGATCTCCCCCATGGCCACGCACTCTCTTGACCTTGCATAAAGGATGCTCATCTTATCGGTATTCTCCTTGCGACCCTGCAGCCAAGTTCGGTCTTTACGAGCTGGAGGAGGACACGCTGAAGGACCTGGCGGAATTCTCGCTGGCCAACGCCATCTACGCTGCTCTTGCTGAGGGACACGCCGCTGAGATCAACTCGAAGCAAAACGCCATGGACAACGCTTCGAAGAACGCTGGAGAGATGATCACAAACCTGGGAATGGGTGCGTTCCTCCCTGACATCATCTTACCTGTCCCTTCTCTCATGCTGATCTTCTTCCTTCTTTCCATCCAATAGCCTACAACCGTGGTCGACAGGCCCAGATTGTGAGTAGATCGAGGCGATTGGAACCACTGAACTGGAACTGACAAGCCTTTTCTGCGACAGACCAACGACCTCATCGACATTATCACGGGTGCCTCGGCTCTTTAAGTCTGCTAACTCCCTGTGTACATGATATCGTAGAGGGCCAGTGGACCGACGGCAAGAATACAATTGAAAGCTTCTGCTACTCTCATTCCTCGCTGGGTCGAGGGGCTCCCCTGTGTGAGACGCTTGAAGAACAATGACAGGAATCTTCCTCCTTTTTTCTTTTCTTTTCTTTTTCTTTTTCTTACGGAGCTGAAAGGGCGAGGAAGATAAAATAAATTTTGGAGGCGTCGCGAAGACTCGACTTCTGCTTTTTGACAAGCAACGACCGCGATAGTAGTTGCAGCAGAGAACATTGCCGACATCGCAAGGATGGAGTCGCGAAAGATTGGTGTGCTGGGTGCTGGGCAGCTGGGGCGGATGTTTGTGGAGGCTGCCTCGCGGCTCAACATCGAGGTGCACCTTTTGGACGTGGGGCCCTCTGCGCCGGCCAAGCAGATCAGCAGCAATCCACACCACATTGACGGCAAATTCAGCGACGCCGACAAGATTTCGGCCCTCGCGCGGCAGGTCGATGTGCTTACCATTGAGATCGAGCACGTTGATGCGCAGCAGCTCCAGCGCGTGCTCGACCAAGGCCTCGTCAAGCATGTCCATCCGCTGCCGAGCACCATCCGGCTGATCCAGGACAAGTACGCGCAAAAGGTCCATCTCACCCAGCATGGCCTGCCCGTGGCCGAGTACATGGCCGTGGGACCCGACGAGCGCGACCCTTCTTTGCCGGCGTCGTCGGCCAAGGAGCAGGCGGCGGGGATCCAGGCAACAGGGCAGGAGTACGGATACCCGATCATGGTCAAGTCGCGCACACAGGCCTACGACGGACGGGGCAACTTTGTCGTCCGCGATCCGAGCCAGGCAGGCCAGGCAGTCGAAGCGCTGGGCGGCGGGAGCAGGGGCCTGTACGCTGAGAAGTGGGCGCCCTTCGAGCGCGAGGTGGCCGTCATGGTCGTACGCAGCAGCAGTGGCGAGGTCCGGGCATACCCCGCCGTCGAAACGGTGCACAAGGACAGCATCTGCCACAGCGTGTATGCGCCCCTGCGACATGCCGATGCGAGCGTAGAGGCAAAGGCGAGAGAGATTGCAGAGCGGGCCGTGGCGACGTTTGGCGGAGCTGGTGTCTTTGGCGTCGAGCTCTTCCTCATGAAGGATGGCCAGCTGTACATCAACGAGATTGCGCCCCGGCCTCACAACTCGGGCCACTACACCATCGAGGCGACCGAGACGAGCCAGTATGAGAACCACGTGAGGGCGATCTTGGGCTTACCGTTGGGCGGCACCAGGCTTAAAGTGGGCAGCGCCGCCATGGTCAACATCATCGGCCTAGCAGACAGCGACGAGGACCCAGAGGCAGTGACCAAGACGCTGGCGCCCGTCGTGCGGAGCCTGAGCATCCCGGGTGCGACGACGCATCTCTACGGCAAGGCCGGCTGCAGGCGGGGCCGGAAGATGGGGCACATCACCGTAGTGGGCAACAGCGACGCGCAGGTTCGCCAGCGCTTGCAGCCCATCCTCGACGCCCTCGATGTCGCGACAGACACAGCAAAGAGCCCAGCGCACAAGCTGCCCAAGGAGCTCACCCTGGCCGGTGTCGTGGACCAGCCGTCGGTTTCCGAAGAAGCAGCAGCGGCAGCAGCAGCAGCAGCAGCAGCAGCGTCAAAGGCCACGAAGAGCGCCGCCGACTTTGCGCACCCGCAACCGCTCGTCGGCATCATCATGGGCTCCGACTCGGACCTCGGCGTGATGCTGCCCGCGGCCCAAATCCTCAAGCGCTTCAACGTGCCCTTTGAGCTCACCATCGTCTCGGCCCACCGCACGCCCGACCGGATGCGCGACTATGCCCGGTCGGCGCCGAGCAGAGGCCTACGGGCCATCATTGCTGGTGCCGGCGGCGCAGCCCATCTGCCTGGCATGGTAGCCGCCCAGACGGCGCTGCCCGTCATTGGCGTGCCCGTCAAGGGAAGCACATTGGACGGCGTCGACAGCCTGCACAGCATCGTTCAGATGCCAAGGGGCGTCCCCGTCGCGTCCGTCGCCATCAACAACAGCACCAATGCTGCCCTGCTCGCGGTGCGCATCCTGGCAGCTGCTGACTCGACGTACCTCAAGGCCATGGACGACTACATGCGCGAGATGGAGAACGAAGTGCTGGCCAAGGTCGACAGACTCGGTCACGAGGGCTGGGACTATCAGGTCAAGAAGTAGAAAGCAATGGTATTACTAGCGATAGAGGTTCATCATGGAGTGTGTGTGTTGTGAGCGCGTACAAGTACAAGCAAGTGAGAAGAGAGAGGCAAAAAGAAGAGTGAGCACATGATCATCTCCTTCGCTTGGGACGACCGTTGTTGTTCGTTCCCTTCTTGGGCTTCCAGCCCTTTTCCTTGCGCCACGTCTCGCGACGGTTCTGCCGTGTGCCCGAGGTGCTGATCTTTGGCTTGGCTTCTGTTTGTGTTGTGGCATCGATGCGTCGATGCGTCGAGCGATAGGAAACAAAATGAGAGGAAAAGGCACGATGACGGGTGGTAAAGGGAAAAGGGGTGAAGAAGGCAGAGAAAAAAGGGAGAAGAGAAGGGAGTCAGTGATCTTTGAAACCAAATCACTGAAGATCTTGCTGCTCCCACAGCCAAGACAGCCTGTCTTCCTCGGAGGAATCAGAGGACGCCTCTGACTCCGAGTCTGAGAACCCAATCGAGTCGGGGTCCACCAGCCCCAGAAGCAACGCATCAACATCTCCTCCCCTTTCTTTTTTCTGCTGCTGCTGCTGCTGCTCGATCTGTGAAAAGGAACAGAGCGGGGAGCTCAACCGGTACCAACCTTGGTCATTGTCTCCCGCTGCTGCTGCTGCTGCGGACGCATCCTGGCCCTCCGTCTCCATCTCGTCCTCAGCCTTCGAGGCCTGTTCCTCAGCGTCTTCCTTTGCCGCCACGCGCTGCGCCAGGCGGCTGCTGATGGCGTTCAGGCGCGCAGCGTGCGTCACCGCATAGTCTGTCTTGTCGTTGTATCGTCTCGCATTGCGCGCTTTGACCTTGGAGGATGCTCGGAGCGACTTCGCCATGGTTCACTTCTCTTGCGCTTCTTGTTGATTCGCTGCTGAGATGTGCCTCTCGATGGGAGAAAGGCCTTCGTTGTAAGTGGTGGTGGTGGTGCTGGTGGTGGTGGTGGTGGTAATATCTCCCTTGCCACTGCTGAGCGAACGCTTCTCCTTCTCAAAGCCAAAAAAAAAAAAAAAAAAAGAGGAAGGTAGGCGCAAAAAAAGGCTGAAATTTCCGTTCGGCCGATGGATGGCCTGCCTGTCCGTCAGTCGCGTGTGTCCAAGCTTTGGTCAATGAGGAGAAGATACCGCGCATCCAAAAGCACCATCTACCCTCCTTCTCGACGGGAGATCAGAGGAGTGGACGAGAAAGAGAAAAGGAGGAGGAGGCCAAGGATGGGACGGAAAGCAGAGGTGCAACGAGCGCTGCTCGAGAAGCTCATGGGTCCCGAGGGTGAGTTTTGTTTTCCCTGCTCTCGTCCCTCTGCGCTTCACTCTCCACGCCCGGTAGCTGACAATTCCGTGCAGCCATGGGCCTCTCGACGAAGCAGCTTCACTTTACAGACGAAAAGGTCTGCCGGAACTTTCTGTGCGGGACTTGCCCTCATGACCTCTTTAGTAATACGGTGAGCTGCGTGCTATACTTGGGCGCTGCATGGAGAAGAATTGCTGACTAGCAAGGCATCGACGATGGCCAACAGAAAGTGGACCTTGGACCATGCCCGCGCTCGCACACGGCCCGGCTCAAGGAAGAGTTTAATGCCTCTGTCAGCGGCGGTGAAAAGTACCCAACATTTGAGGCCGAGTACGAAGACAACATCCGCGGCTTCATGGCCGACATTGACCGCAAGATTGCCGCCAACAAGCGGCGCATCGACCAGACGCCCGAGGAGACGGCCAAATTTACGAATCTCATGCGCGACATTGCCGACGTCGAGGCCGCACTCAACAGCGCCATGGCCGAGGTCGAGCGGCTAGGAGAGCAGGGTCAGATCGAGGAGTCGCTGGCCGAGCTGCAAAAGGCCGAGGCGCTCAAGGGCGAGAAGCAGGACAGGGAGCGAGAGCTTCAGGCACTCAGCGACAGCGCCGGTGCCAGTGGACACCAGAAGCTGAGGGTATGCGACGTATGTGGCGCCTATCTCTCCATTCTCGACTCCGACCGAAGGTTGGCAGACCACTTTGGTGGCCGAATGCACCTGGGATATCTCCGCTTGCGAGAGATCATCACTGAGTTTGATGAAAGGCGAAGGAGGGGAGAGGACCCGAGGCAAGCCATTGCGGCGGGGATCGGATGGCGACCTGGTCAGGGTCAGAATGGGTCGAATGGAGCAGGGCTGGCACCCCCTCCTGTCGCCATGAATGGAGGTGGCCATGGGTACGGCGCGAGAGGGCCACCTCCCATGGATTCAGGCTACGGAGGTCGGTACGGCGGCGGCGCCCCTGCGCCGGTGGACGATGGCTATCGAAGGGACAGGGACCGGGATCGCGACAGAGATCGTGACAGGGACAGAGACAGAGATAGGGACCGACGGGATCGGAGAGACGGGAGAGATTACCGCGACCGGTCAGACCGACGAAGATCAAGGTCGCCCGGTCCCCGACGGTAGCAGACGCATTTTCAATGTGCATCAATTTCAATCTCTCATTACATGCGAGAGGACGGACACTGCGTTGGCTGAAGGGACACTTGTACAGTACAAATGAGCTGAGACTTTCTTCTTCTCGTGGTCAACAGTCACGAGATCTGCTAAAGTCCTCCCATCAGGCTTCGAACCCTAGCCAAGAGCTCATGGCTCTTCATTTTCCGGAGAGAATGGGCCCCACCTCCCTCGCTTTCTGCTCCATTGGCTCCATTTGATACCCGAGTCGATGGAGGAGGTGGCATGACTCCGCTGTCGACGTGCTTGTTCGCCCTCTTTAAAACAAGATTTAACCTCAACGACCAGCCTGGCAGCTGGAGATTGCTCGACGACTGTCCTTCGGAGGCACCCATGAGGCTTGAATCTTGATTGGTCGTGGGTCCCACCCTCAATGACTCCAGGCCGGTTGCATCCGAGCGCAAACTGGCGTCACTGCCTGCCCTGCTCCTCATCCTTCGCAGCTCGGAACCCTGAAGTCCCACAAGCGTTTTGTCCAAGAGGCCCTTTGACATCGCTGTTGTCGTATCTCCGCTTGACAGAAATGTGGCGGCTTGCACGCTCCCGTTGACGTGCGGGCAGAAGGTACGGTGCTCTCGTGCGACGTGAAAGGTCCGAGGGCGATTCGTCGTTTTAGTTGGTTGCGAGTCTTCAGACAAGCATGACCAGAGACCGACCTTGCGGGCACAGTAGGAACAACTGACGGTCGTGTTGCTCGCTTTGAGCTTTTCCGGGGTGGTAGAAGGGGTGAGGGCACTTTGCCAGCCAAAGAGCGAGAGGAGTGAGCAGATGCGAACAGCGCTGTCTTCGCTGTTGCTCCCTGGCATGGACACGGACAAGGCGGTCGTGATGGCCGCTACGAACTGTTGCACCTCACCCTCGTTCTATGTAGGCCAAAAATCATTTGTCAGTGAGCAAGCTTCTTCAGTAGAAGGGTAAATGCGACAGGATGCGCACCAAAGGCGTCTCGATGAGAAGTTTTTCGATGCTGGTGCATTCCAACAGGTTGCGCGTGTCATTGGCCAAATCCTTGACGGTGGCGATTCTCGAATGGATTGAAAGACGGTAGAGTGATGCTGAATTGTGTACAGACAGTCCTGCTCTCAGCACGCAGTGCTACCGTCCTGAAAGAAGGGTTGGACTCACCATCGCATCCTCTCAACCTCCAAGGACACCATGACTTATGAGAGTCGACAATCTTTGATTCCTGCCTGTTCCAAAAGTCCTCTTTCTCCTCTCTACTTTGAGCAGCTGGAGGGCTTTCCAAGTGGCAGGTGGCGGCACAGGTGACGCATCGCACTTCGTCGCGCGTGCTCACACCGGCTTGTGACCAACCGCGAGTCGCAATGCCCAGCGGGCTCAGGCGGGGATGATGCGCAGGCTTGGTGGTGTAGCTTGAGATAGTGAACGTTGACAGCCGGCTCAGAAGATGCTCCCGAGAGAAAGGCTGGTAGGTGGCGGGTGAGGACGAGGAAGACCCTTCTCCCTTTGGATTTGCCTTGCGAAGACGCCTGGCTCTGGCTCTCTCCCGTTGGACGTGGTCCAGCCCAGCGATGCTGCTGAATGAAGACCTTTTCCGTGCCGCCTCCTCACTGGATGGAGATACGACATCGGCCACTTTCCGTCTCTTGACTTCTGAGCGCGGCTCCAACGCCGAAGGAGGTGTCGACGACGACGATGATGACAATGCAGGCGAAATTGCTGGGAACGCAAAGGCATCGAGGGTCCGGATTGTGTTGCTCGCCCTGCCCGTCGTGAGATGCGCGTACGGGTGGCGGCCCGAGGACGACCCTGCCTCCTCCATTGTCCCGCAAAGAGCGTCGGCGCTGCACGTCGTCGAGGAGTGAGAAGGATGCAAGTGGATCGAGGTTGAAGCACGTGTAAATCGAGACCAAGAACAACACTCGACCTGAACGAACATTTTTTTGGCAGTATTCTTCGCGTCGTACCCCTTACAAGCTTCCTCTAACTTAGCAGCAGCAGCAGCAGACAAGCCGAGATGGAAACGGGTCAGTCCGCTTCCTCCTTGTCTTTGTCGGGCTCAGCATCAAGACAGGGCCTCTTTGCATCGCCTTCAGGGCAGTTCGGCGGGCCAAAGGCAGGATCAAGCAGTACAAATGGGGTCGCAGCGTTAGCAGCGTCAGCGAACGGAGGCCCAGCGACACCGATGAGGGCGACGCCCAGGGGCAAGAGGAACTCACTTGCCGACTTCGGTACACCGATCAAGGTCGCCAACTCATCTCCATATCGAACACCGGAACCATCGTCGCGGGCTGCCTCGCTCCTGCTCAGGTCTCCTTTCGGCACGCCTGCTTCCAAGACTGCAACTCCCACGACGAGCGGTGTAGCTGGCGCCTCGGGTCAAGCGACGGCGGCAGGAGGGGGAGCATCAACGCCACCCAAGCCCCTGACTGGGAGCGCTGCGGTGCTGGCGAGGATTCAGGCGCTCGGAGGAGGTGCGAGTGTGACAAGGCCGCTCCAGGGCAAGCTCTACCTGCCGTACTCGAGCTATGTTCAGCTCGCGCTCCAGACCAACATCGACAGGCTCTACGTTGCCGCCGTTCTCAGCGTACATGTCCTCCTTAGCTTGTCGCTCTTCTCGCCGCTGTCGCCTCTTGCATCCCTCGCTCTGCCACTACGGCCCACCCTCGTACTCCTTTCGACACTCGCCTTTGCTCTGGGTGTCCTCCCTCTCATCGCTGCGCGGCGCTTGAGCATCCGAGGAGGCAGCAGCTACTTTACCCCGAAGCCTCTTCTCTCGAGCAGTATCAACGCTCTCGGTTTCGCCTTTCCCCTCTCGTCCCCGGGTGCCCACTACCTTTGGTCGTTGAGCAATCCAAGCACCTGGCTCGCCGCCGCCTTATATGCGCTGTCGGGCCTCGCACTTGCAGGTACTCACGGACTAGCCCTGATGCTTTATGCGAACAATGAAGAAGGACGGTGGTCGCCCTATCTCACGGTACCCATTCGCACCTCGGATGGCTACCGGACCACTGCGACTAGACCCAACGAGCGACTCTTCTTCTTGATAGGCTCCAATCTCCTCTTGGGCGCTTGCTACAGCGTATACCGATCTTCCTCTCTCGCTCATCCATCGTCGAGCCTCTTAGGTTCCCCCCACTTTGCATCGCAAGCTACCGTGCAATCGGCCTCCTCTCGCATCTCGGTGCAGCTTCGCCGTCGTCTGCCTACGGCCCTTATCCTCGGCCTTGTCTTGCCCGCTGCACTTCTGGTAGGCTATCTACCCATTCGACGCCCCCTCTTCCGGCTTCTCCTTTCGATAATGGGCCACCACTCGCCCCTGCGCCCAATTTTCATCCCTTCATTCCGCTCGAGCTTCCTCAGCATCGGCCTCTTGGTGCGCACGACAGCGTTAGGCATCGTCAGCGCTCTCGCATGGGAGACGGTCTCTGTTCTCTGGGACGTCTTTGCCACACAGCCATTCACCGACCGAGGCGGGCTCAGTGCCTTCTCCCGCGCGCCGAAGAATTGCCTCATCAGCGGCATACAGGCCAGAAGAGATGCCACGGTCGAGGGACCAGATCGGAGGGAGCCAAAGGAGGCGAGGGAGTATTACAGCCACTTTGCCTTTGCTGAGCAGGCGGTGCTGGCAGCGACGGAACCAGATCGCAGAAAGGCCATCTTTCGCGATGTTGGGTCCTCGACGCCAGGAGCCGCTGGTGCGGCAAAGAGCTCCTGGCAGTTGCTGGCGCAGGAGTGCTTGGCCGTGATCGACGAGGAGCGGGTGCACATCGCCAGAAGAGGGCAAGCTCAATCAACAGTGGCAACGTCTTCGTCGTCCACGGGCACCATTACAGCTTCTGCCTCTTCAAAAAAGCCCCTTGATCCTTCTCACGATGCGCTGCAGAGTGGCGCACATATCGTTAAGCCAGCCCAACAAACAATTTGGGACAAGCTCGCTTCGTCGAGTGGCGGTAGCCAGCCAGCCAAGCCTGCCTCTTCCACGACGACCGCCGTCTCATCGTCAACTCCAGCTTCCGACGCTGGGCTCAGTGACTTGCTGCATCGCATCGCGCCCAGACCGGAGACGGATGTATCTGCTGTCACCCGACAAGGTCCCGCTGTAAAGCGACCACCAACAACATCTACCACGAGCAGTAGCAGCAGCACCGGAGGAGGCTACGCTTTCCTACACCAGGTCGTCTCTTCGATGGTTCACACCACCTTCAGTCTCTTGCGCACAGCGTACCTTCTCCTCCCTTCCGATCTACAACACGTCCTTCGCACAGCACCCGTCCTGCGATCTCTCCCGCAAGTCTACTCCTACCTCATAACCCCGGCAACAACGACGCTAATTGCCTCGAGGACCATGCCCGTACACGCGGCTCTCGACGTCTGGAGCAGTCAGATTCTCTCTGCTCTGCTCGCGGCGAGCGTGACCGAAGACGAATATGGAAGTGTGGCACTCAGCGCAAAGGAAGGTTGCGGTGTCGAGCAGGTCGTCAGCGCACTGACCAAGCTCCTTCTCGAGATCCAGTCTTGGCAGCAGCAACAGCAGCAAGTCGGCCAGTCAGACGAAGAAAAGGAGCTCTGGGAGCAAGAGGTAGAGCCGCTGGCCTCTGCGCTCCGATCGGGCATCACGATTGTGCTTGCGGCCTTTGAACCAAAGGGGCACGTTTGGGCAAACGAGACGCAGGCTTTGTTGTCGAAGGCCTTCTCGTCGTGAGAGCTGCTCTGGAAATGAAAAGAAATGACAATAAAGGATTACTCAAGTCGCCCAGGTCTGTGGTTCGAGCATGTCTTTTCCTCTGTGCACGGACAATTGTTGTGCCAAGAGATGGCAAGAGCCAAGAAGAGGAAAGTAGATGGGGATCCTGCACTTCTCCATACATACTGTCAAACGAGGCACGAGCTTCTAGACTGCCTGCTTGGCGTCGATACGATGTTGCGCACGGGGCAGAATCGGAGATTTCCTGCTTGGCAGGCATGTCCGTGCTCCAATGCTCTTTCACTTGGCCTTGGCAGTGGTCGACAACCAAACTCTCGAGGTTCAATTCTGCTTCGGTGGGCCAACAACATTTCATATGTTCACATGCATGGTCCAACCTCCCCAGCCCCGACGGCGTCGCGCTGTCGTTGCTGCTCCGCCAGCACCTAAAGCTGGGGGAGAGGAGTAGGAGCCAAATGGTCTCGTGACCACAGTCTTGGACGCGGCGCGCATGACAGGCATGCAATAATGTCTGTCTATGCAGTAGCACAGTACGTACGTATAGCACCGCTGCATCGCAAAAATGATCGACAATCCAAGGTACAAGCAAAAGCTAGCAAGAATTTACAGCACTAAGCACGCGTGATGGCGGATATCAATAAATAAGCAGGGCTGGAGGAAGAAACGAAACCTTCGTTGCATTCGTGTTCGGATGTCGCGCGTTCGGAAAACCCTGCTTTCCCCCCAAAAACCGATGAGAAATTCAATAGAAAGCATGAGACAGAAACAGAGTAGCAATAGTTTTAGTAGTAGTGGTAGTAGGAGTAGGAGTAGGAGTAGGAGTAGTAGTAGCAGCTGAGAAGCCCTGATTATGTCGAGACCAGGCCTGTCCCCATCTCATTCGCCCGGGCTTGCCTCGGTCTATCGTCGCCCGCGCAACCCTGGGCCCTCGTCACGTCTCCGCGTCGGCGTTCACCTGTTGCGGTCGCAGCATGCATGTCTTTGGCTTGAGGGTTTAAACGAGCTTTCGAAATTATTCGCTCCAGGCCCCCTCTGCGTCTCGGCAAAATCGACTTCAACTACTGCTGGGGCCTCGCTCCTATTCCGTGCCGAAACCGACAGCGAGCAGAGCGCTTGATGACGTTTATCGTTTCTGTCCCTCCGAGGAGGGACATGCAGGGCCAAAGCAGGCAAAGCTAACGATGATTTCTCATCTCTTATTTGAACGTGGCTTGGAATCCGCGCCCGCGGCGACTGGAGCAGGAAATAAAAAGCTTTGCCGTAGCCCGCGCGCGGAGATACGGTCGGAGAAGAGGTGCCAACCTGGGCGTTTGCTCGGCTACACCGCTGGGCTAGGGATTACTACTGCCATGAGTCAAACCGCAGAAAGAGAAATGAAATCAAAGCGAATTCAAATAATGAGTCTGTCATGGGGCCTTGCACAACGAAGCTGCCTCCACGCCTGTTGTTGCCTTTCCTTTCGGACGCGCGGTTTCGGATTCCTTCGCACGTTGAACCGACAGCCACCCGGGCCCGTCAATTGTTGTATTCCAAAACGCTTGCGGCAATGTTTTGAGATGATGCTGGGCCCTCTATGGGCGCCTCTACGCTGAACGCTTTCTGATGCATCGAGCTCCCACTGACGTCAAGACCAAAGACCAAGATGGCCATCATTCGTGCCCCTTGCTATCAAGCACATGTTAGCCTGGCCTTGGCCTTCTTTGGATTGCGAGCGGACAGTCGTATTTGGGTGTAGTGTTTTTTTATGGTCAGCGCTAGGAAGACTTCTGTGCAGGCGACGGATAGGAGAGACATTTTGAATTTTTCTAATGGGCAAAGAAAATTTTCGAGCTCGAGGCACGGCGGGCACAGATCACGGCAGGACAAATAATGGGACAGTGGTATACTGCCCAGCGGCCAGCGAGGCTCTTGCCTTCCTCCGATCGCACGCACCTATTCCTAATCCAATCGAAGACTGGAAACTGGTGTCCGAGGACCACTTTGTATTGGTGCCTTCGCCTTTCCCCCCCTCTTGGAAGCTGCTCAAAACATCAGGCCCCCCTATATATTTTCTCTTGAACGAGCCAACACCTTCGTCCCTTTCCCTCATCGACCAACCTCTTCATTTTCTTCCCGTCACCCTTTCCCCATCCTCTCTTCCCCCTCTCCTCCCTCGACCGCCGTCGTAGTCGTGTAAAGGGTGAGCTTGATCATTTGCAAAAGTCTTCGCAGAGTCTGGGCTGAACGACGGGTTTGCCCTTATCTTCCCTTTTCACTCCCAGCTTTGGAAGTAGGACAGACTGATCCTCTGTGCTCAACCTTTGCCCAGCAGCGACAAGTTTGTGCGCCAAATTCCATCGGGGCTTTGCTTTCGTGGTGAGTTTCCTCCTCTCTGGCTATCCCCCTCAAATTCGTGGGCGTCCCTGCCCCTAGACCGCGGCAGGCGGCGCGGAGCAGGATGAGCGGACGAGCGGATGCAAGCGAGCGACCTGTCTTTTAGTCCGCCCAGCTCATGCCCCTCCGTGCTCTGGCTCTGCCTCATCTATGTTGCCTTTTCTCTCACGGTATTAGCTGAGAACGTGAAGCTGACGCTTTTTCTCTCTCTTTCCTCCTTTTGTCCCCTCTTCTTGCGACTCGCCCTGTCTCCACGATCTCCTCGTACCTCCTGACCCACTCGGCGCTCCAATCTTCCGTCTACTACAAACACAAAACGCCCACACATTCGAATCCTCTCTTTTAGCATTTCCTCTATTTAACTGGCCACTTCCTGCCTCGTGCTCTTCTCATCCCCATCGACGTCTTATAGTCAACCACCCCACCAGCACAACAATTGGTCAACATGTCCGACGTTGAAAAGGGTGGCGATGCCACCAACGACGAGTACCAGGCGCTCATCAACTTCATCCGCGAGCAGAAGAGCCACAGCGGTGATGATGACGGCGACGACACCCAGGTCGTCACCAAGCGTTCTTTCCCTGCTTTCTGGAAGAAGAGGGAGGTCCGCGTCAACAAGCATGGCGAGGAGCAGGAGGAGGTTGCTGCCAAGACGCCTGCCTCTTGGTGAGTCAACTCTTCCACCGCAACGTAGCATACCAGCTTGCTGACTTGCCCGCTCCTTTTCAATAGGCTTGAGACGGACATGACCCGAGGTATCTCGGAGAGCGATGTCCACAAGCGTCGCAGCATGTTCGGTTTCAACGAGCTTGAGTCTCCTTCGGAGAACCTCTTCCTCAAATTCCTCGGTTTCTTCAAGGGTCCCATTCTCTACGGTGAGCTAATCCTTCACAGCAGTCTTGTGGCAAGCCTGACGCTGATTCTCTTTTCCCAATAGTTATGGAGCTGGCTGTTGCCCTTGCTGGTGGTCTTCGTGAATGGATTGACTTTGGTGTCATTATCGCCATCTTGCTCCTCAACGCTTTCGTCGGTTGGTACCAGGAGAAGCAGGCTGGCGACATTGTCGCTCAGCTCAAGGCCGGAATTGCGCTCAGGACCACCGTCGTCCGTGACGGCCAGGAACACGAAATTGAGGCCCGTGAGCTTGTCCCCGGTGACATTGTCATTGTCGAGGACGGCAAGACGGTTCCCTGCGACGGTCGCCTGCTTGCCGACTACGACGACAAGGACATGAGCCAGGCCAACTCGATCAAGGAGAAGATGGAGGCTTCCAAGAGGCACGGTGGCGGCGAGGATGACGACGAGGGCATCGACAAGGGCCCTGCGATCATTGCCTGCGACCAGTCTGCCATCACCGGAGAGTCGCTCGCCGTCGACAAGCACATTGGTGACTCGGTCTTCTACACGACTGGCTGCAAGCGTGGCAAGGCCTACATCCTCTGCACGGACATTGCCAAGCAGACCTTCGTCGGCCGCACCGCTGCCCTCGTCCTCGGTGGCGAGACCAAGGGTCACTTCCAGATTGTCATGGACTCGATCGGAACAACGCTCCTCATCCTCGTCGTCGTCTTCATCCTCGCCTTCTGGATCTCTGGCTTCTTCCGCAACACTGGCATTGCTCAGCCCAAGGACAACAACTTGCTTATCTACACCCTCATCTTCCTCGTCATTGGTGTTCCCGTCGGTCTTCCCTGCGTTACCACGACGACCATGGCCGTCGGTGCCGCCTACCTCGCCAAGCGCCAGGCCATCGTTCAGAAGCTCACCGCCATTGAGTCGCTCGCCGGTGTTGATGTTCTCTGCTCGGACAAGACTGGTACACTTACTGCCAACAAGCTCTCGATCCACGAGCCTTTCGTTTCCGAGGGTGTTGACGTCAACTACATGATGGCCGTCGCTGCTCTTGCTTCGTCGCACAACATCAAGTCGCTCGACCCCATTGACAAGGTCACCATCAGCACGCTCAAGGACTACCCCGCTGCTCAGGAGGAGCTCGGCCGTGGCTGGAAGACGCACAAGTTCACGCCCTTCGACCCTGTCTCGAAGCGCATCACTGCCGAGGTTGAGAAGGACGGAAAGAGGTACACGGCCGCCAAGGGTGCCCCCAACGCCATCCTCAAGCTCTGCGCCCCTGACAAGGAAACTGCTGACCAGTACCGCAAGGTCGCTGGTGACTTTGCCGCCCGTGGTTTCCGTTCGCTCGGTGTTGCGATCAACGATGGCCAGTGGAAGCTCCTCGGTCTCCTTCCCATGTTCGACCCTCCTCGCTCCGACACGGCTGCCACCATTGCTGAGGCCCAGACTCTCGGTGTCTCCGTCAAGATGCTTACTGGTGACGCCGTTGCTATTGCTAAGGAGACGTGCAAGATGCTTGCTCTCGGTACCAAGGTCTACGACTCGCAGCGCCTCATTGGCTCTGGCGGCATGACTGGCTCGGCCATCCACGACTTCGTCGAGGCTGCCGACGGTTTCGCAGAGGTCTTCCCCGAACACAAGTACCAGGTCGTCGAGATGCTCCAGCACCGTGGTCACCTTACCGCCATGTGAGTTTTCTCTTTTTTCGTTTTTCTTTCTGTCCGTGCTGTTTAGCCGAGGATAGGGGCTGCCCGAAAAGACGCGTTGAAATCACGTGAGCTGACTATTTTACCCGTTCCTCTCTCAGGACTGGTGACGGTGTCAACGACGCTCCCTCGCTCAAGAAGGCCGACTGTGGTATCGCTGTCGAAGGTGCCTCGGATGCTGCTCGCTCGGCTGCCGACGTCGTCTTCCTCGACGAGGGTCTCTCGACGATCATCACCTCCATCAAGGTCGCCCGTCAGATTTTCCACCGCATGAAGGCTTACATCCAGTACCGTATCTCGCTCTGTCTCCACCTCGAAGTCTACCTTGTCCTCTCGATCATCATCCTCGACGAGGTGATCCGCGCTGACCTCATCGTCTTCATCGCCCTGTTCGCCGACGTTGCCACGATCGCCATTGCCTACGACAACGCTCCTCACGCTCGCGCCCCCGTCGAGTGGCAGTTGCCCAAGATCTGGTTCATTTCGGTCATCCTCGGTCTCCTTCTTGCCGGTGGTACCTGGATCCTCCGCGGAACCCTGTTCCTGCACAGCGGTGGTGTCATCCAGAACTTCGGCAACACGCAGGAGATTCTCTTCCTCGAGGTTTCGCTCACCGAGAACTGGCTCATCTTCGTCACCCGTCTCGGCGGTGGCGAGTCGGACATCACGCTCCCCAGCTGGCAGCTTGTTGGCGCCGTCCTGGGTGTCGACGCCATCTCGACCATCTTCTGTCTCTTCGGCTGGCTCTCGGGCGCTCCCAACCGGAACCCGCTCACCGCTCCCCACGGTGGATGGACGGACATTGTCACGGTCGTTCGTGTCTGGGCCTACTCGATCGGTGTCACGATCGTCATTGCCCTCGTCTACTACATCCTCAGCCGTATCCCCGCCCTGGACCGTCTCGGCCGCCGACAGGTTGGCCAGAAGAACGAGCTGCTCGAGGACTTCTTCACGAACCTCCAGCGACTCACGATCGTCCACGAGAAGGACGCAGACGGAGGCGACCTCTACGCCTTCCAGACGCGCCTCGACATCGACGAGGACTAGACAGCTCGCTCGCTTGTCTGATCAACAAGGCGCTGTCCCCTTCTTCTCTTCTTTCCACACAGCGATGTTTTCGTCTCGACAATGTTTTGTTTGGCACTTGAGTGCGCCTCTTCGACTTCTCGCTTCGCACTCGCGCCATCACTCTCCTCAATACAACAACTACGACAACCACTGCTACTCAACAAATCAACAAATTCCCCGGCGGGTCGACTGCACGTTGCAACCATAGAGTGACGGCGACCATCCCGCCATCCTTTCCCCCTTCTTCGACAACCACATTCTTTTTAACTTTACTTCTTCCTATACTTTATTTCGTCTAAACTTCTTCTGTCCCACTCTCCCGTCTCTCTTTCTGCAGATGAATCGATCGTAAAGTATCGGACTACTCTACTATACTGCCGTCAGCTACAGCCATAGCAAGCTAGCTAGAGATGAGCGTCTGCCCTCCTGCTCCCCGTCCCCAAATGGAGTCTTGCCCCTTCTCCACGCTACTTTCATCTGCCCACAACTTCCCTTCACTCCCCACGTTCCCGCTCTACCGTCTTATGCCCTTTGACGCCCCCCTTTACGCCTTCGAAGCGGCCTTCTTCTGCCCGTGTACGGTAGAGAAGCATGATGTCCTCGACCTTTACGAAGTAGTGATGTTCCAACAGCAAATGAAATAAACTTTTGCGATTCCCTACCCTAGTGGAGGTGCAGGCTGGCCCTTGCTTGGCTGAATTTGGAGCTTCCATTATATTTGGGGCTGCCTGCCCCCCCTTCTCTCCCGACCGTTCCTCGACCGTGTGCGATTCTTGTTCTTTTGGCGTTGGGGCGCACCGACGACGCCGCGTCCTTCTCTGATCTCTCTTTCGCCCCGTCCTCCTTCTCTTCTGCTCATGATTTGACGACTTGCAAGCTACCTCATTCATTTCTCGATCCCACCGCCGCTCGTACGATCTCGAACGGGATAGCATACATACCCCAACCTTCAATTCGATCAAGACCCCAATCAACGCCAACGGAGACACGCATCGGATACCACATCATAGCAAACAGCCTAGCAGCGACATTGATACCGGCATCATCACATTAACGCACATCTACAGAAAATAAGGAGCAATGAGCGACACACCTTCTGAGACTGCCACCGAGAAGGAGAATGAGGCGCCATCGGTGGGCGCAAACGTGCACTGCGACGACCTCAACCCAAAGGCTTCGTCAAACCATCAGCACTTGACCGATTCCTCATCGATGCCACCCGCTTCGGCAAGAGAATCGACGACTGCGACGTTTGAGAGCAGCGGAATGGGCGTTGAGCAGGAGCAGGAGCCTCCGATAACGACGACATACACGACCAACAAGAAACCGACATCGACTACGACCAAGACCACGACTACGACCACGACTTCGCCAAAGAGGGCAAAGAGGGGCGTTGCCTCGTCCTCGTCCAATTCGAAGCCCTTTTCTGACTCGGCAAGGAAGAGAGACAGCGTGCAGGCGCTTGGATCCATCAGCCACCTGCAAAGATTTTACAATAGCCATGGACTGTGGGTTCATCTTGTGGTCACTCTGCTGCTTCCATGGCTGACTTGATCCTCACCTGTGGTAGGGCAAGCAAGCAGAAACCGGCTGGAGGTGGCGTGCTGGCGATTGGCCACGCGGCTGAGCGGGCCTTGGACGATCCTCTAGCTCGGCCAACCCCTGGCGACGACGATACCGCAGGAAGAGGACGAGACCTCGCTTTGGCTGCTCTGCAAGGAAGACATGACGAAAACAAGGAGGGGCGGGTCGCTGAACATGGTAAAGGTGATGGCGAAGGCGACGACGGCCCCGACGACGATGATGAGGACGATGAAGACGACCTTCTCCGACCTGAAGATCTGCAGATGTCACGATACAAGAAGCCGCTGCCGTATCCCGACGTGGGCAAGCAGCTCGATGCTGACCCTCGAATCTTACGGCCCGGCGTTCTGGCTGCGCTCGATGAGACGTGCCAGAAGTGGGGTCTGATGGACCTCATCAAGACAGCTGGCGAAGAAGATGCGCGACATCTCTCCGGCTCCCTCTCTCGAAGACCGAGCTCGAGTGTGCCTTTGGAACAGCAGCAGGCAAATAATGGCGAACCGGTGGACATAGACGAGCTCCTCAAAAGCACTTCGAACACGATTCGCAAGGTTCGAACTTACCTCTTTGCCCTACCTGCGGACTCGATTACACCTCGCGGTGCTGCTGGCCCTATGTCCTCAAAGGAAGGTGCCCTAGGCCCCTCTGGTCGCACACTCAAGCCGAAAGATTCCTTCAAACGCCAGAGCAGCTTCATGGGCCTACCTCGAGGCACCGGAAGCAGCAGCGGCATGCCTAGTGCGTGGAAGAGCAGGCCAGAGATCCCTTTCGCTCCGGCAAAACCGATCCAAGGGGAGCAACTTGATCCTTTTGAAACGTTGGCTGCACAACGCCGAAGAAGCTCAGTCACAGGAGACGGCGTCAAAGAAGTTAATCGAGCAGGTTCCATGTCAAGAATGTCATCCGCTGCAGACGTCAACAAGACGGTAGACAAGAGCAAAGAGACACCGCTGCAGCAACATCAACAACAGCAACAGGACGCAAACGATCCCCTCGTCCTCGTCCGCACTTCTTCCCTCAGTGTCCTTGGAGCGATGCGCGAGCTCGACGAGAGGACGAAGGTCGCGAGCACCGAGGATGTGATGAGCGAGGTCAAGGGTCATGAAGTGAAGCGCAATGTTGCGTTGCTCTCTGCATCCTTTGCAAGCCCTTCGACGTTGACCGTCGATCTGACGGGATCTTCGACAGGCATGTTCTCATCCTCGACAGCGAGCAATGCCAGCACAGAGGATGTGACAGCGGCCTTTCCACCTCGAGAAAGAGTTGCCCTGTCGTCCCTTCGAAAGGAGAGAGAGGTTGTCAAGGAGTATTTGACAACGGTTAATAACGTCCTCGCGCTGGTGTCGCATGGACCCGGGAAACGGACGAGAACGAGGACTTCTTTGGCGAACCTTCAGCAGAGGTCACTAGGAAGGAACCTGGGACTCGGGTCCGCCCCTGGTCTGACAATTGATCGCCTTTCGAGGAGGAATCAGTCAGCCTCGGTGGGTGACACCCCGGCAATCAGGGTGCAACTTCATGGTCCCGAGCAGGGTGACAAGGCGCAAGACACACTTGGCATGGGCGCTGTCAGCATCGACGATTCGATCGATGAGGGTGATGCCGATCTCATCTTGACGGGAGCAGCAGGAGAAGAAGATCTTCCTCCGTGGGCCCGCGCAGGCCAAGACTATCCCGGTGGATCTATCGCCCGCGCCCGCGACCTCCTCATCGACATGCTTCCCTCCGACTTGGCATTGGAGGTGCCTCTGCTGGACGAGGTCGATTCCTCGCATCCCTACACGCAAAAGGAAGAAGACGACGAAGATTTTGACACCCCCAGCACTGGCAAATTCGCCTTCCTCAGCGCGCTTTCCAACGGCCAGTTGCTCTGCTTGGCCTACAACGAGGCGCTGCGCCAGAGCAAGCGTCCCTGGGGATTCATTCAGCCTCAGGACATCCACGATGTCATGACGTATGAGCGCGCAGCGCGAGAAGCGCGAAAGAACAAGAGCGCTCAGGAGCGCATCGAGGAGAAGCTTGAAAGGGAGGAAAGGAAAAAGAAGGGAGAGACAAGCACGTCTGGCACAAATAGCAGCCTGGGCTGGACATTCAGACGGACCGAGAATCTACGGGTCTGGACGGCTGCGCTTCGTCTCCGTTACCTGTTGTCCTTCTCCGGTTCGCAACAGGTGGTGGCGCCAGCTGCTGCAAGCACGAGGCGAATGTCCTCATTCACTTATGGGAGCGCCAGCAATACGTCGAAGGAGGACCTTGCGCTTGTCGAGCTGTCCTCATCTGGGAGTGCCGTGCCACCACAAGCGACACCACTTCCGCCTCTTGCGCCAGTGTTTGATCCCAAAAGCGTGGCCAGAAAGCAGTTGGGTACACCGTGGCTCGATATGCTCGAAGAAGCCCTCTGCAGGTGGGCGCAGGCCGTGGTATCTGAGGAGCTGGAAACGGACTCGGTCTAGTAGTTCCAGTCTCCCTCTTCAATCAACCGAAAGCCAAAAGAAGATGATGAGAAGAATTCCTATTGCAGTGATCCCTTTCTGTCTATGCTTTGTGGTTTGTGTTTGTGTTTGTGACGCTCTAGTCATACAGGAGGTTGTGAGAGTGAGAGAGTAAGAGAACGACTCGAGATGATAAAAGTGCCAAAGAAGAGCATGGAAGTCTTCAGGGCTCAATGCCCTTCTTCCTGAGCGTAGCCTGGTCCTCGGCCTCGAGCGCCTCGTCGATCTGGGCGCCCCTCGAAGGCTTGTTGCCATGGTCCTCTGCCGCACGCGTGGGGGGCTTGTTGTTCTCGGCAGCCTCGGCCTTGGCCTGGCGGTCCTCCTGCTTCGAGGCCTGGTCGAGCTTGTTGGCAATCGACTTTTGGTCCTTGCTGTCGAGGTTCTGGTGCGAGTTCTCAGTGCCCTTCTCGTGCGAAGGGTTGGGGTTCTCGTCGGCCTTGCCCGGTGCCTCGCGCTGGTCAGCGCCGCTCCTGTATATCCAGCGGAAAGTGAAATGACCGCGTCTTGTCAGTGGAGGTTGTCAGAGCGACAGAGGAGGAGAGCAGCCACTAACAGGTGCATCAGAGTCTGCGACTTGGTCGACATTGTTATAGTAGGCTTCTAGCTGTGCTGGTGGTGGTGCTGGTGGTGGTTAATGAAGAAGAAGAAAGCTGCGGATGCGGTCTCGTTGAAGAACACTTGACCCGTCGCGCGAGGGTCTTCCTCTCCCTCCCTCAAAGGGGGCGAACTCGAAGACGTCATGGCGCTTCAGATCGATCGAAGTAGCTAGACGCTCGCGTGGCATGATATCTTAGCAGCTCGGCCGAAACGCGTCGCGAGTGCGAATTTTTTCTCATTCTTTTTACGAAGACGTCCGTCGAGGGAGAAAAGAAAAAAAATAGAGCTCGTCGTTTGGGTTTGAGTCAGAGCAAAGACGAGGAGAGGCCCGCTCACCACTATCCACCATGGCGAACGGTACTCCAGCGCCCACAGAGGCGATTCATTCGCAGTACGACTCGATCCTCATCCTCGACTTCGGCTCGCAGTACAGCCATCTGATCACGCGAAGATGTCGCGAGCTCAACGTCTACTGCGAGATGCTGCCGTGCACGCAAAAGATCAAGGATCTCGACTGGAAACCCAAGGGCATCATCCTCTCCGGCTCGCCATACAGCGTCTACGACAAGGGTGCTCCTCGGGTCGACCCTGATGTATTTGAGGCAGGCGTTCCCGTGCTGGGCATCTGCTACGGCCTCCAAGAAATCGCGTGGAACCACGGAGGCAAGGTGGACCCGCATGATCGGAGAGAGTACGGCAAGGCGACGATCGACGTTGTCAAGACGGGAAATGCGCACATGGACGCTCTCTTTGCGGGCGAAGAGGCTCGGGTAGACGTCTGGATGTCGCATGGGGACCAGCTCTCCGTTTGCCCGCCAGACTTCGAGGTTGTTGCTAAGACGTCGACGGCGCCCTTCGCCGCCCTTGCACACAAGACGAAGCCCATCTATGGGATTCAGTTCCACGCCGAGGTGACGCACAGCCCGAGGGGCAAAGAACTGTTCGAAAATTTTGTCGAGCGCATCTGCGATTGCAGACGGGACTGGAACATGGAGACGTTCATCGACAAGGAAATTGCCAGGATCCGCGAGCTCGTGGGACCCAAGGGAAGGGTTATTGGTGCCATCTCGGGCGGTGTCGACAGCTCCGTGGCGGCCAAGCTTATGCATGAGGCCATCGGTGATCGCTTCCATGCTGTCATGGTCGACAATGGCGTCCTGCGGGCACGGGAAGCGGCGCAGGTGTACGAGATGCTGTCGCAGCATCTTGGCGTGAACGTCACCATCGTCGACGCCAGCGAGCTCTTCCTGGGCCGGCTTGAGGGTGTCGATGACCCAGAGAAGAAGCGGAAGATTATCGGCAACACCTTCATCAATGTCTTTGAGGAGGAAGCGGCCAAGCTCGAGGCAGAAGCCGAGCGGGAAGAAGAAGAAGCGAAGAAGGCGGGCAGGCAGCACGAAACCAAGGGGAAATACGAGTACCTGCTCCAGGGTACTCTTTACCCCGATGTGATTGAGAGCATCAGTTTCAAAGGACCCAGCGCTACGATCAAGACGCACCATAACGTCGGAGGTCTCCTCGATGATATGAAGCTGAAGCTTATTGAGCCGCTGCGTGAGCTCTTCAAAGGTAAGCTCCGTTCTTTTCCGCTTTGAACAAAGGTCTACCTTTGCCAAATGCTGACGAAACGGCTTTGCAGACGAGGTGCGGCAGCTGGGCAAGGTCATGGGCATTCCTGCTCATCTCGTTGGTCGTCATCCCTTCCCTGGTCCGGGCCTGGCTATCCGCATTCTGGGACCTGTGACACGATCTCAGGTCGAGATCCTGCAACAGGCTGACACCATCTACATCGAAGAGATTCGAAAGGCAGGCATTTACGACGAAATCAGCCAGGCCTTTGCCGTCCTCCTCCCCGTCCGTGCTGTCGGCGTGCAGGGCGACAAGCGAACCTATGACCAGGTCATTGCTCTCAGGGCCGCTCAAACGACCGATTTCATGACAGCCACATGGTACCCATTCTCGTACGACTTCCTTTCCAAAGTCTCGAATAGGATCACAAACGAGGTCCAGGGCGTCAACAGGGTCGTCTACGACGTTTCGTCCAAGCCGCCATCAACGATCGAATGGCTCTGAGTTGTTCTCTATTGCTCTTTGCAATCATAGTTCCGATAGATTGAGACTTTGCTTGACTGCTTGACCATTCAGCTGTGGTATCGTCGTGTGGCGCTTTGCACAGCTGCTGAAGATCACTTGTTCACGCGCTTGCCAAGGACCCCTTTCGAGGAGCTTGACCGTTGTTAAGGCCGGTACGGATGATTGGCACGGTCTGATGTAATTTCCGTATTTGATCCGTTCCGAGACTGCAGTTTCAATCCGACCAAGGCGCGGACGGTGACAGACGAGACGAGGCTGCCTCCTAGGGTGTGTGACTGCCTGCCAAATGGATAAATACGGAATTTTTGTGCTGAGTTGGCATGCACTGCACTGCCTCCTCAAAGAGATGGACCAAGCTTTGAAGACCTCGTCACAAGATAAGAAAGCACTTCGACCGTTACGGCCTCAGGCCGAGAAGTCGTAGCGATTACCGGCGAGCAATCGTCATCAATCGGATCACTCGGAGGATTATCCGATGCTCCGATTTCGGCCTCTCAACAACGAAGAAGCGACCTCTCGGCCTTGCTCGTCACTACTTGACAGCGCTGACCATTGGCAGCGATGGGTCGGTTGACAAGCGATCATCTGATGTATTCTGCTGTGCGATCACACTTATAAGCTTTCACCATTCTCGTCTCTTCCTTTCTGGGCGCTCAGGAACTAATGGCTCCAGGTCAAGTCTTGGCATTGGACTTTTTGTTTGCTCAAGACACTCGCTGTCAGAGTCCATCGTCAGAGCCTATCGTTGTCAACAACTCGGGTCCGCTGTCGGACCATCTCACTGTTTTTGATGAGATGACACAAGCGTGACTTGGTAAGGGTTTGAAGAGGAGCTAGTGCAACGCGTTTGAATAGGCACGGATATTCTCGATCTGATAAGGGAAATTTGGACGGTAAGAACGGACGGCGAAGAGCGGGGGCAACAGAACGGCAGACAGGGCCAAATCAGATACTTCAGTGCCATGGCCTCTTTGAGCTGCAAGACGATAGCGCTAAATGACCTCCCTGCGGCTTCCTTGTTGCAGCCGTCTCTCCTCGTTTCCTCGAATTGTGCCCCACCGGTGTCAAAGCAGACTAAGTCGCCGTCATCAGATACGTGGAAGCACGTCACTGATATTGTCCGTGAATCCTTCGTTCGCCGACCCGGATTATAGTTGCGGCAGACCACGGCAGGTCACGGCAGACGGCAGCAGAGAGCGCTTCGCCTGCCTTTGCTCAGCTCTCGCATGACCCCTCGGCCAGCTGGCTCTCGCATCGTTCCCGCACGGCGGCAGGTGCAAGAATAGAATGCCAAGGTGGGTAGGTACCGTTTCTGAATGGTACCTGATTAAAGTTGTGCAGTTGCGAACGCCTGCCGGTGCACCTTCTTCATATCTCGGTTCCTCTAGATACATTGCCAGGATCTAAGCTACCTCGGATCGTTCTCCGCGAGAAAGAGCCTGTGACGATGTGCCCTTTGCCAAGCGTCCGTGTTGCATCTTAGCTTCTCCGTACATCAACACTATTGCTGAGGCTGGCCATGCTTCGCTGTCGGAGGACTCCGTCGCTTCCCCTTCTCGACCAAATCAACTAGCTGATTTTTTTTCCTCTTTCCTTTCACTACTCTCTCTTTTGATTATTTAATTCTAGCGGACAGCCGGACGGGTGGCGCGGAAGAAGAAGTGGGTTGCTGAACTTTGTTCTGGTCCTGGATATATAGTGCGAAGCGAAGCGATCCGTTCGCTCTACGCCCTTCATCAACCCTCCCCAATTCTTCGTCGCCTGTCAAGCAGTAAGCCGTAGGTGACGCCGCCCAAGCCACCGCCTTTTACCGACGGTCAGACATCGGAGTCTGAGACACACTATATATTTAAGCGTGGGTGGCGACATTGCTTCGGTACGGATCTCAGATGCAAGCGAAGCTGATCTTGCTTTTACCATACTATTCATTCATCTCGTCCTTCCTACATCTCCCTATACCGGCATTTTGGCCTGCTTGAACCCCCGCTGCGTCATTCCACTTTCCTCGTCATTTCCAACCTCCTTCCCCGACGTCGACCCTCGCGCTCCCGCTTACGTACTGCACATGCCGCTTACCATTGGGTCGCGTCTGATTGGTTAAATCACGCGTGGGCCTCCAAACTCTATCTTCCCCCTTCGTCCTGTCAACCCTCTGTCGGAAAAAAATGCGACTTGGACGTTATCCGCACCCGTGTGGCTGGCTGGACGCTCCGCTGCCTATGGTGCGGTCATTTGACCATCTTCAACTCCACCCCTACACATCCCTTGCGATCGATTCTTCTCCTCCTCCTTCCATCCCCCCTTCTCATCTACAGGTCGCACACCTTCTTCACACCGTCATCTTGCAAACGTCCGTGCGCCAACTCCTTACGAACCTCTCCCTGCATATGTACCCACGCTCGGACGCTTACTAGCGAACATCCTCGAAACGCCAATTACGAATCGCAACGTCATCTCATAGAATCAGAGCATCAAGATGAACGGTACTGACGACATCTACGACCTGGTCGGCATCGGCTTCGGACCGGCCAACCTATCGCTGGCCATTGCGCTGCAGGAGTCCAAAGAAATCTCCGAAAGAGGCTTCAGGTCAACTTTCATTGAACGACAACCTGGCTTCGCTTGGTGGGTTGCTTTCCCTTTTCCTTTGATCTCTCATAGGCAGAGAAAATGAAGATAGTAGCTCACGGTAGACCACATTCAGGCATTCCTCCCTTCTCTTGCCCGGCTCACAGCTGCAAGTCTCGCCGCTAAAGGACCTTGTGACGATGCGAGACCCAACTTCGTCTTTCAGCTTCACCAACTACCTCCATTCGAAGAACCGGCTTGCGGCCTACATCAACAAAGAAGCCAACATTCCGAGCCGACGCGAATGGAGCGCTTACCTGGCTTGGGCCGCGGATCGTATGAGCCACGCCGTCAGCTACGGTGAGGAAGTCATCACCGTGGAGCCCGTCACCACCACGGAGCTTGTTACGCTTGCTTCCCAGAGCAAGGACAGCGAATCGGTGGAAGACGACGATGAGAGCGTCAGGCTTCTTCGCGTCACGAGCCGCAAAATCGCGACGGGCGACTTGACGGTGCGTTTGGCGCGCAACATCACCGTCGCCGTGGGCGGCCTACCAAAGGTTCCGCACCAGCTCGTCGATATCTATCAGCAGTACAACCACCACCTGCTGGCCTCGCAGCAGAGGATGCAGAGCCGAATCATCCACTCGGGCACCTACCTTCCGAGCTTGGCCCAGCTCGAGCCCAAGTTGCGAGAGGCGGAAACTCGCCGCTCGTCTACCCGACCACTGCGCTTTGTCGTTGTGGGTGGCGGTCAGTCGTCGTGCGAGATGTCGCTGCACCTCCGCAAGACGTTTCCCACTGCCCATGTCGCCCTCGTCTTCCGTGCCTCTGCCTTGGTGCCGTCGGACGACTCGCCATTCGTCAATGCGGTCGCCTTTGATCCGGATCGCACCGATGTCTTCTGGAAACGCAACGAGAGCCAGCGCATGGCCTGGCTCGCAGAGTACAGGCGCACCAACTATTCCGTCGTGAGAAGTGATGTCTTGAACGAGCTCCACACGGCCGTCTATGATCAGGACATTGATCATGAGAGGCCATGGCCCAACGCAGAGGGCCCCCAAACGGGAAGTTTGACGGTGCTTCCCAGCACTCAGATCGACGAGGCTTCGCTCCTCGAAGATGAAGAGGAAGAGACCATTCAGCTTCGCTTCTCTTCGACCAAGGGTCAGAGGGACAACGTGGCAAAGGAGTGGAGGGCGAAGACGCAGAAAGTCGACGCACTGTTCCTGGGCACCGGTTTCGAGCGAAGGCCGAGGGCCATGAAATTCCTGGAGGAGCTTCACAGCTACTTTCCCCTCCTCGACGAGGATGCTTCAGAGAAGAAGCGTGTGCTCGGGTTTGGACAGGAGCGCGAGGGCTCGTTGTGGGCGCGCGTGGACGAAGACGACGAAGATGAGCAGCAGGAAGGTGACGAGGATGAGCAGCAGCAGCTGGAGTACCAAAGACACCGGACACGAGGCATTACGCGCGACTACCGTCTCGTCTCGTACCTCTCCGACGCCTTCAAACAAGCACCGCTCCCCGCCACCCCTACAACCTCTCTGTCTTCGTCGATTGCATCGTCGTCTCGCAGAGTCAGCCAGCTGACATCACTTTCGTCGGCCTCCTCGAGGAACAGCTCGAGGGACAGCAGCAACGTGAGCTCGCCCTCAGTCACGCGAAGGGGAAGCGCTGCCGTTTCCGAGCCTTCGTCTAGCCGAAGCAGTGTGACGCTGCACGACGATGATGGTACAGCTTTGAACACGGGCAGGACCTCCTGCGCTGCTGCTGGAGGGAAAAAGGCGGCCTCTTTCGAGGCCAACATGTACTTTTTGGGAGGAAATGAAGCCACCCACGGCCTCTCCGACTCGCTCCTCTCCATCGTCGCGCACCGTGCAGGCGAGCTGACGAGGTCACTCCTTGTGCAACAGCAGCTGCAGACCCGAAATGCCAGCAGTGGCATCAGCAGCAGCGCTAAGGACCCGAACGCGGCCAAGATCAAGATACAGCACGAAGACGGAAGCATTGAAGAGGCGAAGCTTCTCGCTAAAAATCTTGCAAGGAAGCTCTCCGTCGAGCCGAGTTTCGCTCTTGAAGCTCAGCCCCAGCAGCTTGTCTGAAATCAACCAAAATTATTTGCTCAACCATCTCCAAATGCGTCGTAGTTTCTCTCACCTTCTGTGCATGCAGCTTTCAGTCACCGATCTGCCCAATTCAATCTCCTGCCCAATGATGATTGATGGAAAAGAACGAGCGAGAGGAGAATCCAGAGTACATCGTCTACTGAGAACAGAAAAAAAGAATGGAAGGGGGGCGGGTGTGGGGTATCAATAGTGTTGAGGGAAAGGAGAAGTTGAGGCGAGGGGTTAAGAAGTCAAAGCAACCCAGACACTGAGGCTTTTGTCGATATGGAGTTGGAACTGCTCCACTCCTAGTCCTCCTCTTCCTCCTCGATTGTCTTCACGCTCGCAAACGCCGAAGGGGGCCCGGTCCTTGTTCTTGTGCTTCCCGCAGACCCAGCCGCCTCCTTCTCGGACAGCGTCGTCGTTATTGCTGGGGAATTCTTCAGAGTCGGAGAAGGTCCGCGCTCGCTTGCACCAGATGTGCTTGGCGGTCCACCATCGCTGCCCTTGCCGCCTGTCGCTCCACTCGCAAGCGCAGGCATCGTTGCGCTCAACAGCCTTGGCATCGTTTCTCTTCCCAGGCTTGGAGGCTGGAAAAGCGAGCGGACACCGGCATATCGGCCCGTGCTGCTTGCAAAACCACCGCTTGCCCCGCCCCTCGGCGCCTCCATGGAGCCCGGAAATACGTTCGGAGCTGCTGCTGACGTGCGAGTTGTAAATGGAGACGATGTGGCTCGTCTGCTCGCCATGCTGCTATTATTGAACCCTGGAGTCTGTGGCGACAACGAGGATGATGTCGAAGCCGCATCGCCCATCGCCCATTGGCTCGCACGAGCTGCGCCGACTGAGGAGGCCCAGCTATTCAGCTGGCCAAGGCCACCTGCGTACACTGGCTCGTCGCCCTCCTCGTCCTCGTCCTCCCATCCGTCATCCTCACTCAGGCCTCCGTGACCTGACCGAGAGCTCTTGTCCGCAAAAACGTCGCGAAGCTTGGGCATGCCATCCTCGCCTGCGCCGTGATTTGCTTTCGAAGTGCTCCGGGCCGGCGGCTGCGGCGGGTCGACAAATCCAGCCCAGTTCGGCGGCGGTCGGCCCCATGATCGCCTCCACGTCGCAGCTTTCGGAGCGCTCTCGGTCGCCGCTGCTCTTGCGGTCGCAACCGTGCCTGAAGCTGACGACACAGCTGATTTCCTGGCAGAGGCCAAAGGATCGGTGGGAAGGGAGTGAGAGTGCTGATGATGGTGAGGGTGGAGGTGTGAAGGATGACTAGAAAGGGACGAAGACGTTGATGAGGAATGATGGTGAAGTGAAGCATTGGCCGATGGTGGCTTGTACGGAGTGCGAGAGCGATGAGCAACGAAGACACTTTGTCGGGGCGTTTCTGGCGAGCTAAGCGCTCGACTTCTCGTCTCAGCACCAACTTCGACCGAGGAATCGATGGATCTTCTCGGGGTCTGCGTTGCCACCGGCCCGCCCTCGCGAGCTTCGTCGTGCCTGGTGGGCGTAGAAGGTCGAGAGATCTCATCGGACTCAGACCTTGCTCGAAGCGAGTGTGTGCTGCTTGGGTATTTGCGATGCCTTCGAACAGTGGAACCACCGTCGCTTGGACGTCGGGTATGGATGCCACGGAGACTGCCACTGTAGGTCGACGCTCCAGCTGCGCTGCCGTGCACGCCGCCACCCTGTTGCTGTTGTCTCATAAGGGAGCCAGTGCTGCTTACGGACCCTGTCCTTCCCCGCAAGCCCGACTGGGGTTGTCGATTGAAAGACTGGGCACTTCCAGGCCGGCTCGATCGCTGCGAAGAGGCTGTCAAAGGTACGCTACCAAAATCTTCTGCGAAGAGCGATCCGGTCCCCGTGGGCGTAATGCTTCCGGCACTCAATCTTCGCATGCTCACTGGTCGAGCCGATGCCGATGGCGCACCTTCATATCCGTAGGCACTTCCTGACGAGCTTCTACGGCTGAGCGACCCTCTCTGGTGCGCCAGTGTCTGTCGAGGTGACCGACGAGAGACACTGCCAGCCGAGGGAGGCGGGTATGGGCTGTTCCGACTACGAACACTTCCCGTTCTCGCCATTGTCTGACTCGTCGCGCTTGGACCTGCATGGCCCAAGTTTGAGGGAGGGTGCTTTTGCCCCTTGAACTTTGCTTTCCTCCGCATCGTCGCCTTGTCTTCTGTCCCAAGCCAGTTTCGAACAGTTGTCAGGAAAGAGGCTTTGGCTCGCGCTCCCTTTGTAGGGCTCGTCGAGTCGCTAAGAGTCCTAGATGAGGATCTTTCTTCGTTGGACGACGTGACTGTGCTGAATGTCTCCACCGACTGCGACGCTGTCGGCTCCCTCTCAACGACGGTGTCCCTCTCCTTCTCCTTGCCACTCGATCTGGCGGGTGAACTTGCAAAGCTGCTAGTAGTACTCGATGTCGGAACAATCTTTTCATTGTTCTCCTTGTCCGTCTCTAGTGCAGGCATGGCAGCTTTGATCGTGGCTTCCTTTCGAAGCGGCAGTCGTGCATCGAGCTTGGCTGCCTTTTTCTTCTCCTTGTCCTCCCTCTTGGCACTGCTGAAAAAGGCGCCGACGGGGCTCTTCGACCTTTCGAGCGGCAGCTCTTCATCCCCAATGACGACTGCATCGGGAGAGTCTCGACGTTGACCGCTGCCGCTTGCACCACTGCCACTAACCCCGTCACGATCCTGGCCCTTGAGGACGTTAGACAATCGAACGCTGAAGGAGTTTGTTCGGTTGCGTTCCGTAGACCGCTGGGGCCTCGAGGGACTGCCACCTCCATTGACGCTGCTGCTACTACTGCTCTCGCCGCTAGGGTCCAAAGGACTCGATCTCGCCAAATCGATCAGTGTTTTCTTTCTCGGCGACTTCACGCTCGCTCCCTCCTTGGCGCCATCAGCTCGCTGAGACGACGACTTGCGCCTCTCCGCCTGCGGCTTCATAGGATTGCTCTTCTCCTCCGTCGGTGAGCGCCGTGCCCTGTCCTGTTGGAGGCTTGTTAGTGCCAAGAGGGCCTGATCGATGGAGTCTCCCCGGACTGCTTCTTCATGCGCTCGGCGCGCCGGGTCTTTCGGCGGCAGGGGCGGGGGCGGCAAGCCAAGCGCAGACGAAGTAGCCACTGGAGTAACATTGGTCGCCTTTGGTGACTCGAGCGCTTTCTTTTCCTCCGCTTTCTTCTTGAGCATCCACCAGAGAGCACCTGTCGCGTCGCACGCATCCACAACAACGCTGTGAACAATCTGACCCACGTCCATGCCCAATCCGCTGAGCTGATGTAGAACATTCTGTTCAAGGGTAGAGGAGAAAAGCGCGGGCGACGACTGCTCGAGCTGTGCAACATAGTCGATCGGCCGATTGTCGAGCATGGGCGGATGGTGGTCAGAGAGCCCGCTGAAGGATCGCCGTTTGGTTCTCGAGGGTGTGCGATGGTGACCCATCGACGAGCCTTGAGAGCTTCGCTTTTCCAAAGGTGCCGATTCGGGCCGCTTGATGGCTGACGAAGCTTCTTCCTCGTCTTCGCCTTCGGGCGAAGACCCGGGAGAGCTAGAGATCTCGTGGTGCGTCGGCAGGGGAGCTGAGGCGGCGGCAGCAGCGGCCTTGCCTGCAATCACAGCGGCTCTTCTCGAGCTGTCGCTGCCCGAGGAGCTGGTTCTCCGGATCGTCGTTTGTGATTCATTACGGTGCAGAGCCAGGGCGGCGCTGGACTCTGGTCTATCATGAGGCTCTTTGGCGGTACCCTCCGTCTCGCCTTCCTCCGTCGTAGGGTCTGTTGTGGCGGTCCGTTGCGATCTCCGATCGCTCGAATCGCCGTCGCTGTGAGCCGAGTGGAAGCTCGTCTCCGAAACGCCTGATGAAGAACCAACATGGTTGCCAATTTGCAGGTGTAGACCTTCCTTGCTTTGCGCAGACTGCGCTGGAGATGGCTCATCGGAGGAGCCAGCGGCGGCAAGCACGGCACTCGAGCCGGCAGGCGACGCGGTGGCTGTTGCCTCTGCACTCGAGGGAATTGTGTCCTGGTTGACATCAACAGCCTTGAGTGCGTCTCGTGGGGCGGAAGAAGGTTCTTTGCCGGTCTTGCTGGCCTCCGCATCGGCATCAGCATTAGCAAAGTAGCCCAGATCCTCGGTTCCTTCATGCTCCTCGACCGTTGCCATTGGTGTCGTCGCCATGATCTTTGAGAACCAGGGATGACTTAGAATCGACTTGATAGATGGCCGTGCGCTCGGCTCCTGTTGCAGGATCTTCGAGACAAGATCGCGTGCCTCTGCCGTGACGGAGATTGGAGCAGTGAGTATTTGTGATCGTCCCCATCGCAGTCGCGAGGCCACAATCTGCTCACCTTCTGAGAGCTGCTCAGGCAACTCGTAGTCGCCCTTGAGGATTTTGCTCTTCATGACGTCGTCGTCGTCATCATCAAAGGGCAAGGCACCGCAGAGGAGCGCATACAGAATGACACCCAGTGACCAAATATCGACCTCTTCGCCCGTGTACTTTTTCCCCGCCAGCATTTCGGGCGCAGCATAGCCCGTGGTGCCGCAAAATGTCTCCATGAGTTTCTTGCCCTCAAACTCCCTTGTGAAGCCAAAGTCGCCCAGCTTGACGTTGCAGCGATCGTCGAGGAGCACGTTCTCCAGCTTCAGGTCTCGATGCACGATTCCCCTTCCGTGTATGTAGGCAGTGGCCAGACAGAGCTGGCCAAAGAGGCGCCGGGCTTCAGGCTCGGGCATGACGCCGCGCTCAACGAGGTAGTCGTACAGCTCGCCACCCGCACACAGCTCCGATACCATCCAGATGTTGGTCTCGGTGGCCAGGACCTCGAAGAGCTGCATGACGTGCGGGTGATGGAGCCGTCGATGGTGATGGATCTCCCTCGTCAGGCTTGCGCTGAGAGCCTTGGGCACCTGCTTTATGGCGACGCGGGTGCCCGTCAGCCGGTGGGTGCCCAGCCGCACCTTACCAAAGGTCCCCTCGCCAATCGGTCTGCCCAGTGTGTATGCACCCACCGACCTGAGTCGGCCGGTGGAGAGCTCCTTTCCCAGCTCGGCATACGCGGCCGAGAGGGCTGACTTTTGGTTGTTGAGCGAGTTGACCGTGTTCATCGTGTTCATTGCGCCGCCGCCGCCGCCGCTGCTGCTGCTCCCACTGCTGCTAATCTTCTGACCAATAGCACCGCCAACAGGACTTCAGCCGACTCCTCCCCAGTCGCGCGGTCGCCAGCTCATGTGACGCGCCCGCGCGCCAGTCCGTTGGTGGAGTTACAGTTGGAAAAGATGAGGCCGACGAAAGATGTGGGAGGAAGCGATGCCTGTGCCAGAGGTCGAGTTGTCGGCCCCTTTGGCACAAGCAGCGAAGCCGTCGACGATGTCACCGTGGGCAAAAGAGCGGTGTGGAGACGGCGATGTCGAGGTACTACGAGAATCACGGGCGCCTAGGTGCTGGGCCGCCTCTGTTCCCTTTCAGTTTGGAGAAGGAGCGGCGATCAAAGGATCAATGAGAGGAGAGACGTGTGCAGTCGCGATATGAGCCCTGTCGGGCAAAAGGAGCGCGTACGGTGGGCGGCGGGCCGACGCACCTGCCAAGTCAGCCACGCGACTTTTAGTACAGAACAGAAAGTCGCAGGCCCAAGGGTGGCCCAAGCTTGTCTGAAAGCACACCCTCCTTTCATCGAAGCCACACCCCAAGTCATTCATCTTCTCCTCTCGCTCACTCGCTCGCTCGATGGAGTCGCGCGACGGCACACCAAGAGAGAGGGCGCATGGAGAGAGGAGGCGATCGTCGTCTTCGTCGTGTGGCAGGAGGACGTGGCAGCAACCCACGTCGCAGGACTTTACCTATGCCCTGTCGGACAGCGACATTTCGGATTGGCTCAAGTGCGCAATATGCCTGCACCCGTTTCTGAACCCCGTCGTGGCTTCGGCGAAATGCCAACACGTCTTTTGCGCTCTGTGCATCCGCTCGCATGTGTCATCATCGACGCAAGCCGAGCCTGTGCTAGGAGAGAATGAGGATGGGGAGCGAGAAACGCATCGCGAGGATCAGGCACAAGGACGACGAGGACCAGCCAAGACGACGACGTGCCCCACTTGCCGCGCCCCGCTCGAATCTTCGCACCCTTTCCAGCCAGCCGCGCCGCTGATCCGGAACATGGTTGATTCCCTACTCGTCAGATGCCCGCACGCCGGCAGAGGATGCAACCATACCTGCGAAAGGGGCCTCGTTCGCACCCACATCTTTCACGATTGCGGCCACGCCTACGTGGGCGAGTACGAGGCTGCAGGTGGCTCAGTAGCAAAGCACCGCCCCTCTTCTTCCTTTCGCTCGGGCCGATGCGAATGTGGACAGAAAGTCATGCGAAAGGACTGGGAGCACCACACGACCTCGGGTCAGTGTACCGTCGTGAGGGTGCCCTGCCCCTTTGGTGAGGGCGAGGAAGGATGCAAAGACATGATCAAGGAGCGAGAACTCGACGAGCACCTCGACGTCTGTCCAGCCTATCCTCTTCAGTGCCCACACTGTTCATCGACCCATGCTCGAAGGCATCTCGCCGAGCACGAGGCTGTCTGTGATCACGCCGTCGTCGAATGTCCCCACGCTCGACACGGCTGTCGCTGGAGCGGGCGACAGTCGCAGGTTAGGTCCGAGCACCTGCCACATTGCGTATATGCGCCTCTCGCTGCCTTCTTTGAGCGAAATGCAGACGAGATAGAGACGCTGCGCAGCGACAATGCCCGGCTTACATCGGCTCTCGACGACATGAGCAGGCGGCAGATGGACACCGAGAAGATGCTGGCTGCCTGCATTCGGAGCCTCGGCGCCTTTTACGTAGACGGTGGCACCACAGAGCAGGGCGAAGGCGATGGCACAGGCGCTGGCTCAGCTGATCCTCCTGCCTTGCGACAAAGCAGCATTCCCTCGCTCATACGGAATCGATCCGGCTCGGCCATTCCCCTTCCGAGCACGCAAGCCGCGGACGATGCACCTGCGGCCCCACCTCTGCCCCTCCAGCGCTCGTCGTCCGAGGTCTTTCCGGCCGCGTCCACGTCTGCGCCCGCCGTCGAGCCCTCGTGGCGGTGGCCCGAGCATGAGGATGCACCGCGCCGCCTTGCCCCGCTGGACCGGTCGTCGAGCCTCTCGCACCAGCTCGTCGAGCTGCAGTCTGTGCTCAACACCCTCACGACGCAGCTCCATGCCGCCGAGCGCCGCGCAGAAGAGGGCCATCTGGCCGCCCTCTCGGCAGGCTTCGAGGCGAGCCGGGCCCACGAAGAGATGAACAGCCAGCGACATGCGCTCCATGCCATGCGTCTCCAGATTCACCAGCTCGCCATGGTGCAGCAGCAGCAGCGGGGCATGCCCCCGCCACAGCGGGGCGCTGGCGCGTCGTCGTCGTCTACCTCGCCACAAGCAGAGGGGACAGACGTCTTGCACCCTCCGCCACCGCCGCACCAGCCGGCTTTCCCAATCCCCATTGCGCCCATGGCCCCTCACTTCCGCCGCTTCTGGACCGGCTTCGAGCAGACGAAGCTGTGACAAAGGGTGCCTGGCTTTATTCCTTACAAGTGTACTTCTAGTAGTAGTAGCATGCAGTGACGACAGTTGTTGTGATTGTATTTGTATCATTCATCTATCTCTCTCTCTCTCCCTATTTGACAATTTTCCATCATGTTCATCCAGATTTGCCGTGTCTCAATGCTCTCGATGAGAGACTTCGTCCTCGCCCAGCCCGTTTCGCAGTTCCACGCAGTCACCCAGCTCCAGGCGCGGCTCGACGAGGTCCGGGGGAAAGAATTCGAGGAGCTGGCGAAAGAGCTTGGTGCGCTGCTTGTACAGCGCCGACGGCGGCCGTCCTTCGTTGTTGGACGAGCTGCGCGCCGTCTGTCCGAGGCTCGTGGCGCTGTCGAGCGACTCGGCAGGCGGGAGCAGCGGTGCGGTGGGGGAGAAAGGCGAGGGCGAGAGCGAGAGCGAGGGCGAGGGCGACGATGGGGTGGGTGAGGGTGCGGCCGAGAAGCGGCGCTGGTCCCCGCTGCCGCTGCCCAGCGTCGGAGCGAGCAGAGCCGAGACGGCCGCGGGCTGCTTTCCTCCTCCTCCTCCTCCTCCAGAGGAAGTGAGCGTCTGCGAGATGCTCAGCATCTCCGAGTCCTCGTCAGATGGCGACGGAGGCGGCAGATCGTCTGGCGATGCTGAAGATGGGACTTGCGCAGTGCCGCCACCGGCAGCAGCAGCAGTGGCCGGAGGCAGCATCGTGGCGACTGTCCGCGTCGATGACGACGACGAA
This sequence comes from Acaromyces ingoldii, assembly GCF_003144295.1. Classification (NCBI taxonomy): domain Eukaryota; kingdom Fungi; phylum Basidiomycota; class Exobasidiomycetes; order Exobasidiales; family Cryptobasidiaceae; genus Acaromyces; species Acaromyces ingoldii. The sequence continues at coordinate 1,823,937 of NW_020290249.1, read as the reverse complement.
GGCTGAGCAGAGAGCCCCTCGTCGGCATTTGCTTCTTTGTCGCTCCGCTCATGCGCCTCATCGTCGTCATCGATGCCAAGCGTCGGGCTGGCATAGTCTTGCATCGGGGCATTCTTCTCCCCTTGTCCAGCCGCTGATGCGCCCGCGTTGAGGAGATGGGCCATCAGCTTGCGAAAGGCTTGCGACTCGTCGGGCGCTTCATGATGGACGACGGCCGCCACCTCCGTCTGCAGGTACACGAGCGCCTGCATCGCCCCCATTCCCGCATACAGCCCTCCTCCTCCGGCAGGGCCGCCGGACCCCGTTGCTGCTGCTCCCGCCCCACCCGCGAGCGAAGTAAATGAGGCATCCATTGACTGTGGCGCATTCTGGCTGCCAGAGGTGGCAGCGGCAGCCATTTCCAGGAAGCGTTGCTGACGCAGCCGGAACTTTGCCCTTCTCAGCACCTCGTCCATCCTCGGTCTCACCAGCTCCAAGCACCAGAGGTCATCGAGGCGGACGCTGCGGTTGGATCCCTCGGCAGGGTTGCCGCCGAAGATGAAGAACAGCTTCCGCTTGCTATCATAAACCATCTGCGTTGCATACCGCGGACGGGGCTCCAGCTCGCCCAAGCTTCCAGCCGTCCCGGCTCCAACGATGCCACCAGAGGCAGCAGCAGCAGCAGCGGCGGCAGCCGCTGCGGCTCCATTGGCTCCATCAGGAGATGAGGGCGGCAACGGCGAATGCGAATCGCGAACGCCCAAGCCGGCATCGGGAAAGGCTTGTGGCCCGGCATCATAGTCGTTTGAGTCGTCCATCTCGTCGTCGTCTCCGTTCATTCCTGCTTCCTCTTCGTCAGCATCTTCTTGATCCCTTCGGAGGGCGCTCCCCGTCGACCCGTGCTCGTAGACGAGGCGCCACTGGTCGTGGTCGATGGAATAGACCCAAAAGGCCGACTTGACTCGCTCTTCCTTGCTCTTGCTCCGACGGACCAGGCCGCTGAATAGATAAATTTCGCGCATCTTTGAGTCCAGCGTAGCCCGCTGCGTGAAGCCACCGTCGGGGCCGTTCTGCAGGCTGTGGTCCTTGGACACCTCGCGCACCTGCCCAGTCGAAGGGTCGTACGTCCACATGTCGGCCAGGTAGGTCTGGCCACGCTGGCCGGCAAGGATCCAGAGGAGGCGCTTGCCCGCCCCAATGCCCGCCTTTGGTGCGTCGAGCAGCATCGTATGGCCGACTCGAGAGGGAATGCGGCTGTCGGGATTTGTCTTGTCGTCAAAAAGAAAGGTCCAGGTGCGCTGGATCACATCGTACTTCCACATGCCGCCCATCTCGACGCGGGTCGGGTCGGGATGTGCGACTCGGCCGCCAAAGACGTAGAGGAGCTGCGTCTCGGGATCAATCAGCATCTGATGGTCAAAGACGAGCTTGGGCCCGCCTTCGCAGGTCGTGTCAAACGAGAGCCGGTCCCATCGTTCGTTTCTCGTCGAGAAGCGGTAAAAGTCAGACTCGTACCCGGGCAAGGCCGTGGGGCCTGGGTATGGGGATGAGGTGCCCGGTGTTGGTGAGGCGGCTCCAGAGCGGAAACCCGAACCCGCTGGACTGCTGCCCGCCGATGGGTCCGTCGGTGTGGGACCTTGGCGGGAGGCGCGGTCGACGCCCAAAAACCCGAGTCGGCCAGACGACAAGCGGGAGTTGCCTCCTCGCCCACTAGCAAAGAGTTCTTCGTTCGGCACGCCTGTTTGCGATTCCTGGGGCGAACCTCTCGAGCCAGGGGCGCCAGGTAGGAAGACAGCTCGAGCGGCAGACCTGGTTGAGGCCGGATTGCTCGTTGTAGAGGTGACGTCGACTGCTGGACTTGCGCCTCGACTCTGCTGCGACGGCTGCGTTTGCTGCTGCTGCGTTTGCTGCTGTTGGGTAGCGGAAGAATGTCTCTGGGGAGATGCGGTCGATGCCTGCTTTTCATAATCGACGAAACGGCCCAGGACGTAGAGGAAGCCCGTTCGCGGATCAAAGACCATCTTGTGGCAGCTCCTCGGTCCCGGTCCGTTCTGGTACCTGACATCGCGACTCACGCAGCGCCATCGACCCTGGTCAATGTGGTAGGCCCACAGGTCGGCGAGGTCCCGAGAGCCATCCCAGCCGCCAAAGAGCCAGACGATTCCTCGCTCCGGGTCAATGTCCATCTGGTGGCCTCCTCTGCCGCAGGGCGAGTCACCATCGCTATCGGTGGCAAAGATGGGTCTCCAGACGGGCCGGGGCAGCGACTTTTGGACATAAGACGCAAACAATGAGGATCCAGTCTCGTGCGCGTCACCGTACGCCGCTCGCTCCAGTACGGCCTCGGCCTCGTCCCACTGGCCCTGCATCAGCGCTTCAAAGAGGCGAGTGGCCAGGGGGTGCTCGAACGGTCTTCTATGACCGCGAGCCCTTGTGGACAGCGTGTAGGCCTCGTTGGCAGCGCCGGTGGGTGCCTCGAGTCGCGACGTCTGCAACAGGACTCTATATGCGCTGTGGTGTCCCCTCGCTCGGAGGTGCTTGAGAATCAGCCGGAGCGTCGTCGACTCGCGATGCTCGTGGTAGTCACTTGTCACATCAACAACGAGCTTGGCGTCCGAGACACCTTCGAGAGCGACATGCCAGACGGAGAAGTTGTAATTGGGCAAATGCGTCGCCAGGGGAACCAGCTTGACGTAGCGAGTGGGAAAGGGCACGCCGTCTGCGTTGCGCCACCGCAGATCAAAGTCCTCGGGGACCGAGTCATTGCGAAGGCCGCCTCTCAGCAGGGGAATCCAGGCGTTGGAGTGAGGATCTCTTGTTGTCGAGCTGCCATAGACTCGAAAGTCGCGCAGGTTGCACGGATGCGACTTGTGAAACTTGCCAAAATGGATCCTTCCTGGTAATTGTTTGTTGGAGGCGGTGCGGACTCTGGTCAGCTCTCTGTCTCCTCTCTCTGCACATTACACAACAAAAAGGACGCTTGGCAGCCACACAACTCACTCAGAACCGAGAGCTTTTCGAGCTTGAGGATGATGTACTGCCTCGCCGACGCCGAGCCGGCAGCCGATGAAGAGATGAGGGCTGGCTTGGCAGATGACGGCCTTCCAATCACGGTCCGACTTTCCATGATCCGGTCCGTTGTCAGCAATAGCCCGGCTCCGTCGCGAGCACCAGCCGGGGAGCTTGAGCTTTGCGCGGCCGAAGACGATGAAGACGTCGCGTTGGCCGAGGAAGACGAGCTGCCGATACCTGGGTTTGGTGCCGACATCGAGGCCACGGCTGCACCTGACCATCGCGAGGAGAGATCGTGGGGGCGATCGTAGAGGATGTTGTGACTAGAAAAAGAGGGTTTTAAGTCGCCCAGGTAAGCTGGCGACGAGCAGGCAGGGGCAAGCGCAGGCTCTTCATCCAACTCACGGCTCGTACGACCCCGAGTAGCTGGATGCCTCTGCAATTGAATAGCGCAAGGCAACGTTGGGCTGTGCGGACACGACGCTGGCCAGGGAGCCTGTAGGACTCTGCGACATGGTTGTCGTCGTCGTCGTCGGCTTGGACGCGACTTGCGCCGTCATTGTTATCGCGATCGATGGCTTTCGCTGGTCTTTATCTAAAGAGACGCACGGCCCTCCTTCCTTTCGCGTTCTAGCCGTGGCCTTCAGTGATTGCGTGACTGGCTTCTGTGCGGTTCGTCTGGCTCGTCTGTCACACAAAGAGCGTCGCGAGAGCAGGCTTGAGACTGCCTCTTCTTCGTCGTCAAACGCAACCCTCAAATGCCTTTGTGCCTGGCGGCCTCTTCCGGCAGCGTCGTCCTCGAGGGAAAAGGCCTGCAAGCTCCACCTCCGGACGCGTCTTGTCGTGACGCTGCTCGTTGCTCAAATTGCCACGTGGTTTTGTCCAGTCCTTTGTCAAGTCAACAGAGCAACCGTCCACAAATCTTGATCTTTTGTTTTGCTCGACTTTAACTCCTCCCTCAAGCACATCTCAGCAGGGCAACACCGTTCACCCTTCAGCTCAGGGGCACGGCACACGGCTCAAGCAGGCGCAAATACGAACATGACGATGGCGGACTAGGCGGACAACCAGCGAGGCGTTGACTCATCTCATCCATCCCACGACTGCCAACTCAGCACTTGTTGCTGGACGTCTGAATTGCGAACAATTGGAAAGTCGCTGAACCGAAACCACCAAACGCGTTTGTTTGTACGCGTACTGCGACAGCTACCGAGGCGGATTTCCCACCCCGGCTCCTGCAAAGTAAGCCAGCTACTTTCGCCGACATCGAGGGGCAAGGAGCATAGGTTCGGGCGTACTCATCACCCCCCCTCCTCTGTCCTCCTCGCCCTCAGTCCTTTTCCTCTCCTCCTTCTCCTCCTCCTCCTCCTCCTCCACCACCACAACACCTCCACCAGTACCAACAACAACACCAACAACAACACCCCCCTTCCCTTTCCAAATCTCACTCTGGCAGCAAGACTCTTCGCTTGACTGCCATGGCCCTCACCCAGGTCCTTTCTCCCCTGGGTCAGAACGGCGCTGCCAAAAAGAACGTGCAAGCTATGGCGCTGGCGGCTGCCGACCAAGCCCCGCGAGGGAAGCGTCCCGGAGGCGGCGGCGGCGGCGGCGGGAGAGTCATCACTGCACGCCGCACTGCTAGCAACGCCGAAAATGTCAGAGTGTCGCCCTCTGCCTCGTCACTCTCATCGTCCAACGAAGCCATCCGGGACAGCAAGGGAAAGGGACGAGCACAGGACATGGACACGCCAAAGAGGAGACGTGGGTTTGCCAACATCTTTTCGCCTGCCCGTGCCATGCGCAGCATCAAGGCAAAGTCAGGCATCAAGAGGAAGCGAGGTGGCGGGCCAGCCGTGCAGGAGCGTGCGGCCTCCTCGGCCTCGCATCGTCGTGTGCAGCAGCAGCTGCAGCAGCCTCCACGCAATCGCAGAGCCATGAGGGCGCCATTAAGCATTGCCAGCAGCGTCGCGACATACGACACTGCCTCGGAGGACGACGGCGACTCGACGGGCTCGCCTCGACGGACGAGGCAGATGAGAAACGCCTCTTCGTCGTCGAGGACATCGACCATCGACTCGCACAGCTCGCTCAGGAGGAACATGCGAGCGATGGCCCTCAATGACCGGGAACGGACCACGCCCGAGGTGGAACACGAACGAGCAAGACAAGCTCTAGGTGATCGCAGGCCCAGCCACCAGAGGGCTGGAAGCCGCAAGGCGAGCTACAACACCATCGATGAGAGCGAGGACGAGCAGGGCGAAGAGGAGGATCAGCGACTGCTCTACCAGGCGCCCAATTGGCAGCTGCATCGTCTCAAGAAGAGCAAGCTGCTCCAGCTTCTCGTCTTCTCTGGCACTTTCGAAGGTGGGGATCAGATCGATCTCGAAGGCATCACCAAACAGGAACTCGTCGACCAGATTGTCAAGCTGCGCTCGACTGGCCATGGCCTTGCACCCACCTCTACTGGCTCAATGACGACGCGCAATGCTCGTCGAAACGAAGGTGGAATGGCAACGTCGGAGAGCTTGGCTTCGATGAACTCGGCTGACTTTACCGACGAAGCGCCCTCCGAGACCGACGCAAACGACGCAGGAGGCGAAGAGACAGAGGCAGAACCCACAAAGGACCGAAGGCGGCGGCAGGAGCTGCGAAGGGCTCGCATGGCTGCGCAAGCCTCGCCTGCCGTCGACCGCCGTCGTCGTCGCGGGACCACACGGGCAATGGCGAGCGAGAGCGTGTCATCGATTGGCTTTGTGTCGCCACCCAATCTGCGGATGCGAAAGAGCGGGTCGAGCCTCTTCATGGCTTCCTCTCCGATCAGGACGCGGTCCAAAGCACGGAGACAGGCCAACCTCGCCGGTCTTCGTCGCTCGCTCCCTTCCACCGCTGCCACCGACGCGCTCTTTGGAGCCTCGGTAGCCTCTGCCGAGGACGTTGAGTCGCATGCCTCGTCAAAAAGAGTCATCAGAAGGACGAGGGGCCTACCTCCAGCCAAGAATGTCGCCTTTCTCAATCGCTCCGACACCCCAGAGTCGCAGCGACACGATGGCGAGTGGGAGGATGACGATCTGCCAGCCGATGCGCATACACGGCCATTCCGCAGAGCAAAGCAGCGAGCCAAGGAGCAGATGCAGGTCGATGAGTCTGGCGAAGACGACGAAGAGGCTTCGACGCAGGAGCAAGAGGCGGTGGAGCAGGACCAAAGCCTAGGAGACTACAGCCTCATGTCGCTAGACGAGGTGACGCCAACGAAGGCAAGGCCGGGAGCAGCACGCCGCGCCACAAAACTCGCTCTTCCACCTTCTTCGGCCATGTCAGTCGATGAAGAGACTGCCTCTTCGGTGCTCAGCGATGAGTCAGAGGAAGAGGATGAAGCCGTTGCATTCAGCGAGAGCTCCGAAACGGATCTGAATGCCAGTCCAAGCAAGATGCGGAAGCTGCGCAACGGCAAGCTTCGTCTGCCCTCGTACGATGCCTCTGCCTCCTCGTCTACTCGGGATCCCGAAGACGAAGACGATATGGACATGGCTGACATCGAGAGTGTTGCTGAGTCAGGTCCAATGGATGCACCCACGGCCGCCTCGCTTGGTCGTCTCCGTCGTGCCGTGCTGATTGGTCTCTGTGCTGAGCAGGGCATCGAGGTGGCCGGAGACGCCACGAAGGCGACCCTGATTGAAGAGCTTCTTCGTCACCATACCGCTCAACGAGATCGGGGCACGCCGCCCATGTCAGCAGCGACCGAGAAGCCAGGTTCAAGCAGCACTGCCAGGCCGTCGTCGAGCGAATCGGACGATTCGACAAGCACAAAGACTCGGCGCAAGACACCAAAAGGACCATTGAAGAAGCGCACGACGGACTCCGACAAGCCTCTGCTGCTTCGTACGCGGTCCAAGGAGGTTCAATCGCCGCGCCCGCCTAGCCTCAAGCTGCAGTCCGGCGTAGCAGAACCCGCGCCCCCGGCAGACTCCATCGACGAGCTCAACGGCTTGGATTTGGAGAGCCTCAATCTCCTCGACAAGGAGATTGCGCCTCACAAGCTTGAGAAGGGCGAAAAAATTGGGTCGGGCGGCTTCAAGGACGTTTACGTTGGCAAATATCAGATCACGGCATCACAGAAGCGCAGGGTGGCGATTGCCGAAATTCGCGATCAGCTTTCAGAGATGGACATCAAGGAGATCAAGCTTCTCCGAGACCTTCGCCACGAAAACATCGTGCGCTTCATCGGTGTCAGCATCCCACAGGAGCCTCGAAACGTTCCCTGCATGGTTGTCACTGAGCTCTGCTCCAACGGCGACCTCTACGACTACATTCGTAACGTCGAAGCACCAAGCGACGATGAAATCTTTCGCATCATGCTTGAGACGGCGCGAGGTCTCGAGTATCTGCACACACGCACTCCGACCATCATCCATCGAGACGTGAAGTCGACCAATGTCCTTGTCTCGCGCAACCGTACGGCCAAGATTGCCGACTTTGGTCTGGCCAGGGTGCGCAACACCAAACGGTCCAAAATTGGCAGCCTGGTGGGCACCGTCAACTGGCAAGCCGTTGAGCTCTGGAGCCCCAAACCCAACTACAACGAAAAGGTAGACGTCTGGAGCGCGGCCATGACGTTCTGGGAGACGCTGCAATGGCACCTCCGCGAGAAAAAGTACCCCTTCCAAGAGATGAACGAACACCAGATCTATCTCGACGTTGGCCAGAAGAAGCTCCGACCGCCGACGGTGTCGATCCGGAGGCGGTACGGTGGCGAGATTGTCGATCTGCTCGACCGGATGTGGGATCACCTGGCCAAGAATAGACCGACAATGACCGAGGTGTGCGAGGAGCTCGAGCTCCTCATCGCCATGAAGCGTTCCACTCAAGAGCCCCAGACGACAAAGCCCACCACTCGAGCGGCTGCTCACCATCAACATTAGCATCATTATCAACAATATCAACAAGCTCGACATCATCACACAATCTATCATACTATCATCTGAGGGATTTCTTTCCCCTCATGGCCAGTCGCATGTATCAGAATCGCCACACAGTCCTCGTTCGATCGCTCAGTGTCCCGTCATTTCTTTCTTCCTTCATGTTGTTGTCTTTAAAATACAAAGAATTGTCTGTAGCGATCATCAATCAATCTGTTGGAACCCTGCCGCGAACGATGTAGAGGATTTCGTCGCAAAGGTTGCTGTCGCCCTCCCCTCGCAGTTCGGATTCCGAGAAGCCCTTTGACTGCTCGAGGAGAGCGCACAGCTGCGACGGCAGGCCGGCTTTCTCGATGTCTCTACCTCTGATCACGATCTCAAGAAATCGACCTGGCGAGACCCCGCGGTGTCCTCCTTCTTCCTCCTCCCCACCCACCTGGCCGTCCTCTGCCGCCGCAGCGCGAGCCTGAAGATGAAAAGTTCTGCTCTCCTCGCCCTCCTCGCCTTCATTTCCAAAGATGATCGTCCTTCTCCCTGCTCCTTCTCCTTTGGACGACGATGCGGACACGCTGCCGCCGCCCACTCCGACGATCCTGGCCTCCTCGACGGTGGCTCTTGCGCGTTCCCACTCGGTACGCGACAGGCGCCTGACGTGGCCGTGTGCGTCGATGAGAAAGTTTGGCTGGAAGAGGGCGTGTGCCAGCGTGGTTCCCTTTCCGTTGCTACTCTCGGTGTGGACCAGGACGAGTGCCGAGGGGGAGATGTCGAGCGGGGGCGCTTCGACGAGCTGCGCTTGACCTTCCTCGAGCAGTGGCTGGTCGAGTACGAGCGGCGGTGGGTTCATCGTCGTCGTTTGCCCCACGCTGGACGCCGAGGACAGGCTCATGCTGCCCAGGCTGACCTCGATGCTGGACGAGGTGCTCCCGCTCCGGTCGCGCAGGCTCAGGTGCGAAGGCCTTGTGGTGAGTGCTGCGTTGGCAGTCGATCTCTTTCGCCGCAGCGTGCGTCCAGGTACGGTCCGGACCGGTGAGCCAGGAGAGGAAGGTCCCGTTGTGTTGCTGACATCGCCGCAGGGCGACAGCGTTGCAGTCGTCGAGAACGACGTTGGAGAGGCCATGGGCGAGGAGTAGGTGCGCGCCTGGCCCGCGGGTGACTGTGCCATGATGTGGTGGCTGACGAAAAGCGGGCAGTCTGTAAGAAGAGGTGGTGACTGAAAAAGGAGCGAAAGGGATTGGCCTTGACAGTTAGGTGGGCCCTCCTGCAGGATGTGAAGTCCTAGCTGGGCTTGCATATGACACACATGAGCAGGTAGTGTGTTTGCTTTTACGGCTCAGTAGCTATCGTGCTTTCTTTCCGCGGCTTCATCTCGTGCAAATTGAGCCGAACAAGCCTCTTAGCTCCACCACACACTAAGAACAATCTAGTCTAGTGTCGGAAGCTTCGTCCCTCTCGCACCGACGATATAACCCGAGCTGATCTTCTTTTGATCGTTCTCTTGTGTTTTTACTTCCTGGCCCAGGCCGCTCGTTTCCTGACCGTGCCTGCTTCTCTCCTTCTTCCTCCGCTATCTACCTCTTTCGAGCGGAGAGGAACTCAGCGTACCATTACACTCCTATTGAGGAGCACTGAAATCACATTTACCAGGCTACTGTACACCTTTATGTGACGACTACTTGGCATCAATGCATCCAAATTGAGCCAATATCTGCACACGATAGCAGACCGTCACATCTGACTTCGCGCTCTTTCTATTCTTCCACTCGATTTGCAGCCTAAAATTAGAGAAGGAAGCGCTTCGTTATGAACAAACAAACAGTTCCATGGCGAGCTTTATCCTTGCCTTGAGGCATTCTATTAAGTTTGTATTGATAGCACGACCTTCTTTCAATAACACGCGAGAGTTGGCAAAGATAGCCGATCACTGTAGGGAGACCCGTGCTATCAGCGGTGTGTCCTTCGCTCAACCACTTTCTTGGGTCGTAAAAAGCGAGGGACGTGAGACTATGAGATCAGCTGAACTTCTCCTTGCAAGGGCCGCCGTCGTCGCATTCCTGTGCGCACACCCAGGCTCATTGACAACGGGACGCAACATTTTGCCAGCGCTTCAAACACCCTGATGTGCCGAGTCAACTGACTTCGCCTTGTTGTTGTCCAAAGGCGTCGTGTGCGTACCTCGTGCAGCTTCTGGTAGGCGACTGGAAGCCTACCATCAAGATAGTGCATACGTCAGCCAATTCAGGAACCCTGCGAGATTGAAGTGCACAGTAAAGGGCGGCGATTGTGGAGCAGGGAGTATGAAGATATGCATTTGCTTCGCTACATCAGCCAGAAAGGAGTCTAGGAAGCAGGTCAGCACTTGCACGAGCTTCCGTCCTCCATTGTCGTTTGCTGGGGCGCTGCTGACACATCGATGTCTGTGGAGACACAAGGGCCAGTTAGAAGAGGAAGGGAGCCGACGAATAGACAGCTAAAAGATAATACTCACTCTTATTCTGTCCGCCCTGGCCCTCGGCACCTCCATCCTTGTCCATGCCGGGTAGCGCCTGGGCAATCTTCTTGAACAGCGTCTTGACATTATGGCCAGCCTTTGCCGATGTCTCGATGAACATGACGTTAAAGTCTTGCGCTCGCTTCTCAGCCTCCTCTGTCGTCACTTGGCGCTTGTCGTTGAGATCCGTCTTGTTGCCGACGAGAACAATGATGACGTCGCTTCCTCGCTCCGCTCGAACATCGTCGACCCATTTTGAAGTGTTTTGGAAAGACGCTCGGTCTGTGATACACAAGTCAGCTACTTTCGCGTGCGAGGAAAAAGAGGCTGGGACTGCTTACTGGTAATGTCGTACACGACGACAGCCACCGACGAGTCTCGGATATAGGACGGGATCAACGATCTGAACCTCTCCTACGTGGACAACTACTCGTCAGCCGAAATTATCAGCGAGTGCATGCTATCGAAAGACTAACCTGGCCCGCCGTATCCCACAGCTGCAATCGCACTGTCCGGTCTTCGAGGTACATTGTCTTGCTGAGGAAGTCGATGCCAATTGTTGCTTGGTAGGTGTTGTCAAAGGTGTCATACATGAACCGGGTAATCAGCGACGTCTTCCCGACCGATTGCTCTCCGAGGAAGACGAGCTGTTGAGAGGGAGTACGACCGGTCAATCACCCCATTTGCCTCTTCACCAAGAGACTGTCAGACAAACCTTGAATTTCCGTAGCGGGTGGCCAAACTCGGCCGTCGTGGGCGTCGTCATCTTCTGTGTGGACCTCTGTCTACTCGTCGCAAGCTCCAGACTTTCGAGAGTGCGACCCAGCTAGTAGTGAAAGTGACAGTAGTTGTAGAGTCGAGTGAAGGTGGTGAGACTGTCAAGCCAGATCGCAATGGGACGCCAATGAAAGTCGGAAACCACGTGGCTGAGAAGGGCCACGCGCTCGCAACCGGCGGAGATGACATGCCCGATCCACCAGGCTTCGCCCGCTGCCGGGGAAATATTTGATAGCTGATAGGGGACTTTGTGTCCGCCAGCCACCTCAGGGACGCCAGCTGTGGGAATCGCCTTCCGGGCCCAATGCAGCGGAGATGAACTCAATGGCGCAAAATTGGTTTACAGGAGAGAGAACCGATTTTAGCCGGCGCGTCTTTGCATGCCAGAGGAGGTCAAGGCCAGGAGGCGCGAGAATTTGGCGCGTTTGCGCAGTTCACGGTTGCCCCACTAGAATTCCAGTCAGGGTCTGATCTAGTACTTTCCCAGCGCTTAAGTGGCTTGGCACGATCGACAAGGTAAGCTTCTCATAACCCAGTAATGCAAACGGAAGGGATGATTGCCACAGCACTTGAGGATTGACCCAATATCAGATCACAACCTGTTGATCGTGTCCCCTGAGTCCTCTTCGAGGTGGTCACCGTGAGCGCTCATCATGGCCTGGTAAGCTTAGCGCAGGTGCCCGCATCGAAAGACAAGCTTGAGGAACGACAAGATCAGCAGCCCACTCACCACTAGCATCGGCACCGCCAGGGTGCGATCGTACACTGCCCCTCCTCAACTCCCCGTAGTCAACCTCACTACGATCACGTCCTTATTCCGTCAAAATCTAGAAGGGCGACCATGTTTGAACCTCTCGCATCGCTCTAAGGATGCCCGGCAACGACATTATGGAAGCAACGACGATTGTCATTGCCATTACGGTCAGCATCATAGCCATCGTCGTCGTCATAGTGACACTGCTCCTCGTCTTTGTCTTTCGCAAGTGTCGTCGAGGCGAGTTTGAGACGAGAAAGGAGACAAGGCGACGGAGAAGTCTGTGGGCGGCAACACGGTGGAGGAGAGGGAGTGACGGGAAAGCATCTTTTGTGCCGCACGACGGCGCCGGTGACGAGGAGACGGGTTGCTGGTCCGTTGTGAACCCCCAGAGATGGAGTACGGGGCATGGCAAAGCGGCAAGCAGCAATCGAGACAGCAGCAGCACCCACGAGCTCGTAGTATCCAGCAGACATCTTGCGGCTACCGGCAAAGCGGGGAGTGCAAGCCCGACACCGGTCTTGGGTGCCGGCTGGCAGCCGAATCCGTTTGAAGATCCCAGCACTCACGGATTCGCCGGCAGCCCACGTATGGCGCAGGCTCTGGATCTGTCTCACAGCAGCAACAACGACAGCGACGATGTGGCACGGGGTACCGGCAACGCTAGGATCAACAATGCGCAGCTGCACCAAGACGCCAACCGTCGTAGTCGGGCCACGAGCACACGATCGTCACTTGTTCTAGGCCCACGAGAAAGTAGTACCCTGTCACGACCGAGATCGATGGTTGCCGCAAGCACAGCACCATTGTCTGCTGAAAGAGCAGAGATGGAGCGAAGAAGACCGTTCTACCAAGCCCTTGCTGCCCCACCATCGACGTCGTCTCTCTACAGCCAGCCCGCCAGCGCTACGTACTCTTCCTTGGCCGAAGAGACAAACAACGTCTCGCACCATAAAGCCTCCGAGGAGGTCGTTGGACTCGGTCTGGACCTTGGCCAACCGGCTGAGGCTATGTCGTTTCATCGTCCCACTACATCTTCAAAGTCCATGGCTACAACAGCAGCGCAGCAGCGATTAACGAGCATCGGTGAGATCACGGAAGACCACAGCTCATCATCCTCAAGCTCCGATGGTTATGGACAAGCATCCGTCACTGGTGACACATCACGACCAGTGATATCGCCACAAATGTCTTCCTCTTCTCCCGCGATTGGACCTCGTGACGCGACAGTTGGAGTTGCTGTGGTCGACGCATCTCTGGAATCATCTCTTCCGCATGCCGCGCAGGAGAAAAAACTGGGCCAACATAACCCAAAGAGACAGGCTGCTTCAGAACTGGAAACAGCCCCACCTTTTGAGTCACGGCTAGAAGCGATGCAGAGGGCTTTCACAGCAAAAGAGAAAGAAAGTAACGGGCCGTGGATCCAACGGCCAAGAGCAAAGACGCAAGGTGAAGCCGATAAAAAGGCAGCATGCCTTTCCCGGCCGCTGCTGGTAAGAGCTGGAAGGTCGACTTCGGTCTCTGGAGCGACCTTCGACATGGTCTCGACGGCAGAAAGCCATCACGAGCTCCTCTACCTCCACAGAGAACGGCACGGCGAGGATGTAGGCCCAGAAACAGTCACGTCCAGCAGCAACAGGCAAAGCAAGCCGTCGAAGTCGATCATGATTGATGGAGAAGTCATTTTGAACTCGCAAAAGCAGTCCGATACTGAGCAGGCTTCTGGAACACTCAAGAGCAAGGTATACCATCTGCCTACAAGCATCGTTTCATCTTCACCCCAGCAGGAGAGCAAGTTCAGCCTGTCTTCCGATCCCTTCTCAGACGAATACGTCGAGGCCGGCACGACTTCGGCAACGGGCGACCAAGAGGAACTTAGGATACAGAGATCCAGCGACTTGAGCGTTGCCGAACTGAGCGATACATCCTCGTCGGCCGTATCCTCGTTGAAGTCACCCTTGGTGGCCAGTCACATGTTTAACGACGACGATAACGACGAGCAGACGCGAACGCAGCAGGATGGCGGATCACTGTCGACATCAACAGTACATGCACCCAAGTTCGATAAAAGAGCGGAAAACCCAAAAGACGGCAGCCCAATCTTGAAAGTGAAAGAGGGAGTTAGGCTAGACGACGGCAAGATAAAAGCCAAACGGAGGAGCAGAAGCAGAAGCAGAAGCAGAGAGCGCAACAGCGATGCATTCGACAAAGAAGGATCGAAAACTAGAGGCCAGAAGCCTTCTTCACCAACGCCGTCGTCGAGTAGCAGAACCCCTTACCAAGGTCTGAAGCCACGCTCGTCGGACTCCACGTCGACAGATTGTTCGAAATTGGTACCCTCAGCAGCGGAACAGCGAGCGTCACCGTCTGGCCGGAGAAAGGCTCGAAAGTCCCACTCGTCCAGCCAGTACAACCTCGCTGCTCCTTCCCCCTCCTTTTCACTCGAAGTTATCCAACAGCGAGATGAACGAAGACGAGCACAGAAAGAGATCTTGCGCGCCTCTCCGATTCTGTCTTCTCCCTCAAAGCTAGCTTGGCTCCCCTCGCCGTCTTCGAGTTCGCAGACGACGAGCAACTCCAACAAACTCCGCGAGGCTCACCCACCCGTTACCACGGCTTCAGAACGCGCATCCTACAGCGGCAAATCAAAGCCAACGACACCACTATCGCCCTCCTCGCCGCCGTTGGATTCATCGACGCGGCTCTCGGCACCATCTTCGGAAGTACGCTTGACAAGAGCAAAGGTTTCAAGAGGAACCATGACCGCCAAGGCTTCTGTTCCGCTGGATATGCGGTCGGGCGACGACAGTGAAGGAACACAGGATACTTCTTCATCGAGCCGGAAGGCAGGAAGGTCCGGACTCGGCATCTCAGGCGTCTCCATCCACATCGAACCAGCGGCAGAGGAGAGAGAGGAAGGAATAAGAAACAAGGGAAAGCAGAAGAAGAGGGTGAGAACGAGCAGGGTCCTCACGAGAGTTAAGGGCAAACGAGAGAGCGACTACCAAAGCCCGACGCTGCAGCTGTATGACTTCTATAGTGCTCCACGGAGCAGTGACGAAAGTGACAGAGATGACGAAGAAGTAGAGGAGGAAATATGGGGTGGACATGGAGAAAGACAGGATATCGGTTTGCGCCCACAGGAAGGCCATGTATTGCCGACAACCAGAACAGTGTAACTACAATTACTACTACCAGCTTCATCTAATGTGTATCACCTAATAATTCAATACCTATAAGCATACTTGTTCCCCTTCCGTCTTCGCACTCATAGGCACGGCCAAGCAAGAGAGCAACTCAGAAACATTCTTGGAGTGCAACACGTTTCTCCTTGCGAACACATCACACCCACACGGCGATTCCCCAAAAGAAGGTGAATAGTACAGAGCAGAACAGGTATACCCGTAAAAGACGAGAGACGAATGAATGTGAAGAAAGGCCGAGGAATGGTATAAAAGAAACAGTGAAAGGGCGCTTGAGCAGAGCATCTAGAGCAGCTTCAGCAGCTTTGCCACGCCCTCGAGACCCGTGACGTGCAGGGGCACTCTTTGGCGGTAAGGCAGGTGCGGGACGTAGTAGTCTCCGATGTAAATTTGAGCGTCGAGCTCGACGTCGAGCGCGATGCTTCCCCGATCGTGGAGGAAGGCCTCTACGAGTTTCGGCAGTGGCTGCGAGAGCTTTACCACGAGGTCGCCGCGCTGCTTCGATGGCTGGCCGGGCGCTTGTGCTGCTGGGAAGCTGAGCATCGGTTGCTGGGACGAAGCCGACGAGGCAGAAGAAGGCGGGTCACGGTATATTTTTGTTGCGTGCCCGAACGGCTTGCTCCTGTAGTATGCTGCCACGTCGAGCCGGACGACATGGATCGGCAGGGGAAGGGGGTTGACAAAGATGTAGTATGCATCGATCGAGTTGCTGGTGACGACGCTCATGCCAAGCTGCACACTGATCGACTCGAGCAACGTGTTGTGGATGAGAGGCTTGACTTCCACGTTGAGACGGAGCTGCTGTACGGCCAGGCTAAGGGCCCGGTTGACAGAGCTTTTGTCGTGGCCTCGGATCTCCAGCTGCGACGTCTTGCCGCTAACAAAGGCCGACAGCATGTTGCGCGCTCTCGGTTCCGAGGCGCGCGAGGGGCGATAGCGGAATTCAACGTCTTTGATCGCAATTGGCCCAGAGTTGAAATTGACCCCCTGGCCCTTGGTGCCCAGCGCCACGTCGCCCAGGTAGGCATCTTGATAATAAGCGGCCATGGTCAGGCTCGAGTCGGGCAAACGGGCCCGGACGGAGTCGGAGGGGTTGTTGAGGTAGAGGCACAGTCGGAGAAGGATGTAGTCTTTGGTCGATCCCACGATGTCAAGGTTGGTGATCTGGAATGGTGAAGTGCGCAATCCGTCGAGACCAGGAAGCGCAATAGGGTGCTCTTTTCCGAGGTGCACATCCACCTTTGCCTCGCCCAGGGCAGTCTTTATCGTGACGTGGGCGATGCCTCGCAGACTCATCTTGTTCGTTCCATCCGGCCCAGACTCGATCGCATGCGTCACGAGGGGTCCCATCAGCTCGACGTCATCCGTGTTGAGATCGAATGTTTGCAAAGAGAGCTTGATCCGTCCGGATGCATTGCCTGCTGGCCTCTGCATGGTCTTGGGCTGACCCGACGTCTCTTGGGACTCATGCATGACATCCTGCTTGACGCTGCATCTGCCCACGACCTTGTCCTCATACATGATTTCGATGTCGGCCGCCACGTCGATGATGTTGAGCGAGATGGGAAACGGCACAGTGTATGCGGCCACGAGATGATCGAGCTTGATCTGCATGGCCTTGCGAGCGGGAAAGATAGCCTCAAGCGACCCGACGCTGACCTCATCGATGATGCGCATTGGTTCGGGCCACGGAATCGTCGCCTCCGCCTCGAGGGTCCTGAGCGCTTCGTCGAGCCAGGAGAGCGACACTGGTTTCGATGACCCATGGGCGACCCAAGCTCGCTGACCTCGAATCGTCACCTGAATGCTTCGGCCAGCAATCATCTCGCCAATGAGTTTTCCCAGCTTTGAAAGGACCTTTTCCCGCTCCTCGCCCGCGCGCTCGGGCGCATAAATGAGGCCCGCTGCCTCGACTTTGCACTCTGCCTGAGCATCGAGCGCGACCTTTTCCATGGCAATCTGTCCGATTGTGGCGCCCTCGTACACGAGGGCACACTCGAGCCGGTCGAGGTGGAGCGAGAGGTTACTCTCATTTACGATGCTCGCCTTTGCGGTGATCTGGAGCGCCGTTGGGAGCGCACTCTCGTGTGCTGGTGCAGCTACAGACAGACTGATGCCCTCGGCGGGAGCGCTGGCCTCGCCGACGACTTTGAAGTCGCTGATACTGAGCGAAGGCAGGCCTCCCAAGCCTGGAATCTCAATCTTCTTTTCAATCGACGAAGCAAAGTGGACGCCGCCGGAGGTGACGTCGAAGTTGGTCGTCTTGACGGCGTAGCTGGCCAGACGCTGGTTGATGAGACCAGAGACAAAAGCCGAGAAGGCGCCGATGGAATCCTGGCCGGGTGGCATGGCAATCCTGGTTGTCACCTCCCTTGCATCGTCTTGGCCTGCGATAACGGAGAGGGGCTCCTCAAAGAACAGGACGGCGACCTTTCGCTTCTTTGCACCAGTACCATCGTCCGAGTAGACTTCGAGGCCATCGACGAAATCGACCTGGGCACTCAAGGGTCCAAAGTTCTTGAGGCGAAGCGCGACTCGGGCCATGACGCCGCGATCCGACATGGATAGGACGTAGACACTCTCGAGCTCCAGCTCACCGCGGTCGACGAGGGCTTTGACGAATGGCTTGCCAACACGGGGCATCAGTGCGGCCGCCGTAGTCGTCGAGAGCGCGATGGGCAAGTCACGCTGCACAAAGGAGAGCTTGCCTGGGATCTTGTACGCACCCAGAGAGGCCTGGGCCTCTACATGCGCCGTGACCCTCAGGTTGGCAAGGGCCCTTGCCAAGAGCGAGGCCAAGTCTGCCGAGGGATCATTTGCATCTGCAATGCTTGTTCGCTTCGAGGCTGCGATGCTGCTCGCTGGCCGGCTCCTCTTGAGGCCCACGTCGTCCTGCATATCGTCGAGGAGCGACGTGAGGGCATCGCCCAGCTGGACGCCACGGCTCTTGGCAGCCCTGCGGAGAATGTCGACGAGAACCTTTGGATCCGGGTTGAGGTCAAAGGGCAGGGTGACATGCGTCGGCTGACCGCCCTTGGAGAGCACCATGCCCGGCCAGGTGGACGGAGTGACGACCTTGCCGAGCGTGAGCTGGTCCGGCTCGCCCTCGTCGTTGACAAAGTCGTTCGATCGTACATGGACAGAGAGGGCCGAGACTTGGACGTCGGCGCCAAAGCCGTTTCGGAGCGTGGTCCTCGCGACCGACTTTTGGAAGTCTGGCTCTGCAGCAGCATCCATGTGTCGGTTGAACGGGTTTGTTGAGGAGCCCGAAGAGGCACGCTGCCTGGGCAGGGGAGTCGAAGGTGCGCTCTCGGAGCCTTCAACGCGGACCTCTGCCCCATCGAGGAGTCGTGCTCTGTCGCCCAGTGGAGGAATGCGTGCGTCGATGCGTGCACCCTGGAACGCCTCGGCAAGCCAGCCGACGGCAGAGGCGCCCGCAGAGGGATCCGCGGCGTCGTAGTTTGTCGAGATTGCGCAGGCATCCAACGCCTCGTTCTGGAGGATGGAAGCGAGAGTGCGCTGCCCAGCCTTGTGGGCGCGTGCAGCGTAGCTCGAAGGATCTGTGCCCTCTGGCACAGGCGGAGGCATGGCGATAGTTCCAGTCGCCTCGACGTGGTTGGGGCCAGGCGACAGGGTGACCGAGGCGAGCGACAAGGAACCCAGCTCAAACAAGCCTCGCGGGATGGCAGGATTTCTCGTCTTGTCGTCGAGAGTGGTGGACGCCTGCTGATCGACGACGCAGAGCACGAAGCGCAAGTCGCCGGGTTGGATGGTCACGGCCGGCTTTGTCGACGGATTCTCCAACGTGACCATCGCCTTTACCTCGATGCCCCGCTGCGGATGGCCGCCGACGATCTCGAGACCGCTGATGTCAAGCCGCTTGCCCGTCGTTTTGGGTTTGGCAAGGCTCTGGAGGTCCTTTTTCTCCGGCTTCTTCTCGTCCTCGACAACGGTACGCGAGGACGTGGATGCCATCGATGACGCCGATGCGCTCTTGTTCCGGCGGCTGCCCAGGCTCATCCTCCATCGCTTTTTCCATGTCTTGGACTCGAACTTCCCACCGTCTTGGCCACCAGCGAGAGCTTCGCTTTCAGACTTGCCCTGCTCCCCCGCCCGTTTTCCCAGCATGCCTGCGCGCCCCTGCTGCAGCGCCTCCCACTCCTCCTCCTCTTCACCGTCATTGTCGTCAAAGATCAAGGCGCCGCCCAGACAGCCGAGGCCGCCAATCGTGACAATTTTGTCGATGTTCAGCCCACCAAACGTCAGCCCAAAGGCCCTGACCTCGACGCCCTGGGCGTGCAGGGCGATGTTGCTGGCGCTCGACGCTGGCGAGCGGACGAGGTAGCGGACGAAGCGAACAAAGGCGTCGTGCGAGTCGTCGAGGAGAATGAGGCGCATGTCCACCTCGGCCGATGCCGAGCCGGGCGAGCCGGCCTGGAGCGTCAGCGGCTCGATCTGGACCCGGACCAGGGCCTCTTCGCGCGCTGCGTCGGACTCGCCCGTGGGGGCGCGGGCCCAGCTGAGCGTGGCGCCGTGCCGGTTGCGAAAGGCGACCTTGATGCCGACCAACGGCACGGGCCCGCTGCCGAGATGGGAGAGCCGCACGCGCCCCCGCGCACAGAGGCCCGTGGCATCGGGCGAGGAAATGTGCAGCGACACAATCTCGAGCCGGCTCCGCTTGATGATGCCCGAGACGAGCTTCCTGACGGCGCTGATGCGCGAGAGGCCGCGCTTCCCGCCGCCGCCCACGCCTGCATCCCCAGCCGTCGTTGGCGATGACGCCGAGGCGCTGGTGCCCCTTCTTGTTGACATGGGTGTGTCCGCGTGTGTATACGTAGAGACAGACAGACAGAGAGAGGGATGCTCGTGTGCGTGTGCGTAAGCTTTGCGAACCAAGGAACTACAGTACATGAAGAAGCAAGAACCTGTTTCTTGTTCTTTATTTGCCCCGAGATTTCTCTTTCTGACAACACTGCGCAGTAAGAAATGTTGGTTCCTCCACTCTTCTTGACCCTGACCTGCATCGCGCGCGCGCATCCGCATCCGCATCCGATTCAGATAATTTAGGCAAGCCTAAAAGAAAATCACCCCTGCAATAATAATGGGACGGACGCGTGAAAAGCCCAGTGTGCAAAGAAGAACATTTAGAGCTTGCCTGCTGAGCACAGATTGCAGCGTGCCAAAAATGACACGCAGAAAATGGCGTGGAAGGCGGGAGACGGGCGCCTTCTGTTCGACTCAGCCTTCAGATACGAGGGCGCTGAAATGTGAGCGAGCAAGCGAGCGCACAAGTGTGAAAGGGGTCGGCCGTTGGGAGGGGGAGTCAATCTATTCGTGAAAGGGATGATGCTCTAGTCGTCTATTGATGCTCGTGGAGGAAGCAGGAAAATGGAGGAGGGAGAGAAAGGAAAGCAGCAGGGACAGGGACGGAGAATCAGGCCTCGCTCTCGTCGAGAATGGCCTCATCGTTGACCTTTGGGTTGGCTGTGCCGCCGACGGGTCGGTTCAGGGGCGAGTCCCGGCCCGTGTAGATGGCGAAGTCGTAGATGAAGCCGCCGACGAGGCCGCCAGTGAGGGCGCCCAGGCCGGGGCCCCAGGCAAAGTAGTAGGAGTTGTGCGTCCAGATCTCGTTTCCGTAGCCGAGGATCCAGAGGGCGAGGCGGGGGCCCCAGTCGCGGCCGAGATTCAGGCTGTAGCCCGTGTTGACGCCCATCGAGGCGCCGATGCCGATGAGGACAATGAACATGGCAAAGGCCATGGTGCCCTTGGGAGGCGGAAGGTTGTTCTTGTCGCTGAGTGCGAGCACGACGGCGACCAGCACGGCGGTGGCGACGACCTCGGACAAGAAGGCAGACGAAGCGGGGAGCCAGGGCTGTGGAAAGGTAAAGAAGATGCCCGCCGTGGCGTGTGGGCCCGTGACAGTACGGACAGTCGAGGGAAAGCCGGCACCCTCGTACAGGCCAATCGAGTAGCGGTAGTTGGCATAGACGACAAAGGAGGCCAGCATCGCGCCGAGGATCTGGGCGCCAATGTACCAGAGCACGCGACGGCCAGGGAAGCCACGGTACATCCACAGCGCAAGCGTGACAGCTGTGAGGATGAGCGCCGTCATCATCAGTTGGGAGGAATTGCTTTGCATGAGGAGGAGGAGATAAGAGAAGATCCACTCACAGGGATTGAGGTGCGCTCCGCTGACACCACCGGCAATCCAGATGCCACATGCGACACCGGCAGCCCAGGCAAGGCGGCAGCTGTTGTAGTCGCCAAAGCTGTAAGGGTGGCCCTTGTTGATGTCGTAGTGGAGCGACGTCTGGGCCTCGACGCTCGCGCCAAAGAAGATGATCATCGACGTGCCCAGCATCTCGGCCAGCTCCTCGCGCCAAATGTACCGAAAGCGGGTGAGGGCATTGGGCCGGCCCGAGTACTCTGCCCAGCGCGGGTCGTGGAACTCATCGTCATGGTGGTCCGCCACGGCCTGGGCGGGCAGGATGGGGCCCGCGCTCGCTGACGACGACTGGAACGTCTCTTGGTTCACCTCGGACCGACGGGCCGAGCGCGACGGCTTCCTCGAGCTCGAGGTCGACGTGCGGCGGGGCAGAAGCTCCTCTCTCTCCGACATTGTCCCTGTTGTTTCTAGCAATTTATGTTGGAGTGGTGAACAGAACTGAAACTGATACACCGGTGGGTAAGTGTTGTTCTTTCCCCCTAAGACAACACGCAGGCGATATTCGCCTTGAAATTCGCCGAGGCCAAGAAGCAATCTTGGGGGTCTTGTCGCCTCGTGGCTGCAAACTCGCGAACGAAATCGTGACACGTGTCGAGTTACCACGCCCTTTTTCCCTTTCTTCTTCTTTTTACAATTTAAAAACTCATGCACAGACCCGTCGAAAATCGGCTAGGTAGCGTTGATTTTTAAATGCACGAGGTGGGGCTGCAGAAGGTCAACGCGGAGTTCAAGCTACGCAACTATAACTAGTACTACTAGTAGTACACTAGCCAGGCCTGGCTTCCTTGAGCCAATTAATCAAGACACACCTGAGACTAGACGTACTGCACCAGAGTAGTCTCGCACCCGTACCTCCGTCTTCCAAAAGATAGAGAGAGAGCCTACTTTACTTTGTGACAGAAGGGCGGAGACTAGTCCTTCCATCTCGTCTCGACGATCGAAAAGAGGCGATCTCATATCACAGCCGAGGGCGACGGACCGACCGCTCGAGCCTCGTTGGAATCGGCTAGATCTCGTGGTCCCCATTTCTCTTCAAGAAAAGGAGGGTGGTGGTGCTGTCTTCGTCTCGCGAACGCCGTGCGCGGCCCTGCCAAGCCCAGCCAATATCAATCTGCAATCTGCGACGAGGGGATCAGACGTGAAGGAGTCTTCTCGAGAAGGGGAGCGCGATGGGTGAGTGGCTGCACCACAGCGCCAGACCAGCAGATTGACTGACTGATGGATGCTGCCAATTCCACCGCCTTTTTTTCGCCCCTTCTCGCCCCGTTCTCGTCCCTTTCTCGGTCCTTTTTCCAATCGCCGCGCCACGACTGCCGCCCGCGAAACGAAAACAAATACAAAACTCTTTGCCGATTCTCGCGACCACGCCGTTCAGCAGCGAGCATGGCCCCCGGGACAGACCCGTCCAAGAGTGGCGGCGGCGGCGGCGGTGGCGGCAGCGTCAAGGTCCTGGCTGCAGACTCGCCCAGCTACATCTCGTCCAAGTCGGCCAACTCTCTCATCTCCTTTTCCCGGCCAACGAGGATCCAGGCAGTGACGCTCTTCTACCTCAACAAGATTCTCGATGAGATCCTGCTCCAGATTCTCTCGTCGGCAAAGAGCCTGGCTACTGACCGGATCAAGTCCGACGGCATCGTCCGGGTACTCGGAGGCGCAAGCGGGTCCGGCAGCGGTGCAGGCGCATTGCTGGCCAAGAATGCCGTCCTGGAAGCCGAAATGGAGCTAAGGAGCTACACAGAGGGCCTGCGAAAAGAGGGTGGAAAGGTGCCTCTGGGCCTCAGTGCAACCAGCAGGCTCGACGGCACCGACAACTTCCCTGTCAAGAGCGCATACGATCTGGTGAGTTGCAACCAAACGCTTCCTGTCCTTTCCAATTTGTCCGCTGACGGGATACAAATCACCGACGGCCACAACAGCTTCGGATAAGATGTCAGTACTACTCGACGCTGGGCGACCTCGAGGATCCTTCGCCGAACAGCCCTCCAGACCAGAACATCATGTCGCGCGATGGCCGGCCCATTGCCACAATTACGCCCGGCGTGGCCATCTACGTCACTGCGCTGCTCGAATTCGTCGCAGACTACATCCTCCAGAACGTCGGTCGGGTCATTGAGCGCGACAACAGCGACGAAGCCTCGCTCAGCGACCTGCGCAAGGCCGTCGAGGAGGACGAGGCGACGAGCTACGTGTGGGCGAGGCTGGACACGAGGCAGGACATCCTCGTCCGGGAAAAGGAGGAAAAGCAAAGGGGTGGTGGAAGCCGAGTGGGGAGGCCATGGAAGGTGCCCGACGAGAGCGAGCTCGATGAGGCCGCTGGACGCAAACACTTTTCGCGCCATAGCCTCACCACGTCGGCGAGCGCCCACATGGCGGCGGTGATCAGGGCGGGCAATGTCAGCAGCAATAGTAGCAGTGGCCATGCCGACGGCAGGCCAGGCCAGCAGAGGCCCATGAGCAGCAGTGGTGGCGGCGGCGGCGGCGGCGGCGCCGGAGGTGCTCCGACGTTCGGACATGGCACCGATAGCTCCACCAGAGACGGCAGCGGCATGACGAGCCCCGTGAGCCCATCTGTTCCGGGGAGTGCGTCTGGCCACACCGCCATGACATCCATGAGCTCCTCGAGCGACATGGGTTCGAATCGCAGACAGAGCGCCGACAAGGCTTGGGGCGGCATCCTCGCAGGTAGGCGGAGAGGAAGCTTTCGAAAGAGCCAGGACATGAACGGCACCGGTGGTCTCGTGCCACCGCAGAGACCCGTGATTCAGACAGGCCCCACCAGTCCGGTGGAAGACGTCTTTGCTCCTGACGATGTGAGTGTTGGCAGGATCGGTTTGAGCGCAAAGTCCAAGACTCACAACTGCTCCTCAACAGGACTTTGACGCTCTCGTCATGTCTGGTGAGACGATGAAGGTGTCGCTGACGCCCAACCGACTTCGGAGCATGGAGGGGCAAAACGACGATGATGTCGACGCCAAGAAGAATGCGCGAAGACGTCCGGGCGCGCTCATGGCTGTCACCGGGCTCCGGGATGGCGACGATGGAGCAGCGCCTCAGCAGCCGTCGCCCTCCGCTTCTCGTGCCAACGGCTCTGTCGACAGCTTCCAAGAGCGCAACTCCACGTCTAATCCTCCTCGCTCTCTCTCACGAGCTGGCTCGACGAGCCTGCGGCCGTCATCGTCGCAAAAGAATATGAACAAAATGGGCGGCGCGCCACCGCCCTCCTCCTACCGGGGACCCGATACGCCTCCCGTCAAGAGCCCAACCCGATCGCAGTCAGTGTCTGGTGACATTCCTGCTCCCGAAGAGGATGAGCCGCAGCCGTTCTCGAGCAACAGCGGTGGACAGAAGATGCGGGCCCGAGATGCCGCAAGATCGAGCCAGAGCGTGCGCGACATGGTCGAGATGTTCAATGCGACGCCACCGAGCCCTATCAGCACAGGGCAGTTCCCCTCGAGCGGGAGAGATTCGAGAATGAGCCAGAGGAGCATCTCTTCGCTGGAAAATGGGCGGAAGTCTGCGCTGAGCGCAGCCGGAGGCCGGGTCCGCAACCTCTTCAGCGTTGGTCGCAAGGCATCGTCTTCGAATACCCCTGCTGCCAGTCCTATGCCTCCTCACCAGCCACTGCAGCGCGCACAGGATCCCTCTTGGTCCTCTGTGCATAACGAGCCCGTAGTCGAGGGCTTGACGAGCGACGACAACATGTCAAGCTCGCATGACCACGCATACAGCGCATCCCACAGCAGCACTCACGAACGACCCTCGACAGGGATGGTTGCAGGTGCTGCCCTGGGCGCAAGTGCTGCATTGAGCGCTGCTGCAGCCGCCGGTCGTCACCCCGTCAATCGCAGCGACAGCGACCGACGAAGCGTCAACCGAAGCCAGCAGGGACACGGTGAAAGTGATGAGCGTGCTCTTGATGTTACCAATGACGGAGGTTCCGTTCGCTCTTCATTCGACGGTGCAAGGGCACCGACATCGAACGAAAATGTGCAGACGGACGCACTTGCTGGACGTTCGTCGCTCTCTGCAGCCTCGCAGCCGGGTACACCTGCCCACTCTGGTCTTGTAGGCGGCTATGAAGATGCGAGAGACGTCCCGGAAGCGCAGAGGCCTACCTCGTCGAATGGGCACTCGCGTGCTGAACCACCGAGTCGCAAGATCGCCTGGAGCTACGCTCGCCCAGGAGGCAACAAGCGCATGAGTGGACCGCCTGGCACTCTCCGGCTCCGCAGCGGGTCTGGGAGTGCAAGTCATGGAAGCGACTCTCATGCGCCTCCTTCGGCATGGACGACGACGTCAGCCTCGCTGCCCGGTCATGGAAGCGCCAATCAAACCCAGAGCAACGACTCTACCGAGAACCTCGGTGTGCGCACACCGACACCTGCGCAGTCCTTCTTCCCTGCCATTTCTCCACGATCATCCACGCCGGCCGACGCAGAGCGACGATCGTCTAAGTCGGACACGGCCAGAGTGCTCGTCCAGCTCGACCGACGACTCAAGGGCGCCACGACGGTCGAGGAGTGCCGACGGATGGTCCAACACGCTCTGGCTATCGCCGCGGCCGCCGTCCACGATGAGGATCGGCCCGATAGCGCGCCAGTCGCTGGCTCGCAAGTCAATGGCAGTGCGCCGGTCGGTGATATTCCCGACGAAGACGAGCAGAGCGTCAGCCAGGCGATGCAACAGCAGGCTATCTCACGGCCTTCCACTAGGGGAAACGCAAGCGTCGAAGGCTTGTCCAGCGCAGCCAATCCCCACCTGTCGTCCGCTGCCAAGCTCGAGAAGATGGTGTCGACGAGCGACGATACGGAGCCGGCCGCATTCAGGGGTCATGCTGTTGTTCTGCCCATGGCCAGCGGCTACGATGCAGCGCTAGACCAGACGACACCTCTGTATCGGCATCACGGTCTGGTCGCCGCTTGGCTGCTCGATGGCGAGTCGTGGGAAGAGCACGAAAACGAAACGGTTACCCAGATCCCACCACCGCAGCTGGAAAGCCCTGATGATCAGGCTGCGGCCTCACCCAGGCTGAGCCTGGATGAGTACGAGTCGGCTGATGAGCGAGGTGACTCGCCTCGCGTAACGCAGGACGATGCATTTGAGAATTCTGCCAACCAATCGTCCTTGGGCCTGCCAAATGCCAAACTTTCTCCCAGGCGATCGAACAAACAGCTGCCTGGGGCATTTTCCGCCATTAGAGTGGCCTCAGCTGGGCTCAACAACAACGGCCACGTCGTCGACGAAAGAAGGGTGAGCGCCGTCGAGAGCGTCAAGTCCTCTTCGCAGTACAAGGACGCCATGGAGGAAGCCGCCATCGAGTAGACAAGACGCCTTTTTTCATTTCCATTTTACCCCCCCTAAATTTCTGAAGTCCCTTCGTCGCCAACGCAACTCTTTCGAAGTTGCATGGATAACATCAATCTTCTAGGCCCTGAGCGACACCAAGCGAACACGGCTTTCTCATCGATACCTCATCGTTTTCCTATCATGTCGGCCGTCTTGTTGTCATACCTACGTTTTCTTTGTCTCCTCCATCTTGCGCTTTTCATCCTTTTCTTCCCTAATTGGTCTTCTGTTCTTTCTCTTCTCTTCTTTCTTCATGCTGCTATCATTGTTGCCAATTGGAGCCGCTTGTCGGTCTTTCGAAGTGCATGTGTTGGCTTGGGGGGAGGCAGCCTCGGATGGTGTGTAGGTGTGCTTAGACGTAAGCTTAAGCTCTCAGTCGCCTTCTTAGATCATGGTAGGTGGTCATTGTCACTAGCAACAGCCAAGCCGGCCAAGCCAGGCCACTCCAACCGCGGCACAGCGCGCGAAAACGATCGCTCTTGAGCAGGCATGTCGATGATCACAGGGTGAATTAGACTTATAAGTTATGAAAGTTGGTAGACGGCTTCTTTCTGGGGGTTGTGAATGGGAGGAGGGGGTTTCTCGATACATTTTTTTCTTTTTTTTTTTTTCTTTTTTTTTTTCTGGAGCGGTGAGGGGAAGTTGTGGAGACCATCTACGTGACAGAGACAAAGAGGGATGATAAGCAAGAGAATCTAAGTCGCATGCTCGACGAGCGAGAAGCTGGGTACTCACGCTGACACTGTCGCCTGGTCAGTGAGGAGAAGAGGGGAGGGAGTTTTGGTGGCCTGTGAGATTGGTGAGTCTGTATATGTCGACGAATGATATGGTCGACAGACAGCAGTACTCACCCTTGTTGAAAAGGCCGATCGCGCTTGCTTGCAAAGGACCAGGTTTACTTGCGAGACTATTTCTCATCACCCTATGAAGCTTTACCCAAGCTTTTCAACTCTCAGAACGACTGCTTCTGCGCAGCGAACAGCAGAGAGAAGAGAGTGACAGATGATTGTGAGTATTTTTGTTCACTGCCCAGCGGTAGAGCACCTGGGCGCCCGCTGACAACTTACGCCTTGACCGTGTCGCCCTGGGACCTAATCGTCGGGACAATGATGATCAATGGTTTAGATGAAGAGCAAGAGAAGAAACGTCCTCATGCTTACCTCTTAAGAGGCAGCGACCTTGCTTTGGAAGAAGTGGACGGGTCGATGGTGTGTGGCCTACCACAAGCAGGATTGGGGCATTGGTGTTTGGAACGGCGTTCGAACATGTTCCCCTCGGAATGCTCACGCTCGACGGTCATCTTGGCGTCAGAGGTAGCGGTAATAGGCCTGTTTTTCAAGTAAGATCCGGTTCCAAAGCAAAACAATGAGGGTACCCACTCGTGACGAGCAGCAATGGTGTTTGATTCGTATGAGGTCGTCTTACTCTTGTCGCGCTTGACGTGGATGGTGTCAGAAAGAGTAGCGGTCGGTCTGTGGCTCCATCAACGTCAGTGTTCCATCGTCGGTCTCACAACGCAAGAAGAGAAGAGAAGTTCAGGCAACTCACTCGCGACGAGCAAATATCATGCTGTCTTCTTTGTCTGGAGATCGTATCCTTCGACAGTATTGAATGACGGTTAGTTAGGAGCCTGGCAGAGAAGGACATTGTGAGTTCGGAGGGTGTTCAGACTCACTTGAGCATCCTGCAAGAGGGTCCTGCGCAGCTGATCGAGTGTAAATCGTGAGGCAGAGCCAGAACTCCACCGGTAGTCATGATGGCGACAAGGAAGCCGAGGACCAGGACCTGGAGCGGAATTGCGGTCATCGAAGGAAGACAAAGGGCAAAGACGCGCATGTTGATCGAGCTGCCTTTTATAGAGGTTGTTCGGTTTGATCAAAGAGAAAGAGATTTGAAGGCGATCGGAATAGGAGGAAGCAGTGAGAAGATTTGTGACTTTTTCGAAGGGGGAAAAGATGCTGGGGTGGGCTGTTGAGAAAGGGAGACGTGCAAATGTGCAGCGAGCTTTTATCTCTCCACCGACAAACCCTCCCCTCTCACCCCTTCCCCCTCCTCCCCCCTCTCCCCCACCCCGCTTTCCGCTCCCTCTCGCCAAATTCGGCGGACAGCGCCCCGGCCAACGTTGGGCGACCTTTGCAGTTACCCTGTACACTTTCATCTCGCCCACTGTTGTGCCTGAAGGTGATGCTGGCGGCAAATACGGCGAAGCAGCATTGCCAAATCTTTGTTGATGATGAATCAGGGTCACATTGGCCGACCGCCAAATAGCTCATTCGGCCGCTGAACAGACTCTTTGCCCTGCCTCTCAGTGCCCGCTTGAATCACTCAAGCTGTATGGCTGTGTCTTTACGTCAATATGAAAAAACAAACCCATGGACATGGACCCGTACTCATGTAAGTCATCATTGGACCTTGACAGGAAGCATCCAAACATTGCTGTCTGCCAAGGAAAGGCTTCTTCGCCCGCAACCCGAATGTCGCGGACTACGATTCCAGCCCGTCAAGGACGATGAAACCAATGAGAAACAAGCACAGGTGCTGAGAATCAGAGAGGCGGACCTGTCTTGGGCCGGTGCACGCGAGGGGTCAGATAGCGTCGGCGCTCAAGTAGTCTTGCCCGTAACGAGTTCGATGTGGCGGGGTGGAAAGAAGGCGAGCACACAACCGATCATCGGAGTATCTTACTGGTCCGCCCTCACTAACATTGCACGGGTGACGTGGTGTTGTACCAACGCGAGCTGCTGTGTTATTGCCCTTGTTTGTCGTCCCCGCAACTTCAAACTCCGTGAGGCTCTCCGCTCTTCAGGCTGGTCACACTTGCCCCGAAGCGCTTGGAAGAAGAAAGAACAAATGATACAATTATGTAAAAAGAAGCGGTGGTGGCTAGTCAGGCGAGGCTGGTTAAGCGAGGGCTAGTCAAGCGACATTGATGTAAGTCGGGACCTGAAAAGACATGAGCGGCTCAACGCTCCACAACATCCCATTCGTCGTCTTCATCAACATCGGTGCCTGACCCTTGTGCGAGCCCGTCCCGGGCTCTTCGCGCATCGCTATAAGGCCTTGTCGGAAGCAACGGAGAAGCTGATGGTGGTGGTGACGCAGAAGACGAGCTCTTTCGGCCAGCAAGCTTTGACGTGCTCTTTGCTCGCACTTCGACTCCATTGAAAGTCACGGTACCCTCTTTGGGCTTTTCGGGCGGCGCGGGCTTAATTTCTGCCGTTCGTGTTGATGAGGCTGTCGAATGTGCTGACGCTATCGTTGTTGCTCCTGTTGTTGTTGTTTTGGTTGTTGTCACCGACGCTGGCGCCGCTTGGGCCCTTGCTTTTGCGCCTCGAGCCTTGAGGAAATTCAAGCTCCCCACTTTGTCCAGCTGCTCGTGCGCTCCGCTGTGAGTCCTCGCAATCCGACGCTCGGGGGTCGTGACAACATTGATGGGCGCTTGAGGGCGCGAAGATGAGCCCGCTACCTTTTTGGAGTGGGCCTTTGGATATGGAGCCCCTTCTTTGCGTGTGGATGAAGACTCCTTCCCTGCGCCTCTGTCCAGCTCCAAAATAGACTCTGCCGCCTGCCTTGCATCGACGTAGCTCTCTTCTAGGAGCGTTGGCCTGCCCTTCTCTTTGGTCAACCTCGGCGGCCGAGACACGCCAGTCGGGGCGTACTTCTTGGAAGAAGGCGACGAAGATGCCGAGGAGCTGTCCTTGGTGTCTCCTCGCGAATCTTTTTCGTTGATCTGCAGCAACTGGCTCAGCTCCAAGCCTGGGAACGACAGATCCCGAGCGTGAGATGGGCCGTGGTAGGTCGTATGAGCCATTTTTCCTAGAGATTTACTCAGTGTCGCCTTCGACAGCAGCCGAAGTGTGCTGCCAGCCGCATGCACTAGCTCGACCCTCGCGCCTTGAACATGAGTGAGGTAGGCGGCATTGTAGGCGAGCTTCGTCAACGCAGAGCGAAACTCCTTTGCAGACAGAGAGGCCGAGTCTGGAGCAGGTGCAGTTGAAGTGGTGCTGCTTTCTCCACTGTTGAGCCTCTTGACACTGACAAACGAGTCGAGGGTCCACATGGTGCTTGCGGTCAAGCTCCCCATCATCGATGCGCCCAGCCCACCAGCTGCGCCTTGCGAAGAGCTGGCAGCAACAGCGGGTCCCAGCGAGCCGTGCGCTTCGTGAGTCAGCACCAGCGACTCTTGTTCGCCTGTCGAGTTCAACGACGAGTACAGCTGATTCGCCCGGATGTTCAGCTTGCCACCTTCGTCAGACATCAAGAATGGTAGGACAACGCCGAGGTAGTCTGCGAGGAGATGCAGGAGGTGGACGGTATGTGAGACAGCCCCATTAATGCTATCACGTTCGAAGCGTCTGAGATCAGAAATGACCGGCAAGACGAGCTCAACGATGGTCCAATCGTTTGGGTTGATCGGAGCCAAGGCTGGTGGCGATTCCGTTTGCCTGGATGACGCAGGGTTTACTGCGGCCAAGTCGAAGATACCACTGGACATGTATCTCTCGCGGCTGCGCTGGTTCCTCGACGTCGACGTAGAAACAAGCCGGTCGGCATTGAGCCTGGCCAAAGAGCCAGAGGGAGGGCGGACCTGGAAGATGGAGATGACTTCTTTGGCCCGCAGGGCACGCACTTTGGCCAGCTCCTTGGCAACATCGTCGCTCCTCTTCTCCAGCTCGTTCATCACCTCTTGGGCCCGCTGAAGTTGTACATGAGAGGCACCGCTATCATCCAGCTCGCCACCAGACATGAGCGCACGCGCTTGCTCAAGCATCGTCTTCCGTCTGTCGAGCTGGGCTCTCCTTTCCCTGTTTCGCGCAGATGCTCGAGTGGCTGACTGGGATGCCATCGCATTCATCTGTCTCATTTCGAGGATCTCGAGTTGCAACGCTGCTTTCCTCGCTCGGAGTTCTCTTGCGGCATGGCTGGCGCCCTTGTGCGGCCCTCGCTTGTTTTGCTCGCCTTGGTTGCCTCCTTGTTGCTCCAATTTGTCCTCCTCGTCGTAGTCCCCAAACGGATCAGGAATCGAGAGAAGCCTACGCAGGCCGGAGGGCCTCTTGGGCGAAGGAGACGACGTCGTGGCTGCTGGTGCTGCATAGCTTCCCGGTATGGCCGGCCACCTCCCCAGGATGCTCTCGCTCGTCGCTCCCTCCTCGGGCTCCTCCAGGGGCCCCAAGAGCGCCTCGACGCGCCTTTTCGACTCGAGCAAGTCCTTGCGTGCGCCCGCTTGCTTCTGGTGGTAGACCGACTTGAAGTGGGTGAGACAGGACGAGCACCGGAAGTTGATCCGTGCCTTTTCGCAGCCGGGGCATGGAGCTGGCGTAAGATTCTTGCTGCTAGCGCTGCTGCTGTTGCTGCTGCTGCCACTGCCTTTGTTCTTGGTTGTGGATGACGATGCATGCCGCACAGATGTAGAGGGAGAAGCCGTCGTGCGATGTCGACTGCTCGTCGCGCGACTAGAGGTCGGTGCCCTCTGACTCGACAGAGTTGATGGAGAAGCCTGGGGTGGGCCTGCCAGCGTCGAGGAAACGCGAGGCTTCGTCGACCTGTTTGGGGCTCGGCCAGCCGTCGGCGCCACCGACGACACGCCCTCGTGTCTTGAAGCCATATCCGTCACCACTCCTTCTTCATCGGGCGCTCCACGATCCGGCAGGTCCAATCCACACAACGGGGGATCATCATCGAGCTCTGCGTCTCTAGCCGCCACAGAGATTGGTGATCGTTGCCAGACCGGAGGAGAGTTGCGTGACTCTGTGCAATCTCAGATAACCCTTGATTAAGGACGCGCTCAGCTCCAACTTTTTCTCACTTTCCTTTGGTTCAATGTGGAGACGGGCCGGGCATGCGACACGTGAAGTGAAGGAAGATCTGTCTCCCATCCATCGACATTAGCATCATCACCATCACCACCATCACAAGCAACAGTGCAGGCTCGATGTCGAGCAAGGCGACCGCATCGGGCGGTTCCGGTGTGGGGCCGAGCGGGCGCAAGTGGGACCTGGAAGAGTACGCCCAAAGAGCGCGAGAGCGCGATCGCGAAGACCGAGAAAATGCGCAAGAAAACGAGGAGAGGTTGCGTAAAGGACAGAAGCCCTTGACGCACGAACAGCGCAACAGGAGGAGGAGGGAGGAGCTTCCTAAACCAACAGAGACGCTCAAGGCTCGAGAAAAAGACTTGGAGATCGAAAAGAACCTGAACAAGACGTTGATGGTAGACAATGTTGGCGGAGCTGGCGGCGGCAGAAAAGGGCCTGGATTCTACTGCGAAGTATGCAACAGAACTTTCAAGGATAGCTTGGCCTATCTCGACCATGTCAATGGGCGACTGCGTAAGTGCTGGCTGTAGACCTAGATTGTGCCTGACACGAAATGAAAGCTGACTGCCTCCCCAACAGACCTTCGCAAGCTCGGTCAGACGACGCAAGTGGAGCGATCGACTCTCGAGCAGGTACGCGCAAAGCTGGCCCAGCTTCGTGCACAGCACGCCGATAAGGCCTCCGACCGGCAGTATGACTTTGATGCCAGGTTGCAGGAGATTGCCGACAAGGAGCAGAGAGAGCGGGAAGCACGCAAGGACGAAAAGAGGAAGCAAAAGCAAAGAGTGCAGGCAGAGAAAAAGATGGAAAACAGCGACATGGAGGCTATGGCCGCAATGGGGTTCGGCAGCTTTGGATCAAGCAAACATCGGTGATCACACTTTGTATTCTAGACAGACGGCCGTCTCTACTTATGTTTTTGTACACGATCAAGCAGCCCAGACGAGAGACAGCATGAAGCTGTCGTCGCCCACTTGCTGCTCCTCCTCGGTGATGATTTTTGCGTTGGGTGGCCGCTGTTTGACCGACATTGGCGTTCGCCTCAGCGACTTCTTGAAGAAGTCGCCCTGCGCCTCGAAGCACTCCTCCAAAGCCTTGCCCACACCTTCTTGGAAGCTGTAGAAGGCATCGACCTCGTCTGTGACTTGGAGGCCAGCCTTCTTGCGAAGCCTCTGAACACGGTTGACAAATTCGCGAGCCGTTCCTTCGGCCTGGAGCTCTTGCCTGATCTCGGTATCGAGGAGCACAACGACACCGCCGTCGGTGTTGCTGTCCCACTTGCCCTTCCGATCGCCAAGTTCGACGCTCTTTGTCACCCTAAGATCGCCCTCGACAAGCTCAATACCCTCGACGGTGATCTTGCCCGTGGCGGCATACGCCTTTGCCTCGTCCGACGTCACCTTCTCCAGGCCCTTTCTCACCTTGCCCATGTCCTTACGCAGCTTGCGACCAAGGACGGGCCAGTCCGCACTAAGCTTGTACTGGACCCCACAGGCCGCCTCGTCAGAGGTCAGCGTCACGTCACGTACGTTGAGCTCTTCTTCGACGTAGGTCTGCAGCGAGGCGACGTCATCGAGGTACTGCTGATCGCTGTGGAAGATGAGGAGCTCTTTAAGGGGCACACGAAGGGGAAGCGTGTTGCGCTCTCGGACCGTCCTCGTCAGCTCAATGACAGATTGGAGCGCGGCGAATCTCCGCTGGATGACGGGATCCAGGTACTCTTGTCGCACTTCGGGGAACGAGATAAAGTGCACAGATCGGTAGTCCTGTTTGTCGTCGGCAGCCGGGGGAGGCAGGAAGACCCTGAGACCCTGGTAGATGTTTTCGGTCAGGAAGGGCGTGAAAGACGACATGGTCCGACACAGAGTGAACAGCGTCTCGAAGAGCGAGTTGAGTGCGGCAACTGTGTCTTTCTCCCCGTTCTCGCCCTTGAGACGGCGTCGGTTGCATCGAATGTACCAATTGGTCAACTCGTCGATCAGGTTGAGCAGTCTCGGCATGACAGTGTACAGCCTGTATGCGTCCATCTCTTCCTGGACTAGCTTGATCAGGCTTTGGCACCTCGCCAGGATCCATCGGTCCATGACGTTGTCGCTCAGTGATGCCTTGGGGTCGTACTTGAAGTCGATGCCAGTATCCTTTTTCAGGAGTGCCACCTGTCCCAAGAAGAAGCGGAACGAGTTGAGCCACGGCAGGAAAGCCGAAGAGAGGACCTCCTTAACGCCTGCCTCTCGGAAGCGCAAATTCTCGCCTCGGACGACTGGTGAGTTGACGAGGTAAAGGCTTTCGTGACATGCTAGCCCGTGAGCGACAATCGTCTGCGATTTTAGAGCATACCTAGCAACTCACCGGACAGCATCGGCACCGTACTGATTGATGAGCAGAGTAGGGTCAGGGTAATTCCTCAGGCTCTTGCTCATTTTCTTTCCATCTTCAGCCAAGACGAGGCCCGTGGTGATGAGGTTCTTCCACGGCGACTTGTTGAACAGATGGGTGCCCAAGATGAGGAGCGTGTAGAACCAGCCGCGAGTCTGGTCGATGCCCTCGCAGACAAAGTCGGCAGGGAAGCTCTTCTCAAACTTCTCCTTGTTCTCGAAGGGGTAGTGAGCCTGGGCGTAAGGCATGCTGCCTGATTCGAACCAGCAGTCAAAAACCTCTTCGATGCGGCGGAGGACTCCCTTCCCCTTCCGAGAGGGAATCGTAATGTCGTCGATCTTATCCCTGTGCAGGTCTGTCAGGCCGGTCCGACCCGAAAGCTCCTCGAGCTGCTTAACGGAGCTGATGCAGACCACCTCTTCGAAGTCGTCGCTCGCCCACAGCGGGATAGGCGTACCCCAGTATCGATTCCGGCTAACGTTCCAATCGCGGGCATTGGCCAGCCAGTTGCCGAAGCGACCGTCGCCAACGCTCTGAGGCACCCAACGCGTACCACTGTTGTTCTTCGTCAGGTCCGAGACGATGTTTTCGACTCTGACAAACCAGGCCGGGATGGCCTTGTAGATGAGAGGGGTACCCGACCGCCAGCAGAAGGGGTAGGAGTGGTGGAGTGTGGCTTGGACAATAAGTCTTCCTCGGGCCTTGAGGTCCTTCTGGATCTGCTTGTCGGCCTCCTTGACATGAACACCCTTGTAGTCGGGCACTTCAGCCGTGTAACGACCGCTCTCGTCGACCGGGCAAGGTGGCGGCGAATCGCGCGAGGTGATGCCATTGGCGATGGCGATCCGGTAGTCATCATCACCAAAGGCGGGAGCCTGTTGAACGATGCCAGTACCTGCGTCTGCCGTCACATAGCTGTCGGCAACGACCTTGAACGCGACGTCCTTGTACTGAGAACGTGATGTCAGCTTAACGCGGCCTCTGTCCGAGCTTTTTGTAGTCGGGCACTCACCTGCTCATAGAAGTACTTGAAGATGGGTTCGAACTTCCAGCCAACCATGTCTTTACCCTTTGCTTCGCCCAATTTGGTAAATTTGGCCTTCTTTGGGTCCTTGTAGAGTGTTGTAAGGAGCTTTTCTAGGATCCAGAAGTTCATGTCCCGCTCCTGGTCGTGAATCTTGATGTAAGTGAAGTCAGGGTGGACGCAAAGGGCCAAATTTGAAGGGAGGGTCCATGGCGTCGTCGTCCATGCCAGCAACGCCGTCTTGGGGTCGTCGAGCAAGGGAAAAGAGACAGTGACGGCAGGGTCGACGACGTCTCGGTAGTCTGAGCCAGCTTCGAAGTTGCTGAGGGGTGTAGTGCAGGCGGTCGAATAGGGCATGACCCTCATCCCTCGATAGACGAGACTCTTCTCAAAGAGCTGACCAAACACCCACCAGACTGTCTCCATGAAGCTTGTATTCATCGTCTTGTAGCCTCCGTCAAAGTCGATCCATCGACCCATGCGCTCCACTGTCTCCTTCCACTCGCCCTGGTACCGCATCACGATGGCGCGGCACTCTGCGTTGTAAGCTGGAATTCCCATGGCCATAACGTCATCTTTTCCCTTAATTCCCAGCTTCTTGTCAATCTCATGCTCTACTGGCAGTCCGTGGCAGTCCCAGCCGAATCGTCGGTCGACATAGTGGCCGGTCGAGTGTGCATGTCGGGTGACAATGTCCTGTCAAATAACCCTATTGAGACCAGCTGCTCCCATAGTTCACAAAGCACATGAAGCTAACCAACCTTGATCGTACCAGCAAGCAGATGGCCGTAGTGGGGCAAGCCGGTGGCAAAGGGTGGTCCGTCGTAAAAGGAGTAAGGCTTCTTGCCCTTGGACTGCTCAAGTGACGTCTTGAAAGCGTCGATCTCTCGCCAGTACTTGAGCACCTTTTCCTCCTCTTTCGAGAAGCTGAAGTTTGCCGTCGCATCGTGCGACGGAAAGGTGGCCGTTGCCATCGTCGTTTGTCGCCCTCTGCTACTGCTGAGGGAAAAGGTGAAAGACGACAGACTGATCGCCTCGTCCCAAGTTGAGCAGGCCGTAGGAAAAGCCAAAAATCAAAAAAGCCCGCGCCAAATCTTCGTGAGTCACATTGGTCATCTTCGCTCACGTGAGCGGGAAATGTGACCATGTTTTGTCACTGGATACGCTCACTGCCGTGCTCGGATTGGAGCTTGCCTTGCCTTTGCTATCGTGCCCCTCATCTTTTTGCCTGTTCAGCAGCGAAATGTATAGATGCTATAACGCACACTTCAGGAAACGAGGCGCATGAGCATTCAAGGCTATTCTTGTGAGCCATAGAACGACCGGGGCGCCCAAGATATGGGCCGACCGGGGCGCAAGTCACACCGTGTGAATATCGTGCTGAAGCCCATTTGGGCGCCGTAAAACTTTGCGCCCACATTGCACGGTCTGAAAAGACCGAAATTACCAGCAGCAGCCAAAGGACCTGTGTTGAGACCGGTCTCTACTCTGAGAGGCGAACCGAAACCGAATGGGCCCCGAGGTGGGGCTTTCTTCTGCCTTTCTTCGTTGCTGTCACCTCAGTAGAGGCGAAAGACGAGAGACTTTTTTCCATAAATTGTGAAGAGTTCTTCCTACCGAGCTGGTCCGAAGATCGGTCAGATCTTTCTCTCTACACCAATGCACAGCTGCTTCTGCTGGATATATAAGTGGGCGAGTTTGCCTGGAAGATGGCCCCCTCATCTCAACTCACCTCCTCGTACCTCTCCAAGCTCAATTTTCTTCCTCTACCAGAGAACGTATCTCATTGAGCTCGCAGGCCGACTTCAAGTCTCAAGGATGAAATCACGAAACACTTTTCTCGCCTGCCTCAGCCTGGCGATGGGAGTTGCCTTGCTCGCCACCACTATGGCTGCGCCCATCGAAGGAACTAAGATCGCCCCACACGGAACAGTCGGCGCACGCATCAGCAACCTGGCTAATTCTGCCCAAGTCACCTCGAATGTGTCCGAGAAGTTCATGAACACCGACGAGGATGTGCTGCTACCTCGTGGGCCCGTGACAGAGTTCGGTGAAAGAGAAGAGCAACACCAGTGGACGGAAACTTCTGAAGAAAGTATGTAAAATCCAAACTCTCCTGTAGCATTGCGTGAGAGATGCTGACGTCACCCTCCGTACATAGAGTGTGATGCCGAGAAAGGGTGTGTCCCGTGCACCGAGAAGCACAACGGGGACTGTCACCTCGTTCAAGAAAGTAAAAAGCAAGGTGAGATTACCTTTCGTACATGTTGAGCAACAGCTCGTTGGAACTCGAATATAACATCCTTTTGCGGCATTTTGCAGTAAAAACCTCAAAGTCAAGGAGGCAACTGGCCGGCGAGGCCACTTCTCAGCGCCGTATGATGAAAAGAGGGAGGTCCAATGAGCCTACAACAAAAGGTAAAGAAAAGCTCGATCAGGATGATCCCCCCGCGGTCTCCCAAAACTCGCACGATATTGGCGCGATTACCCAAAATTCGCCCATTCAATCAGCACTTTGGGAATCAGCTTATTTAAATTCACCTTCGTCTTCTGCGAACAGGTTCCCGATCAGTCCCTCTCATCTCCCGCAGCCTCAAAGCGACAACCTTCCCATCTACCCTAACGACGATGGCCTCGCCGTCGATCATGTTGGTAATTGGGTGAACGCGTCCTTCCCCTCCCCTGTTCACTGTTCGACATTCATCAAGAAAATCGTGGAGCCCTTCAAGAAATTGACGAGCTGTATGCGACCTCCCAACTCCTCACGTCACACGCCAGCTCATGAGGCCCCAATGGATGGGATGGATTATGTGTGAAAGTAGAAGCCTATATGTGAAAGTAGAAGCCGTCAACAGAATGACTAGACTCATGACTGTCCGTCGTTGTCCAGCTGTCACTCCTAAAAAATCTGTATCACTCACACCTAACAATCCGAAATTATGCTGTCGAAGTTGGGAATTCGATGTTTCCCACAGCTTTGCGCCCGCCCACACCTCCCCTTCTTGTCCCTCGGCCCTAGAGAGCCCATTCAGCTTGGATCTGTGGCATTGAACGCGCATTAGTTCCTCATTGGAAGACATTGAAGGTGATGTTGTTTTTGGCTGCATTTTGTGTGCCATTTGAAGGACACCCAGATTCCTTCTTTTTCGCTCTCTGGAGCACCGCTGGAGCAAGAAGGAACGAGGCATAGTCGAAGGAGAAACGAGGCGTCAAAAAAGAAGCTGCCCACTAGGGCTACTCTTGCTCTCTGCAGCCTTGTCAAAGCTGTGATTCTGGCGAACATGAGATCTGCGACGATACAACTCAACTCACCAGGCTCAAGAACTTGTAAGGCCAACACCCACGATCTAGCCTTGGGAAAGGGCACTGATGCAGCAACAGCTGCATCCCCAGTGTATCTCCTTAAACTGGTAGGCCATCCCGAGGTGATCAGCGATTTCGTGAGTGTGCCCTCGTGCTCCCCAAGCTCCTCCTTTGCTGGGGCCTGTCCTAGGGTGTGCCTCGCTACTTTGCCCACTCGCACAGGGACCCCTTCTCTGTTGCATTTTCTCCTGTGCCAGTGGAATGCCTTTGCGACGTCAGAGAACCTTGACAAAGCTGACACCGAAATCCTCTCCTGTGTTGAGAGCTGTCAACGCTCCATCGATTGCTTCCTGTCTCTCCTTGGACTTGGAGCTTGTTCCGAGTGATTTCGGTGAGAGACTGGCGCTCTTTGGGAGGTATTGGTGATGATTGAAGAGAGTCATGATGGTATGAAGCTGCGGCACAGACGGGTGACGCCGTCCAGAATGAGCGTCCGCGGAGCGCAAAAACGCCCAAATGTGACCTCTTTCGCGCCCTGACTGCAAAAAATTGGGTCATAGGACAGCTACGCCACCGCGTCGTTTTTTCCCTCCGCTCTTTAAGGGGTGCATTGACCTACCCACGCCCCCTGTAAAGCTGCAGAAAATCATGCTTGCAAGGATGGCGTAGTGGAATGCTGAGGTCATCAAAACACATGCCAAAAACATTCGCGGGGCAAAGAGGGACGGTAGGATACGCTCATACCGCCGTCCTCGAATCGAGGCCTGCCTTTGCTGTCGTTTCCCCCTTCTCCCGGTCTGTTCAGCAGGGACAAATTTGAAAGGTGCGTTATGCGAATTCCATGCTACGAGCCACATCAGCATTCAGGATGTTGATTTCGTTGACGCACTACTTGACCAATCGGGGCGCAGGTCACATTGTGCGCCTGTCGAGCTCAGAGCCTTTGGAGAGCCGTGATACTCTACGCCCACTTTGGGTGAAGCTGACCGAAGGCGGCCGGTATGAGCAGCAGCAGCTAGGACAACTGAGATTGGCCTTGTTTGTCTCTTTCCGTCAGAGAGCCGAACCGAATGAGCCCGTGATGGGGCTTTCTTCAAGTATCCTGTGTTGTTGTCACCTCACTGTTTTGAGGAGCGTAAGGCGGTGATGGGAATTTTGTCGAGATAAGTGCATAGGCTCTTGCCACTGAGCTTGCCCGAGAATCAATAAGACCTATTCTCTGCTGTGCTACATGGGTGGCTCTGTTGGCTATATAAGCGCGCGATTCTACTTGCAAGATGCCCTCTCATCCCAATTCACCCTCGTCCTCCTTTGAGCCCAACTTTCTTTCTTCCTCTAGCAGAGAACGTATCTTTTTGAACTCGCCGGCCGACTTCAATTCTCGAGGATGAAATCACGAAATGCCTTTCTTGCCTGCCTCAGCCTGGCGCTGGGAGCAGCTTTTCTGGCTTTAACTTTGGCCGCGCCCGTCGAGATTCCTAGGACTGCCTCGTACGACGGAGGAGCCAGCTTACCCACCAGCAACCTTGCCAAGGATGCCCAACACGCCTCAAGCGTGTCTGAAGAACTCATGATAGCAGACGAGGATGTGCTGTTATCCCGAGCCGTCGTGGCAGACTTCGTTGGAAAGAGAGAGCAGCGCCAGTCGACTGAGACTCTTGTAGAGAGTATGTTATGTCCACGTATTCCTCTGGCCTTGTGCGAAATTTGCTGATGTTCTTCTCCAAATTCAGGGTCTGAAGCCGAGGACACGCTTTCTTCTTGCGCCAAGAAGCATAACGAAGAGTGTCAGCAAGACATGAAGCAAGGTGAGAATACCTATCATTTGTTATGTCATATCTCGTTGGAACTTACACACGATTTCTTTCTGCGGGAATTTGCAGGTAATGGCTTGAAGCCAAGCAAACAGATTGCAGACGGGGTCGTCTTTCAGCGCCGAATGGACCAAAAGGGGCAGAAGTACGATCATAATCAGGGCTTCAAGCTCTCGCCTTACGCGGAAGAACGCCATACGGGAACTGAGCTGACGCTCACGAATGATGGCCCGTCCGACGAGCTTTGGGAAGAACACAGTCAACCCACTTCTCCCACTCATCGTCCGCCTTCTTCACCTCATGTCCGCCACGTCACATTCGCAGACAAAGAACCTTCCAAATATTCCCCACCTCATTCCCCGACTTCCTCACCTCATCCCCCGATTTCATCTCATTCCTCGACTTCCCCACCTAATTCCCCGACTTCCCCACCTCATTTCCCAACTTTACCAATTCATACCCAGGCTTTCCCACCTCATGTCCTGGACTCCCCACCTCATTCCCCGACATTCCAACCTCATTTCCCGACTTTCCCACCTGATTCCCCGACTTTCCCAGGAAAATCTCTGCCAC
This sequence comes from Acaromyces ingoldii, assembly GCF_003144295.1. Taxonomy (NCBI): domain Eukaryota; kingdom Fungi; phylum Basidiomycota; class Exobasidiomycetes; order Exobasidiales; family Cryptobasidiaceae; genus Acaromyces; species Acaromyces ingoldii. The sequence goes on along the minus strand of NW_020290249.1, from coordinate 1,782,333 downwards.
CTCCTCCTGGATTCACCGGGTTGGATGAAAAGGCTAAAAAGGCTGCGACCGTCTCTCCGGGACGTCATCCACCTACTCGAAATCATCCTCAGCAGTCTTCACCCACTTTTCTCGCACCTCCTGAGCCCGTTCACATGTCCGCACACAGCGTGCCCGTTTCAGAACTTCCGAGATATGGTGCTTCTGCCCCTCCTACGCCCGCCAAGTCTGACTACACATCATCTGAATTTTGGCACCCCAGGCCTTCCCTTATTGACTGTTCGAACCTTATCCAGAACGTCAAGAAGCCCTTCATAGGACTGGCGAACTGTATTCAAGCTCCCGGCCTCTCGGGTATCTCACAGGCTCATGAAACCTCCCCAGATGATAGCGATGGGAATGTCTAGGCTCATGACAGTTTGTCGTTGTGTTGCTAACAGTCCTGATTCAATAAGAGATTTACTTTGTTTAAATGGCGTGCGACTTACTCCTCAGGCTACTCTTACCCTGTCTGTAGTCATGTTTACGGAGCGCGTTCAGGGAAACTCAGCTGCATCTGTAGGATCAAAAAAAAAAAAAAACACCAGGAGACTGAGCGTTCAGGGGCGGCTTGTGGCGCTGACATGTCATTGAGAGCACTGCCAAAGAGACATAGCCGAGAACCTGCGGCCCGGCTTTTTTTTCCTACGCCGCCCGTCCTTCTTGATGATTTTGCCCATGTAAACACGTCTTCTCCTGCGCTGTTCTTGTATGTGGTGCTTTGCAGCCTCTTTACTGCCTTTACGCTGTCTTTACTCCATCGCCTGACGTCACTCCTTTCGCCCTCCTGCTTTGTAGCCCCTTCTCTGCCTCCTTTGCAAATATTTCTCCACTCGCCCCGCAGCCTTCACCGCCTCTTCTTGTTTTGTCTCTCCGCGATTTCCAATCCTCTTGCTGCGTTTGCAGAGTGTGTTTACTGTTTTCGTTGCACACCCTTCAGAGCTATTTTGATGCCGATGAGCTGTGCTGTGGTCATAGCCTCACCTTTGACCGAAGACCTCCTGAAGCCCCAAGCTGAATAGGTCCGAGATGGCCCCGGCGATGCACCGCCCACGTCTCAGCTGGTAAGGAAGGTAAGGGTCTCTCAAAGGTATAAGAAGAGGGGTACTTAGCTCATTCACCTACACATGTCACCCACCCCATCCTTACCATTTCCCACTTCTATCACTTTCCAGTCTTATCTTCTCAGCGAGAAAGAAGTTATCAAGATGCTGCCTCTCCACCTTTCGGTTAGCCTGGTGCTGACTACGACTTTGCTGGCCATCGTCGCCATTGCAGCTCCAGCCCCTCTCGGCGAACTGCACGCAAGCTCTTCTGTCATCGACGGCCTCCAGGTTCGTTCGTCTAGCCCCCTCACGATCAACAATGATATGAATCAGGTTCGTTCCTTCGCCGCTCATGGCAAGGCTGGCGCCATTGCTAGGTCCTTAAAGGAGTCGCAAGCTAACACCGTCGATTTCCAGCCCCAGGAGGGCGTATTCACTAAGCGCCATGAGGCCGACGCTGGGCATGAAAAGCGTGACGAAGACGACGAAAACGAGCACAATAACAAGATCGACGTTGATTCGTCGGTGGTGAACGAGCATGTCCTCACAAAGCGTGAGAAAACGACCCCTCAAAGTTGCAAACGTCAATGCACAAAGGAGGACCTCGAAAAATGGTGCAAGTCCCATAAAGCAACATCAAACCGCGATTTGAAGGGTGAGTGAAGCGCCGGGGCCCCTCTGACTCCGCGCTCCGACGTTTCAACCTCTTTGCTTTCGAGCATGAAACTCTCCTTCCTTTGCCGCCCTTCCACTCCTCTATCAATCGTCTTTTGCATTACGAGACCACAGTCGCATCCCTCCTCCCCTTTTCAAACACACACTCCTTGGCTTTTCCTCCACTCTTCCTTCTTTCTCACCTCGGTCAAACACGAAACAACTCGCCTTCGCTTCTTTAAATGCGGTCCTCCGTGCCTCCCATGAGTATGGACTGGCTGACCGACCCTGACTTATCCTTTCACCCAGTGCGGGGACGTGGACGAAGCTGGCTTCAACGTCGAACGGTTGCGCATTTTAACAAGCCAAGCGGTGAGTCTCCCTATTTCATCATTATCTCCTTTTTATTTCGTTTTCTCTTTTGGATCGAGGTTCTCTTGCCCGATTTCTTCTCTTTCCTGGGGACCAAGAGGGAGAAAGCTTCAGACAGGCCCTGACTGCGGTCTCCTTTAGTCGAGGACGAGCGAGCTAGCCTTCTCCCCCGCTCGTACGAGGGAGGGCAGGCTGCGACGAGCACAACCGCTCCGGACGTCATGTCGATGACCACGGGATCTCCCTCAAGTGCGAATGCGAATACGGGAGGAAACGAGGCCAACGTGGGCTGCTGGTCTCATGAAAGCTCATACTGTGGGGTGTCCTGCAAAGGCGCGACCCGCTGCTGCTGTTGCACATTTGGTGGCTCCTTTGCAAAATGCTGTGTGGAGATGGCTATCAGCATCGCGATAGAAAATTGTCTTCGCTGTTGTTGAGACCATTTCCCCCGTAGAGGGTCAATATTTTGTCCACTTCTCCATCTTCAAACATATTACAGCGCTTTCATGGCATGACCCATTCTTTTTCTACCGTCTTCGTCCCTCTTCTCCGCCCCGTGTCGTGGTTTCCTTTGAGAACATTACTTGTGCAGATCTAACAGGCGGGCAAACCAGAGACACACGACCAGGACAGTAGCTCCGACCGTCGTGTTACAGAGGGAGGCGAGAAGGGAAGTGGAATAGGACTGCAAGAGAACGTTGGATCGGACCGACATTCTGTTCCACCTTGTTACCCAGGCATGCCAAAGGCGCCGCCAACATTTGAAACAATGTTCCGGCACGAGAACGGGCAGGTGAATCAGCAGGAGAGTCAGGACACTTTAGACTGCACTTGCGGTGAATGTTGCTGCATAACGTTGCTGTTCTGCGGTTCTACCATATGTCGCTGGTGCCGAGACAATACTTGCTCTCTTGGCTGATCTGCTCGCATGTCGCTCCTGTCTCATTTCCCTCTTCTCTTCGTCCTCATTGTCCGTTGGGCTGCTCTAGTCCCATTGCTCCCCTCTTTGCAAGTATCGCTCCACGCCTGGATCGACAGCTTCCTCGATTCACTGTCTGCCATGACCTTAGGCTGTCCTCTCGTGTTTGCTATCAGCTTGCTTGAATGTTCATTACTAATTCCTTGTTTCCTCCCTTCGACCGACACAGGAGAAGATGATCAGGGAGAAAGCAGCGAAGGAAAGGGCAGACAAGCTGCGACTGGAGCGAGGTGGAGCTCCCTCACTCCGCCACCGAAGATCGAATTGGATTTCTTATACAACGAGAAAAATGCCCAAGAGACGGCGGCTATGCTCCTCCGCACTCTGACCTCGGAACGCGAACGCAAAGAAGCCAAGCTCGATTCTCCGATCGAAAGCCCCGATTTCTCTAAATTCAAGTACGCGGAATCAGCCTGGGCGAAACTCGAAACGCAGCGTTCGCTTTCGCCCAAGTGTTGCAGCCCAGCCGAATTCTACGACTCAGTCATGAAAGCCCTTCGGGAATTCTTACGCATAACCGACCCTAGCAAACCCAGCGAGGGCAGCAAGCCCGGCGAGGTCGGCGAGGTCGGCGAGGGCGTCGAGGGCGGCGAGGGCGGCGAGGTCGGCGAGAGCAGCGATCACAAGTCCGAGGAAATTGTGCTGATGGAAGAAACAGTCTGACAGCTACTGTGATCCAAGCGAAGTTGCCAGATGGCCCATTCTTCTTAGATATCGTTCCTCTCTCTATTCTCCCCCCTCTCCTCTTGTTCTACACCTTTCACACAAAAGTCCCTCTCCTCAACATTTCAGAAAAAAAAAGACTCTCTCCCCCATCTGAAATCTATTCTCTTGTCGATGATGACTTCTCGACTACACGGATACATCGATCGAATCCACAGCTGGCTATCCGGTCGCCGTGCTCATCGAGCACGACGACGTCCTTGATGATGGTGTTGCCGCCCCTGCTCCAGCTCGTCGTTCTCCTGAGCTGCTCGTCTTCGCCGCCACCGCCGTCTCGGCCGTCACGGCCAGACAGTAGCGTGCCCAGCGTGGCGCGTTGGTGCGCCTCGGCGGCTGCTCCGTGGGCGGGGATACATGCTCGGACCTTTCCTGCCATGTCGACTAGCCTCAGCAGGCCATCCTCGCCCGTGAGCCAGGCACCCGTTCCGTCCTTGAGCCACGCGTGGCGGTTGGTTGCAAAGCCACTCGATGCGACGCCCGTCCATAGCGTCGCGGTTCTCTTCGACGAGAGCACCGGGAGGAGCAGGATCCTCGAGAGAGAGGACGAGGCGGGGGCATAGCCCGTCGTGGGGATGCTGTGGTCGCCCGTCTGTATGCCAATGTGCGTGCCGAGCGGGTGCAAGGTGAGAAAGAGGAGCGAGTAGCTCACGTGCAGATCTTCGGCCGTGAGGTTCGTGTTGAAGCTCACCACCTCCCAGGCCGGCGTCACCGTGAAAGGGGAGGCGACGGACATGTGTGCCAGCCTCTTGCCCGTCTCGTCTACCCTCGTTTCTACGTCGTTTGCCCTCGCCTGGGCCTCATCGGTGTCGGCGTCGGCATCGAGGGGCAGGGCGAGGTAGTGGACGAAGGAGTCGCTCCTCATCGTGTATACAAGCCAAGTCCTCTGACGTGGTACTTCGAGCAGCGAGGGAGAGGCATTGTCGGATGAAGGCGCTGATTCACCCCGCTCACCGAGGACGCGATCTTTGCTCCTGACGCCGACATCGTCCACAGCCGGAGCAAGGGGAGCCCTGACAAAGACGAGTGCCTCGGGGTTGTTTCTCGTCTCGACCGTGTGCACCAGCTCGTATCGCGGCTCGATCAGAGGGACCTCGACCGTGTCCTCGTCCTCGGCCTGCCTCTGTGCCATCGCTCTCCGGTACACTCTGACGGTCTTGTCGTAGCTGCACGTGGCCAGGTATTGTCCCTTGGGCGAGTAGGCGCACCGCACGACAAACTTGGTGTGATGGCTGAGCGTCTGGACGGTTCTGCGGTGCAGGAGATCCCAGATGATGACTTTGGCGTCCATGCCGCAGCTGACGAGCTCTCTCTGTTCTATGGGGTGTTGTGCGGTGCAGAGCACGGCAGCACTGTGGCCAGCTGCTGCATTTCCACCACCATCCGCGCCAGGTGCAGCAGCAGCAGCAGCAGCGGACGGTGCCGGCTCGAGCACCTCGACCATCTCGCCGGACTCGGGCTCCGAAAAGACGACTGTCTTGTCTGCTGCCGTCGAGCAGAGCAGCTTGCGGCTTTGCGTCACGTACTCTGCCTGCGTGGTCGAAAAGGAGCGTGTAGGCAGCGTGACCACGCTGAGGGAGAGAATGTTGGACGCGTGCAAGCTGGCATGCGTCTTGACGAGCGAGTACGGCAGCGTGGCCGGGCCGGGCAGGACGAGCTCGGTGGGCGACGGGAGCGGTGCGGCGCTGAGCTGGCCTCTCCCATGCCGCTTCTTCTCCTCCGCCAGTGCATTCTGCTTGCGCTGCGCAATGTGTGCCTCGACGAGATTGCGCAGGTCGATGCTGGCCGGCGATGCTGACGGCCACGTCCACCCGGCGACCTGCTGCGCCTCTCGCGTGAATGCCTCGAGCGCCGTCGTGTACCCTTCCTCGTGCAGGAAGCGAGCGATGGCGGCCAGCGCCATGGAATGCGCATCGACGACGACATCGCCGCCACTACCGCCATCGCCCCCGCTGTCGTCTCTGCTGCCGTTCGCCACCATTGTCTTCCCGGGCCTAAATCGAGAGTGCACCTAGAGAGGAAGATGCAGGGATATGAAAAGGGGAAGTGGTTCAAGAAAATAAAAATCGACGTCCGTGCGAGCAAGTAATCTCTCTCTTCCTTGCACCGTGCGTGGTCTCTCGTCGTCCCCTTTGCTACAAACTGAGGGAGACAAGCTTTCACGCACTTCGCAATGCAGAAAGAGACCAGGTCACGGAGAGCTCAGCTCGTGCGAAGTCTCGGCACTTCTCGATGCTACATGGGCAGCAATGATCTTCAGAGGCAGGTGCGGCGAATTGCAAAGCAGATGTGGTTCCAACAGGAGGCAGATGCAAGTCATTATACACAGATGAGAGACAGCACGCAGGGAGAAGAATCGACGGGCGCTAGTCCGACTGAGGCGAAAAGTGCTTCGGAATGACTTGCTCGTAGACGTGCTTGTCGGCATCGCCAAAGACGCAAAAGACGACGAGCTCCAGCTGCACGGCTAGTCAGTAATGCAGACGTTTTTTTCACAGCTGGTAGAATAATTATCACCTGAGAGCTTTCCTTGTCTGCCAGGTACTCGCCAGTGACCTCGAGGGAGACGTTGGTAGCCTCTTCGATCGGGTAGCCGTACACGCCCGTCGAGATGGAGGGAAACGCCTGGTCACGAGAGAATGTTAGATTGGGCAAACGAGAAAGAAAGGAAAGCAACGACACTTACAATCGTCTTGATGTCGGCCTCTGTCGCCGCTTCAAGGCTTCTCCTGTACGCCGATTGCAGCTTTGACCTGCTCGTACCCGCATTGCTTCTCGAGTCTGTTCCTCGCTGTTAGCACTGAAGAACATAATGTTTATCGACCAGTCACTCACAGATTGGTCTGATCGAAGAAGAGGTAGCAGCAATAATCAGCCCAACATTCCCGCTCTTGGTCAACTCGCTCTCTCGCTCTCACCCAACCGTGTGGACGACATGCTTGGCAGGCAGCTTGTAGCCCTTTGTCACCTTTGCATCGCCCGTCTTACAGCCCTGAGCAGGAGAGCGAGTACGGTGAGCTCATCGACTGTCACGATCTGATAAAGATCTGTGACGTCCTTCTCACATTGAGTGTTCTGCATTCTTTGACGAGCTCTGGCCCGGCGGCCCGATGGATGGCGCCGTCAACTTACCGCCATAGATTGGTGTTCGTCAGCCTCGCTCTATCCTTCTTTTCTTCTCCAGCTTCTGGCTCGGTTCTCACCTCCACCGCCCCCTAGCAAGGATTCGTTGGCCGCATTGACGATTCCGTCGACCTCGACTGTTCATACAAGACAAGGTGCACCATTTTCAGTTCGTCTGACTTTGACTCTCCGTCTCTTACACACTCACGTTTCGTAATGTCGCTGTGCCCCAGCACCGTCAGAACGGGTCTGGCAAATACACTGGTCAAAGGAAGACTCACCCTTGCCAGAGAGCAACGCGGTTCGAGAGGTGCGAGTAGGCCGGAAGCGACGAGGACGAGGGCGCAGCTGGCTTGAGGGCGCCTGATTTAAACAGCTGGGCCACCGTTGGAATCTTGGATACGCCCACCTTGGACATGATTGCTGCTGGCGCGGGGAAAGAGCGCCAACGGGTGGGGTGCGACTTGAATAGGAACTGATACAACGAAGACGAGGTGCCGTTGGCTTATGTACAGAGGGGATCGTCGAGCTGCTTCACCTGTCGTCGATCGGCAATTCGCTCCAGGTAGGTGGGCCACAAAAACCTCTGACTCTAAACCTTCTTGACGCCATCATTGTGGAGGCGGGCACGGACGTCACGTGCGATTCAGTTTACCGGTCCCAACTATCGTACCTGTGAAGCGCCGTGATGATAGGAGAGCAAGAGAAAGGAAGAGGGCGCTGGGACCAAGGACCACCATCTCCTTTGATGCTCGCTTGACTAATCTTGAGCCTCGCTCCCTCTGACATGCCTCTGCGCGAGGGCGCGAATTCACTGGTCTGAACTTTTCTTGCTCCCATCCTTAATGCCAGTGAGAGAGTTTTGTCCGAATCGACAGGAGGTTCGGCCTCATGCACAGATAGAAGAAAAGAGGTTTCCGCATATGAGGACACAGTGATGATTGAGAAAGGTACGAGAAGGGAGGAGAGTGAAGCGGTGCGTGAGGCTGGAGGACGGTCGCGTCACGTGAACCAAGCCAGAAGTCAACACCAGTGCGAAAGAGCTTGATTTTTGGAGACGCGAAGAAAGAAGCAACGACAACAAGGACCGGGCGCCTTTGAAAGAGAGGGGTGTCCAATGTTCTCAACGCCAAATGCCTCACGGGGCCTGCCACGGACCAGGAGGACAGTGGGGTCGGCGAGATCGTCCAGGGCAGGCACGCCGGTCAGCCAAGGGGCCGGGCAAGGCGATGCTGCCACGCCCTTTGCGCTGGGCAGCACGAGCCGCACGCCGAGGCGAGGCGGCTTGAGAGGCCCACCGAGGCTGGCATCACCCGCGGTTCTGCCGGCTGAGGACGAGGCGGATGTCGATGATGCTGTAATGGCAGTGTCTCTCACTAGTATGGGAGGTGGCGCCAAGTGGAACCAAGCCCCGGCGCTGGAAGAGGGCGCCATTCTGGCAAAGGACGACGTCAGCGCCATCTCGGTCTTCTCGAGGCTGCCGCTCGAGGTCGCCGCTAGCCTTCAACACACAGACCCATACTCGCACTTTTCAAGGGCAGAGCTGGACACCCAGACGGGCTTTGCCCACCTCGTCACCCATGACAAGTGCTTCGTCTGGAGCTTTGTCAGTCGCGGATTCGACTATCCGACATGCTACAGCTTCACTATCCCTTCGTCGTCTTCGAACTCGACTTCGTCCTCTTCAACCAGCATCACGCCGGTTGGGGCGGCGTTCTCCGCTCTGGTGCCTCGATCGAGCGATCGCGAGCCTGGACTTATTCTTGTGTCTGCCGCAGGCGACTTTCGATTCTGGGAGAGCGTCGCTTCGCTGACGGCAGCAGCCGATCGTGCCAACCAGCTGAGCGTCCCTCTCGGTTCCGGCGAGACAGTGACGGCGCTTCGCCGCTGTCAGGTGGGTGAATCTCTTCTCAGAACCCACTTTACATATATAAAAAGACTGAGTTTTGGCGAACAGACGACGAGCTATGTGATCGCCACGAGCCACTCGAGGCTGTTTCACGTCCACCTCTCTGCTCAGCAGGGCCGCATGCAACCGCACGTCTCCGCCTTCGCTCAGCCGCGTGGGATCTTTGGAAGGCTCTTTGGCGCAGCGGCCAGCTTCGCCTCTTCCGAGGGAGGCATCGTCGCGCTCGACTCGTGCTCCTCGCAAGATGGCTTCGCTCACGTTTTTGCGGCAGGAAAGAACCTCTTGCAGAAGTGGAGCCTCGTGGAAGGGCCCGCTGAAAAGCTCGTCATCGAACAGGACATACGGCCGCTCATTGCCAATGCTGTTTCCGAGGGAGGCGCAGCCACCGTGGACTGGGCAAAGATCGAATGCAGGGACGTGGCCGCCACGAAAGAGGGCGATGTCGCCATACTCTATTCGCTCCGCTCCCCTTCCTCGTCAGACGACTCCCATGGGCTGGGCATTGCCCGCGTCTCGGTGCCTTCATCTGCGTCTTCCTTTGTCGTCGAGAGAGCTTATCCGCTCCACCATCGCTACTTGCCCCAGTCCTCGTCTCTCGTCGCAGGGCCACGGCTAGCGCTCCCCAACGGTGGATCTGTGGCATTTGTTCTTCTGCCCGATGCCATCATCACTCGCGTCCTTGACGACAACGACAGTCTATTCGAAGACTCCATTGGACTCAAGGATGCGCCCGGTGTCCGCATCGTCGGGTTTGGCATAGAAGGACCCGAGATCGAAGCAGCCACGGGCATTGCCGCCATGTCGCTCATGACCCCATCCACAGGCACCCTTCTCCTCGAGCTGGATCCTGAAGCCGTCTCGACGATATCCGCCAGCCTGGCATCACCGTCAGAGCGCAGCGTCGTGCAAACGGCCAGACTCAGGGCAAAGGTCGAGCAAGCCGTCTTTCATGGCGATGACGCTCGGAACCCGATTGCATTCAAGCTGGACCCCGAGACTAAGGGCGATCTCATCGCCGCTACGGAACAACTCAGCAGCGAGATTGTCCTCGCGTCGTTGGAAAGCCTAGACTCCATCGTTGATATCAAATCGCAGCTCGCTACACGGCTCTACAGGCTGCAAGCTTTGATTAAGTTTGTGGGCGAGAATGGGGCTTTGGGAAAACTCTCGCATACCTGCCGAAGGCGATTGTGCTCTGATGCGGAGCTCGTTGCGGCCGCCGTTGAGCTGTGGCAGTACCAAAACGACCTGCTCCGCGACAGTACACGACAGCTTCGGACGATGAACCCACTGGCGAAATCCATCGAGGCCGTCATGGGCCGGCTCGGCGGGCTTGGAGAGGACGCTGTTCGATTGTTCTTGCGTAACGCTCTCAGCTACCTGAATGATGTGTTTGGACAGCTCTTGGTGGAAGTCCGCGCCTCGGCGTCTTCTGGCCTTGAAACACAGTCCAGTGTCATCGAAGAAGCCAATCGAGCCGTCTTGGCTGCATTCGACGCCGCACTGCTCTATCGATCTGAGAACGCCAACCTCTACCGCCTCGAGGGAGAGCAGACGGCCCTCGAGACATGGACATGCCAGCCGATCGACGTTGAGCTCGCCAGCTCGCTGTACGAATGGACTGAAAAGCTCATAAAGGAGCGGACGCGAAGGCTGGGCAACGACATCGATGCTGCGCTGAGAGAATTTGTCGTAGACGTCGATGACCCAGTCAGCGTGCAGCAGCGACAGCAACGAGAGCTCAAGGGCCAGCTGTGCGAGCTGGCATCTGTCGGCCTGTCGATCTACCAAGAGCGCCTTGGCTACCTCACCGCAGCTTCTGCCGCTGGCAACGCCTCCTTCGACCGCGAGAGGTCGGCCTTTGAGACTGCCTTCCATCAGGCACGCTCCTCGATGATCCTGCCGCTCGTTTCCATCGGGCGGCAAGAACGCGCGTTCAATCTGGCCGAAAAGCACCGCGACTTCCGAACCTTGACAGAGCTTTGCAACTTGCCCGAAGCCTTTTCACAGACCCGCATCAACCACTACCTGCACAAATACAGGCACGCGTTTGCCTTTGAGCTCTATCGATGGTACTTGGAGAAGAACAAGGCGAGAATGTTGCTGGAGCAAGACGAGACGTTTGGCGACCTGCTGCTGGACTTTCTCGATGCAACGCACCACCCACGCGTCTCATGGCTGCATGACCTGGCTCTCTCGCGGTATCAATCGGCCTCCAAGACGTTGCTCGAGGAGGCTGACGGCGAGACGAGGCTGGGCTCGAAGAAGCTCATGCTCAGCCTCGGCAAGTTGGCCTACGTTGCTGAGCTCGACGAGGACCAGATTGCAACCAAGAAACAGCAGCAGCAGATCGAAGTCATCGACGATCAGCTCGACTTGGCCAATGTCCACGCCAGACTCAAGGAGCTGTTCGTCGGCGTCGCAAAGGAGAACAGGTTGTCTGGCGGCGGGGGAGAGCAGGATGTAGCGGAGAGCGTGAGCGAATTGCTGGCGCCGACACTGGGTCCGGCATATAGTCTCGTCTTTGCAGGGCTGGCGCGGAAGCTCATGGCCGATCTCGTCCTTTCGTCGGAGGATCTCATCGATCTCCTGACGCTCAAGCAGCCTGCTCATTCCTCGTCTGGTGGCGAAGCCGAAGACGAAACGGAAGGCGTTGCGATGGACTTTACCGACTACACGACCTCACTCGAGGTCTACATCCGGTCCAAAGACGTGCCGCCACAGCGGCTGGAAAAGGCGTCGCTGCCCTCGCTCTGGCGCCGCGTGATCCTGCACGACGACTGGGCAGAGGTGCTGGATACAGCAGGCGCAAGCGACGAAGAGGTCAATGCGCGCATCGAGTCGAGCGCGCTGTTTGCCGTCGTCAGGGCCGCCCTGGCCGCGCAGCAAGACGGCGGCGGCGAGGGCACCATCGCTGATCTTGTTCCAGACTCTGTCGAGGCTTGTCTCCAAGCGCCGGACCTGGAGCTGCTCCAAGCACGCTTTGCGGGAGAGGCCACCGAGAGGATCGAGGAGCTCCACGCTGAAATCGAGACCGAGGTGGAGACGTTGAGAGAAATGGCAAGGACAGCAAGGCTCGACCGATGGTGGGAGGAGATCCTGAGGCTAGCACAGGTCAGCGTTGATGTGGAGACGGCCGCAGATGCAGATACCGTGGAGAGCCCGACAGCGCCGCCATCTATGCACGACAATGATCTTGGCGAAGTCACAGAAGAGGACATGGACATGTAGACGGATGACATGGTGTAAAAATGCTATTCATTCCTTTTTTGACTCTTTTCACTTCACCAGCGTGACTACCCCCTTCTGTCTCAATGTATTGCACAAATAAGGAGCAGGATAGAGCCCTCTTTGCTTTTGAATTGTGCCTGCCGGTGGCGACACTGGCTCGCGCGCCATCAACGAGCCTTGACCTGCTTGCCCTGGGCCTTTCTCATCTGCCGCTTCTTCTCCACCTGCTTCCTCTTCTCCTGCTCGGCCGGGCTGAGCTTGTCAAACTTTTCCTGCTCTGCCTTCTTCTTGGCAGCCTGGCGCGCCTCTTCCTGCTCCTCTCGGTCGTACTTGGACGCCTCTTCCTCAATGTCCTTGTCGACCTGCGCACGTGTCGCGCGCAGCTTCGAAACAGTGCTGGCCGACAGCTTGGCGTGGCCGAGCTCGAGGGCGTCGACGAGGTTGCAGGCAGACTCGACGAGAGCGAGCGAGTCCTTGGCCTGGGCGTGGCTCCGGGGCACCCGAAGCGTCAGCGTCAGCGTTCGCGCACGCTCGGCGACGGGCACGGGTCTGTGCATTGGCCTGTGTGTCAGATGGACAAGTAGGCATAGGCAGCTCATGGACACGAGGACTCACCCGACTTCAGGCCGAGCCTTTGGCTGGTCGCTCAGGACGAGGCTCTCGAGAAGATGGCCGCCGTCGCCGTTGAGGGCGGCCTGGAGCCCCACTTTGTGTCGCTGGTTGGCGCCCCGGTCCCCAATCTCACCCAGGAGTGCGTCTGTCAGCTCGCCGTTCTCGCTCATGATGGCGAAGCGATTGTCGAGGCTTCGCTGCTCGGCCGCATTTTCGGCGTCAATGACCTTGGCAAACGTCAGATCAAAGCGGCCCTTGCGCGTCGCGCGAAGCACACTCTTGTCGACGAGGGCAAAGACACCGCCCACGTTGTCCGGATTGAGGTAGGGCAGCATGAACGTCAGTGTGATGACGTCCCGCGAAGAGGCCACGGGGCTCGCCGTGGCAATGTCCCAGACAAAGTTGTAGAGCAACTCGAGAGGATCGTGGAAAGGCTTGAGCTCGAACAAGACGTGTAGGCTGATTGTGGCGTTGTCAGCATCGTTAATCTTCTTCTGTGAGGTCATTGGCGCGAGACGGCGGCCACATACCCCTCGATGCCTCGCCGACCGCTGGCATAGAGCAGCGCCTGGCTGCCGCCATTCCAGATGAGCTTCCCTTCACCCGAGCCGTCATCGCGCTTGGCGACGGCTGCAAACTCGTCCTCGAGCAGCGGCATGGCAGTCCTGACCCAGGTGGTAACGAGGCTACGATTGCGGGCTTTGCCGGTGAAGTGCAAGAAGAGGTAGAGGAGCGATGCTCCAAGCAGGACGGCCTCCATTCGCCATTCGTCGGGCTTGAAGTGCATCTTCTGGTTCATGACTGTGAACTCGTAGCCCTTGTCTGCTCCAGCCAGTTCGTGGAGGCGCTTGCTGTCGACGTACTTGCTGACGAAGCTGGGCAGCTCAAAGGCTTGTTGCACCACAATCCAATTAGCGCTAGGTCCCCTACCCCGCACAGTGGTAGACGCTTGCTCACCTTGGGCGATGTCAGAAAACATCACTAGCCCCATGGCTGTGACAGCAAGCAGAGCTCTCTGCGATGGAAGTAGATGTCCTCGGAAGGGAGCCATATTGTGCGGTCCTGCAGAGTTGCGGTCCCCGTCGTTGTCGTCGATGTGAAGAGAAGAAACGGCGGAGACCCGGCTTCCCTCTCGCGCCGCTTCTGTGTTAATTCGGTGGGTGGAGCACACGTGGCCGCGCCTGTTATAGAGAAGATGTCGGCGCCGCACAGACCTGAAGGCGCTTTGTCTGCTGCTGCTGCTGCTTCAGCCCTGGTCCAATCCGAGCAAGCAAGGAGTGACGACCGGGAGAGCAAAGGAAGCGGCGGGCAGAATGTCGATGGCGGAAGGCGCACTCCCTTCCAACCTTCCTCCAGACCTCAGCCACTCCATCGCTCGCGTTCTCTCGCAGAGGCAAGCTGGACCTTCCAAAGGCAGCAGCAGCGACGACGACGCGTCGACGTCTGCCTTGGTGGCGCCCTCGTCGCTGGAGCCGCCTTCGCTGACGGCGCAGCTCACCCAGCTGTTCCCCACTGCCGAGTCCATCTCGCCGCTTCAGGTCGAACGAAGGCAAGCCGAGATTCGCCGTGAGCTGGCAGAGCAGGAGCGACGAATCGAAGAGCTCGTTGCAGACCTCTTTCGACGCCAGCAGCAGCAGACACAGACGCCAAATGGTGTTGGCGCTGATGCCGGCCCCAATGGAAGCCTCTCGACGGCCACCGTCGAGGCACGGGTAGAGGTGCTGCTGGATCAGTTGGCTACCATTCGGGAAAAGGCGAGAAAGAGCGAAGAGGTGGTTCGGGAAATCACGCGGGAAATTCGCAACCTCGATACATGCAAGCGAAACGTCGTCGCGAGCATGACAGCCCTCAAGCGGCTGCAGATGCTCGTCAACGCAGTCGCACAGCTCGAGAGGCTCACCAAAGCTTCTCGCTTCCGCGAGGCCGCATCGGCCCTCTCCGCTGTCAAGTCTTTGCAATCTTCCTTCAAGGGCTTCGCAGGCGTCGAGAGAGTGGCCAGCGTTCAGCGAGAAGTCCTAGACCTGCAGCGGGAAGTGGGAGAGAAGGCAAAGACGGAATTTGAGAACCAGTGAGTACAGCACAGCTTGAGCCGCACCTACCATGACGTGTTGCTGATCTATTGCCTTCTAGTTTTACCCAGGACACCGGCCGACCGCTACGCACGACGATGGTACCTGACGCAGCCCTGGTCATAGACGCTCTCGGTGGCGAGGCAAGGACTTCCATCATCGACTTTTACACCAATTTTCAGCTTCGAGAGTACCGCCGCATCTTCCGAGCTACTGACGAGGCTGGCCAGCTCGACAATGTGTCGAGGAGGTTTGCTTGGTTTCGGAGGATCCTAAAGGTCTACGACGACGACCACGCAACAATGTTTGAAGAGGCGCCGATCAAGAGCTGGGGGGTGGCAAAGGAACTCACCCGAAAGTTCACCGAAGTGACGAGGGAGGACCTGCGCAGTGTCTTGATCCGCAGCCAAGGGCGGGTCCAAGTGCCTGTATTGCTCGAAGCCTTACATGCGAGCATAGAGTTCGAGAAGAGCATGAGTCGGCGATTCCAGCTTCCTGTGAGTGACTCTCACGTGTCGCGGAGAGATGTTGTCCATGAGACTCACGATAGGAGCAGTTTGTCGAGATCTCAGGATCGTCGGCACCTTCCAGCTCGACTGCTAGCTCGGCACCACAGACAACGCTCTCATCGGCATTTGACCCTTACCTAACGCTTTTCGTCGAAGCGCAGGACCGGACGCTTCAGGACATGCTCCTGAGCTACCGAAGACAGGGCGCAAAGCTCCAACGGACTTCTTCCGACGAACCAATGGGCAAAGATGGAGGGCACGACACGGTGCTGCCGTCGAGTACCGACCTCTTTTACTTCTATCGACAGGTCATGGAGCAGTGTGCCAACCTCAGTAATCGCGAGCCTTTTAGAGAGCTTTGCTTCGTCTACAAGAAGCATCTGAGGGCCTACGCTGACGAGGTTCTCAAGGCTGCTCTGATGCGATCTGATCCCGCGCCGCGGCGCTCCCTCGACACTAGATCCAACGTCGCAGACTTGCAGCGGAGCTGCTTGATTATCAACACAGCCGACTACTGTGCCAACACATCGAAGCAGCTGGAAGACAAGCTCAAGGAAAAGATTCACCCCGACTTTGTGGAGGGTGTCGATCTGAGCACAGAGCGCGACGTCTTCCTCTCCATCATTGCTGCAGGTGTGCAGACGTTGACTAGGGAGCTAGAACTGTCGCTCGAATCGTCCTTTAACCAGATGATGCGGCCGCCAACTCCCTGGACCCAGCTCGAGAGCGTGACAACCAAGAGCCCGTACGTCGACGACTTTGCCAGCGCGCTCGAGCATGTTGCTGTGGTTGTCAGGCAAGATCTGGAAAGCAAGAGATACGTCAGGAGCTGGTGCGACAAGGTTGTCGGGTGAGTGCAAGCCTCTTCTCCTCTTTTCTCTTCCCTACGTTTTTTTAAGAAGAGGGGTCCTAAATGATGGTTTGACTTTGCAGAGTCGTCTTGGCGAAATTCACCTTCAACATCGTGAAGCTCAAGCCACTGTCAAAGATCATGGCCGAACAGCTCCTGACCGATACGGCCGACATTCGGGTGAGCCTATTGGAGCTACCGCGGTATTCGCTATCCGATGAGGGCAGTGCGACGGCTGCCATGTCGTACAACCGCTACGTTTCAAAGGGCGTGTCAAAGATCGAGACGCTGCTCAGAATGCTCATGACACCAGACTCGCCGCCTGAAGAACTCATCGAAGCGTATATGCGCCTCGTCGGCGATCGGTCCTTCTCCAATTTCCAAAAGATACTCGAGCTGAAAGGGATCCGGAAGGTGGATCAGAATGCCGTCCTGGATTCCTTTATCAGTCAAACGGGCCAGAGGGATGATCTGAGCGATTCGAGTTTCTTGACGAGTCTAGGTGCGACGCTGAATTTCCGTTGCAATCTTTATCATGACTGCTGACTCGTCCCTTTTCGAAACAGACATGGATGTGTCTAGCTCGGCATCGGCAATGCAGACGCCCCAACCATTTTTCTCATTTGCGGGCGAGGGTTCCGGCACACCGACAGGCTCTTCACGCTACGCAAGCCTCACCCTCGGAGGTCTCGGTGGCATCGGCGCAGCATCCAATGCACCATCGACGGGGCCGGCTTCTGTTTCATTAGACTCTCGTCTCAGGAGCCCGCCGCAAAGCGACGTGGGTGCTGGTGCCCAAAAAGCATTCAGTGATCTCAGGAGATTTGGCTCGCTCTTAGTCGGAAGGAGGGACCCGAGCAGCACTAGTAGCGAGCCGAGAAGATAGATTGTCCTGTACTCTTCTGCAGTCATGCCAATTCGTTCCCTTTGGGATGCTTGTCAAATCGGCCGACCACTGTATCGGCCGATGAGCTTCTTTTGCGAGTGGATCAGCGCGCTCCCTCTCTCTAGAGCGTGCATGAATCTCCGGGCTATATTCTCCGAGAAGTCCGTCAAGAAAATATTACTCCGGCTTCACGGAGAAACGCGGAAATTTAAAGGTGCATCTCAGCGGCGTGGTGAGCATGATGAGTGAGCATGCGGACTTCAGTGAGGAGCGCACGTAGTGTGTGCAGGCTTCGATCGATGGGTGGATAAATAGGGAGCAAGTAGCATCCGAAGCGCTATCTGCATCCCCTTCAATCTTGAAACCTCTCAAAAGGAATCCCTTTCAACCTCCCTCAGACGGTCGAAGAAATCAAAGTAGAAAAGATGGCGTCGCAACTTGCAAAGAACAAGGAAACCGTTCGTGTCCTCTTGGAGGTACGTCACTTTTGTTTCTCAATCCACCTGTCATGCTACATGCAGAAACTGACTGTGCTTGGCGGATTAGGCTTGCAACGAGAAACCCTTTGAAGGCTCCAAGATGGCTCGCTACGTCGATGAAGACGTGGTCTCGACCCGTCCGACTGGTATCACGCGCGGCAAAGACAAGTGGATCAGCGGATTCTCCTTTGTGCTCAATGAGAAGATGCCAAACTTTCAGTGGGTCCATGATACGTTGCGAGGCTCTTTGAGGGGGATAGCGATGGCTGATCGATATGAACTTCCGACAAAAGCTACGATATTGTTAATATGGTCGCCGAGGGCCATCAGGTTTGGGTTTTCGGCAAGATCAGGGGCTCCTATGCCGTCGGCAATGATGACGCGGAAGTGCGCGAGAGCATCGATCTGTTCGAGCTTGGAGAAGACGGAAAAGTCAAGGCACATCGAGATGTGCAGCAAAATGCTCCACTCAAGGTACCCGAGCTCTGAGGAAAAAAAAAAGCCGAGGAATGCTTGGGTTTAAAGAGGAGATATGAACAACGACGGTGGTTACCACTCGCTTTATTGTACGCCAGACCCTCGAAGCCCTTGCTCCAGCCTCGTCATGTACTCTGTGAGCCTCTTACACCACACGATGACGAGTTACGGCCAACCTCAGCTCCAACACTGATTGCCAATGCAACGCAAGCCCAACTTCAGACCTACTTGGTCCAAAAGGGTCTCTAACGCGCGTCGACAAGCATCTTATGAAGGAAAAGAAGCGCAGGAGATGGGTGCGGGCGGTTTCCTTGCACCTTCTTCTGTCGAGCATTGTGTCCATCATCAGAAAGCTTGGTCACATGTCGCTGTCGTCATTTTCAATTCGCAAAAGGGAAACGAAAAAACAAGATGAAAAAGTTGGAGAAATAGTGGTCCAGGAGCAGAAGGGCTACGATTTGCCTTCATCCTTCCTTGTCACCAAGGAGTGTACGGTTCATCCTTCCTTGTCACCAGGGAGTGTACGGTAGACAGTCAAGCCAGTGTCGTCAGGAGGGATGAAGCGATTGCTTATAATCAATATGATGTCAGGAGCTCGAGGCGAATCTTGCTGGGCTGCTTCCTCGGGGTACAGCGCTTCCCGATAGCTCGATGGAAAGCCATTTTTAGCTTGTTTGTTGATTTCGAATAGCCTGCGGAGTCTCTCATTCCTGTCCGGGCCATTGTACCCCGGAGTAGTTGTCCACCACCTGTTATGACCGAACTGGATAATCTGGCGGATATTACGCGAACCTCTCGAATATGCAGGATCAAATTCTTCCAGATCGATCCTTCTGTCCTCGAGTGTTCCTATCAGCTGCCTTGCCATGTGCGTATTGAAGGTTTTCCTCCACTCCATAGGCCATTCCGGACAGGCGAGGGGCATATGTAATTCTCCTTGGTCGGTGCTTGTCTTCATTCCTAAGCGCATGGTACCGTGTTGACCTTCGGACGCCCCCTTAAATGCCGCATTTCTTACAGCATCGTCTAGGCTTATGTCCCAACTGCCAATTTGGGCTTCTAGCAGTTCTAGACCAGTGCTGTCTGCTGGAATGCCAGATTTTAAGTACTTTTCTTCCATTTCGCGCTTCCTTTCGTCCCATTCCTGAGCAGCAGCACGATTCCTGGGTCGGCGGGGCCTTGTCATCATGTCTTGCTGATACTGCGACCGCTCTTGGCCAGCGCGACGAGCGTCGCGCATAAAGGTGGGACTCCCACGGGCACGTTCAGGCGAACTTTGTGGGCTCGAGGAGGAGCTCGACAGCACATTTAGCCAAGGTGGAGATGCGTCCGGTGGGTACAACGAACTGCCTGAGCCTTGCTCGTGGTGTGCATTCTCTAAGTTGCTCAGGTATGGCTGGCAGGGTGCATGATATGTGCCGCTCGAGCCGTGTTCGAACCACAGAGGATTGATTGGATACCCTTGCCCAGTCGTCGGATTACATTGAAAATCGCTCACGGGCCTGGCTGGCGAAGCGCTGCCAGCGGGTGCAGCGACATCTGGTTTATGAGGCTCTAAATTCTTGCCAAAGAGCCTGAGGTATTTCTTGGGCTGCTCCGACGGTGAAGCTTCATTTCCCTTTTTCGGCGGAAATTGGAACGTGCGGCTTGGGAGAAGTCCAGCTGCAATGACGAAGAGGAGCCACACGAATCTCATGTGGGCTGTCGCTGTGAATGGGTGCGAAGAAAGAAAGATTTGGTCTAACTACTGCATATAAATACCATGTCTATATCAAGTTAAAAACGCTTGAGACTCTTTGAGCCCCGGCACAGCCTTGTAAAGGGCGTCACGGGTATTTTAGACACTTCTTGCTCTAACTCCACTCCCTTCTCCCCGAAAAACCCATTTGCTCCTCTGTAAACATGGGTCTTTGCCCTCGATAGGTACCGCTTGACACCTGAGCAAATAGGGGCTATTGCAATGTTTTCTGCGACGAAAAAAAAAAAAAAAAAAAAAAGGAGGAAAATACAGGAAAAAGGTCTCGTCGGGTAGGCAGGCGTCGCTCTGCGACGCCTGGCTTACCTATGGAACTTGTACCTCAGGGCGTGCTTGAGGGCGTGCTTGGGCCTGTTTGAGGGTGCGCCATGACACCCTGTGCCTGCTGCACTGTGCAGCAGGCGATGGAGTGCCCGCGGATGTCCGGCACGGCGAAAAGTCCCGAAAACAGACAAGCGGAATAAACACGAGCGCGAGAAATAATCAAAGGCGGCAACAAAGCGGGAGTACCGCTCGCCCCGAGGCCCTGACGAACAACCTGTGGCAGCAGCAGCGGGGATTGGAGTCACCTCAGTACTCAAAACCAGCTTGGGCGAGCTATATTGTCCCTGTTTGAGCTCTTTGCTGATGCCCGACGTCTCAATTGGAAACAAAAAGCTTGGTAACCTTCTTCCTCAACTCCGTCGCCGACTGCGGACACGCCGATGATCCAAGTTTCCAATTTAGTCACACTTCATTATCGTCATTTTCAGTTCGCAAAAGGGAAACGAAGAATAAGAGGGGAAAATTGGAGAAATAGTGGTCCAGGAGCAGACGGGCTACGATTTGCCTTCATCCTTCCTTGTCACCAGGGAGTGTACGGTAGACGATCGCGCCAGTGTTGTCAGGAGGGATGAAGCGATCACTTATAATCAATGTGATGTCGGGAACTCGTGGCGTACCTTGCTGGGCTGCTTCCACGGGGTACAGCATCACTTCGTTCGTATACTTCCGTGGAAAACACTCTTTAGCTTGATTATTGACTTCGAAAAGCTGGCGGAGTTTCTTGTTCCTGTCTTCGCCCCTGTACTCCGGAGTCGTCGTCCACCACTTGGTTTGTGCCTTCTGGGCAATCTGGAGGGCACCGTTCTTCTCTGCCCCCAACTCGGCGTCAAATTGTTTCAGATCCTGGCCTTCCTTCAGGAGTTTTGTTTTGAGCTGATTTGTCATCTCGCGGTTGAAGACAGATCTCCACGCCATAGGCCACAACGGACTCGGGAGGGGCACACGGATCTGTCCTTGGTCGGTCGGTTCCTTCATTCCTAAGCGTATGGTACCGTATTGGCCGCTGGACGCGCTTAAAAATGACGGAGTCCTTTCCCGGTTTCCTTTACTTCCTTTCCATCCATGAATGTCGGCTTCTATCAGCTCCAATTCATAATGATTTGCTCGAATCCCTGATTTCTCGTACTTCACTTCCTGCTCTTGCTTTTTGCTTTTCCGTGTCTGAGCAAGATTCCTGGCTCCAAAGGGCTTTGTCACCATTTCTTGCTGATGTTGTGACCGCTGATGAACAGCGTTACGAGCGTCGCGCATAAAGTTGGAACTCCCAGGTGCACGATCAGGTGAGCTGTGCGAGCTTGAAGAGGAGCTTGACTGTTCTAGCGCAGCGAGGGGACCTTGCACCGGTGGCAATGAGCTGCTTGCGCCTTGCCCGTAGTGTGAGTACCTCAAGCTGCTCGGACTTTGTTCCCAGTATGGATGGTCTATGC